>NC_088796.1:62342645-62644477 GCF_011386835.1 Chrysemys picta bellii
GCCTGCTTCTAGTGGCACTTCAGTTAAAATAGATTTTGCATACCCAGTGGCTGCATCTATATCAATTTTGCAGGTGCATATTAGGTGTGCATATTTGAACATCTGGATTCCTAGCTGCCTTGACCAACATTTCCAAAGTTGACCAGTGTTGTCCCATTGCTGAAAGAAAGGTGGAAAGAATGGAGTAAAAACTATAGTTAAAAGTATGGTACAGCACTGCCAGGTTTCTTGCTAGACTGTGAAAATATTTCTGGTTCCCGCCACTACTATTTGACTCACTTTCTATCTATAACTGAAATTAAGTTCTGTCTGCCTCTGGAAGAGCTAAATGTGAAGATTGACAGCATGGATTGAAAACTTGTTACCAATAGGAGGTGAGTGAGTGGTAGGATTTAATAAAAACTCTGGGCTATCTGGCTTGGCTCATCAACTCTGTATTTACTAAAAATTGAGAAGGGGTCATAGTTTTATTCTACTTATCTACACTTTATTATTCTGTCTGCTTCCTCAGAGCCATTTCTGGGAACTCTTCCAAACTTCTACCATCTGTGGATCTTAGTACAGTGTAAGAAAAAGAAGCTGATCTCTAATAGAGCTACAGTGAGCAGCCCAAGAGAGATTTATACTCTGACAAACAAGCCCCTACTAACTCACTTGGCTTGCTTGTTAGGGCTGTGATTAAGAGAGAGAGAGCCTGTCTCACTAAAAAATTGCAATTGTTCCAATTCAGGAAGCCAGCAATAATGCTGCTGCAGCCATATGGTAACATTCAGAACATCAGCACCACCACTGAACATGAAACAACCTTGACTTTTTTCCAGCAAGGGCTTACCAAGGCTCGAGTATCTGAAACCCCTGTTCACACTCCTTCACTGTGTTGCAAAGAGCTGTCAAAGGATTTTGAAAATAGGATTTTACATTTAATTTTTAGAACCAGTACCACTCATAAAGGGAGAAGAATGATCATATTGGATCACGTTCTCTGGAGAACATAAGAGATAAGAAACCATGCTTTGAGTATACCAAATGTACACTGGTGGCATCAGGACTGATACTGTGTGTTTAACATCATATACTGTGGTGGAGTAAACATATCAGTTCAGAAATCCCTCTTGCTAGTACTGTTTGTAAAGAAACCACATTTCAAAGGGTGTCAGTATGACTGAGCACTGATCAGTTTGTCTTGCCCTCTCTTGTTATCCAGACTTCCTGTGACAGATTCTGCTAAGGAGAATGAGCCAACCCAGATCCACCTGGGAATAGTTAATTGCCTAAGTATCTGGGCCACAGTTAATTGGGTAAAGAGTACCTGGGCCTTATAAGAGGTTATGAGGGCTCACAGAGGGAGCAAAACACACAGAGAGAAAGTTCCTAAGGAGAGGACTTCTCTGGGAATTTGGTGAGGAACCTCACCAGGAAGAGTGCTCCTAGCAGAAAGTGGCTCAAAAAGGGAGGAGCTGTGAATGCCAAGCCTTAGCAAAACCTGGTCCCACCAGATATGAACTCATAGCTGCAGGAACCAGGGCAATTCTTCTCTGGAGCAGCTTATAATTCCAGCAATGAGATCAAATAAAAGTTAACACCAAAGACAAAAGCTGCATTTTCTATCTTTGTTGTTCTTTTCTTTCCCCCTCTTTGTGTGTTTTGTATTGTCTTCTAGGAAACAGGACCAGACTTTAACAACAGATCCAGCCCAACTCAACTAACTTTTTTCTTTTTTTCCCAAAAGAGGACAGTTATCTTCATCTTTAATGCCATCTAAAAGACTCAAACAAAGCATTTGAAATGTAAAGTAAGGCTTTCTGATTTTAACATCCCTTGTTTCCTTTCCCTGTAGCTGTAGAGAGTCTGTAGAAGGAAAAATTCCTTAACTCTTTTCTTTTTCTTTTTTCTGTATCTTTAATAAAAGGTTACAAAGAGTTTGTAATGGTATGTTTGGCCTGGTACGAAGGAGACTGAGGTCTCTGTACAAAACCTTGAACCTTATTTAATGTTCACCTAAGGATGCAGGCAGTGTGGTCGTGGTGTTGGTCTCAAGGTATTAGAGAGATCAGGTGGGTGAGGTAATACCTTTTATTGGAGCCAGCTGGCATTGGTGAGAGAGACAAGCTTTCAAGCTTACATAGGGCTCTTCTTCATGTGTGGGAAACATACTCTGAGTGTCACAGCTAAATACAAGGTGGAATTGATTGTTTAATGTTGGACAGTTACAGGGTCAAGTCA
Source organism: Chrysemys picta bellii (assembly GCF_011386835.1). Classification (NCBI taxonomy): domain Eukaryota; kingdom Metazoa; phylum Chordata; order Testudines; family Emydidae; genus Chrysemys; species Chrysemys picta. Next base: position 62,344,869 of record NC_088796.1, read on the forward strand.
ACAGCTTTGACTCCATTTATTCCATCTAAATTAATACAACAGAACTTAGTACTGGAGCCCTTGTTCTGCTGCCTTCTGCAATTGCCTGCAAACAGTGCTCAGTTTGGCATGGGATCAGAGGCCTTCCTGAAAGGGGTGAAGAATGAGCAATTTGCTCGTTGTTGACATTTTGACATGCATGACGGACAGGGTGCGAGTCTCACATGCGAATGCTAAACCAGTTGCCCAGTTCCAATTTAATGTGCTATTTTATGAAGGGCTGACTTTAATTAGCCTGACTATAGCATACAGCATATAACGACTATAGCATACAGCCATTTAGAAACGGTACTGCCATCTTGGCAGTGGGACTCAGCATAGACCCCTAAAGATTCTAGCAATCAGCAAACTCAGGCTAATTGGTTTCTCTGAGTCAGGGTACGTCTACACTACGAAATTAGTTCGAATTTATAGAAGCCGGTTTTATTGAAATCGGTTGTATACAGCCGATTGTGTGTGTCCCCACATAAAATGCTCTAGGTCTCTAGTCGGCGGACCGCGTCCACAGTACGAGGCTAGCGTCGACTTCCGGAGCATTGCACTATGGGTAGCTATCCCACAGCTATCCCACAGTTCCCGCAGTCTCCGCCGCCCCTTGGAATTCTGGGTTGAGATCCCAATGCCCGGATGATGCAAAACAGTGTCGCGGGCGGTTCTGGGTACATGTCGTCAGGCCCCTCCCCTCCCCCGTCACAGCAACGGCAGACAATAGATTCGCGCCTTTTTACCTGGGTTACCTGTGCAGACAACATACCACGGTAAGCATGGAGCCCGCTCAGCTCAGCTGAGCTCACCGTCACCATATGTCCTCTGGGTGCCGGCAGACGTGGGACTGCATTGCTACACAGCAGCAGCTGCTAACTGCCTTTTGGCGGTAGACGGTGCAGTAGACTGGTAGCCTTCATCGGCGATCTGGGTGCTGGCAGCCGTGGGGCTTGCCTTTTGGCAGTAGATGGTGTATTACGACTGTTAACCGTCCTATTACAAGTTGGGTCATCGCACATTAGCAGAGTCTTCCCCGAGCACCCGATCGTGCAATAGGCCTGAAGACCATCGTCATACACTAACTGCCAAGCGCCCAGTATTTGCTGCCAAGCACCCAGAAAGATGCCGAGGGCTATCAGTCACGCCGCACCGTCGTCTTAAGATGTAAAAAATAGATTTGCTCTGTATTCATTTGCTTCCCCCTCCCTCCGTCAAATCAACGGCCTGCTAAACCCAGGGTTTTCAGTTTAATCTTTGGGGGGACCATTCTGTGTGACAGTTGTTTGTGTTTCTCCCTGATGCACAGCCACCGTTCTTGATTTTAATTCCCTGTACCTGTACGCCATGTCGTCACTCGGCCCGCCCTCCCTCCTTCCCCTAGTCCGTCAGATACTACTTTCGCGCCTTTTCTTTGAATTCTGGGTTGAGATCCCAATGCCCGGATGATGCAAAACAGTGTCGTGGGCGGTTCTGGGTACATGTCGTCAGGCCCCTCCCCCCCGTCACAGCAACGGCAGACAATAGATTCGTGCCTTTTTACCTGGGTTACCTGTGCAGACAACATACCACGGCAAGCATGGAGCCCGCTCAGCTCAGCTGAGCTCACCGTCACCATATGTCCTCTGGGTGCCGGCAGACGTGGGACTGCATTGCTACACAGCAGCAGCTGCTAACTGCCTTTTGGCGGTAGACGGTGTAGCATGAGTGATAGCCGTGGGGCTGGCAGCCGTAGGGCTGCATTGCACCAGCCCCTTGCCCTTTGGTAGGCGATGGTATATTATGACTGGTACCCATCGTCGTCGTACTGGAGTGGCTGTCAATCATGGCCACCTGGGCAGACATGCTACTGTTTCGATGATGATGGCTACCAGTCGTAGTATACTATTTTCTGCCAATTGCCCAGTATTGTCTGCTAAGCACCCAGAAGAGGCCGAGGGCGATGCTGGGTGCTGGCGGACGTGGGGCTGGCAGACGTGGGGCTGCATTGCTACACAGCAGCAGCCCCTTGCCTTTTGGCAGACGATGGTATATTATGATTGCTATCCATCATCATCACACTGGAGAGTCTATCACTCATGCTGCACCGTCGGCTGCCAGCTTAAGATGTAAAAAATAGATTTGTTCTGTATTCATTTGCTTCCCCTTCCTCCGTGAAATCAACGGCCTGCTAAGCCCAGGGTTTTCAGTTTAATCTTTGGGGGGACCATTCTGTGTGACAGTTGTTTGTGTTTCTCCCTGTTCCTGTACCTGTACGCCATGTCGTCACTCGGCCCTCCCTCCCTCCCGCCCTCCCTCCTTCTCCTGGTCCATCAGATACTAGTTTCGCGCCTTTTTTCTGACCAGGCGCCATAGCTAGCACTGGGATCATGGAGCCCGCTCAGATCACCGCGGCAATTATGAGCACTATGAACACCACGCGCATTGTCCTGGAGTATATGCAGAGCCAGGACATGCCAAGGCGAAACCCGGACCAGCCGAGGAGGCGATTGCAGCACGGCGACAAGAGTGATGAGGAAATTGACATGGACATAGACCTCTCACAAGGCACAGGCCCCAGCAATGTGGAAATCATGGTGTCACTGGGGCAGGTTCATGCCGTGGAACGCCGATTCTGGGCCCGGGAAACAAGCACAGACTGGTGGGACCGCATCGTGCTGCAGGTATGGGACGATTCCCAGTGGCTGCGAAACTTTCGCATGCGTAAGGGCACTTTCATGGAACTTTGTGACTTGCTTTCCCCTGCCCTGAAACGCCAGGATACCAAGATGAGAGCAGCCCTCACAGTTGAGAAGCGAGTGGCGATAGCCCTGTGGAAGCTTGCAACGCCAGACAGCTACCGGTCAGTCGGGAATCAATTTGGAGTGGGCAAATCTACGGTGGGGGCTGCTGTGATCCAGTTTGCCAGGGCAATGAAAGACCTGGTGATATCAAGGGTAGTGACTCTGGGCAACGTGCAGTCAATAATGGATGGTTTTGCTGAAATGGGATTCCCAAACTGTGGCGGGGCCATAGACGGAACCCATATCCCTATCTTGTCACCGGAGCACCAAGCCACCGACTACGTAAACCGCAAGGGGTACTTTTCAATGCTGCTGGATGCCCTGGTGGATCACAAGGGACGTTTCACCAACATCAATGTGGGATGGCCGGGAAAGGTACATGATGCTCGCGTCTTCAGGAACTCTGCTCTGTTTCGAAAGCTGGAGGAAGGGACTTTCTTCCCGGACCAGAAAGTAACCGTTGGGGATGTTGAAATGCCTATCGTGATCCTTGGGGACCCAGCCTACCCCTTAATGCCATGGCTCATGAAGCCGTACACAGGCAGCCTGGACAGGAGTCAGGACCTGTTCAACTACAGGCTGAGCAAGTGCCGAATGGTGGTGGAATGTGCATTTGGACGTTTAAAAGCGCGCTGGCGCAGCTTACTGACTCGCTCAGACCTCAGCGAAAAGAATATCCCCATTGTTATTGCTGCTTGCTGTGCGCTCCACAATATCTGTGAGAGTAAGGGGGAGACCTTTATGGCGGGGTGGGAGGTTGAGGCAACTCACCTGGCCGCTGATTACGCGCAGCCAGACACCAGGGCGGTTAGAGGAGCACAGCAGGGCGCGGTACGCATCAGAGAAGCTTTGAAAACGAGTTTTGTGACTGGCCAGGCTACTGTGTGAAACTTCTGTTTGTTTCTCCTTGATGAACCCTCCAAACCCCCCCCCCCGACCCGGTTCACTCTACTTCCCTGTAAACCAACCACCCCACCCCACCCTCCCCTCCCCAATTCGAGCACCGCTTGCAGAGGCAATAAAGTCATTGTTTTTTCACATTCATGCATTCTTTATTAGTTCCTCACAGAAGTAGGGGGGGTAATTGCCAAGGTAGCCTGGGATGGGTGGGGGAGGAGGGATGGAAAAGGACACACTGCATTTTAAAACTTTAAGACTTATTGAAGGCCAGCCTTCTGATGCTTGGGCGATCATCTGGGGTGGAGTGACTGGGTGGACGGAGGCCCCCCCACCGTGTTCTTGGGCGTCTTGGTGAGGAGGCTATGGAACTTGGGGAGGAGGGCTGTTGGTTACACAGGGGCTGTAGCGGTGGTCTCTGCTCCTGCTGCCTTTCCTGCAGCTCAACCATACGCTTGAGCATATCAGTTTGATGCTCCAGCAGACGGAGCATTGACTCTTGACGTCTGTCTGCAAGCTGACGCCACCTATCGTCTTCAGCCCGCCACTTGCTCTTTTCATCCCGCCATTCAGCCCGCCACCTCTCCTCTCGTTCATATTGTGCTTTTCTCATGTCCGACATTGACTGCCTCCACGCATTCTGCTGTGCTCTATCAGCGTGGGAGGACATCTGCAGCTCCGTGAACATATCGTCCCTCGTCCTACGTTTTCTCTTTCTAATGTTCACTAGCCTCTGCGAAAGAGAAACATTTGCAGCTGGTGGAGGAGAAGGAGAGGTGGTTAAAAAAGACACATTTTAGAGAACAACGGGTACACTCTTTCATTACAAGGTCGCATATTTCGGCTTGCAGGCAGCCATGGTAGGCCACAGTGTTTTGGCTTTTTTAACCTTCTTAACATGCGGGAAAGGTTGCAAACAGCAGCGCATTTCCCATATCAAGGATGAATTGGGTTGTCCATTTAAAATGGGTTTTCAATGTAAAAGGAGGGGCTGCGGTTTCCCGGTTAACATGCGGCACAAACACAAGTAAACCACCCCCCCCACACACACACACACACAATTCTCTGGGATGATCACTTCACCCCTCCCCTCCACCGCGTGGTTAACAGCGGGGAACATTTCTGTTCAGAAGAGCAGGAACGGGCGCCTCTGAATGTCCCCTTAATAAAATCACCCCATTTCAACCAGGTAACCGTGAATGATATCACTCTCCTGAGGATAACAAAGAGAGATAAGGAATGGATATTGTCTGCATGCCAGCAAACACCGGGACCATACGCTGCCATGCTTTGTTATGCAATGATTCCAGACTACGTGCTACTGGCCTGGCGTGGTAAAGTGTCCTACCATGGCGGACGGGATAAGGCAGCCCTCCCCAGAAACCTTTTGCAAACGCTTTGGGAGTACATAAAGGAGAGCTTTCTGGAGATGTCCCTGGAGGATTTCCGCTCCATCCCCATACACGTTAACAGACTTTTCCAGTAGATGTACTGGCCGCGATTGCCAGGGCAAAGTAATAATTAAACACGCTTGCTTTTAAACCATGTGTAATGTTTACAAATATTTACAAAGGTACACTCACCAGAGGTCTCCTATGTGCCCTGAGGGTCTTGGGTGAGTTCGGGGGTTACTGGTTCCAGGTCCAGGGTCACAAACATATCCTGGCTGTTGGGGAAACCGGTTTCTCCGCTTCCTTGCTGCTGTGAGCTACCTACAGTACCTCCATCGTCATCTTCCTCGTTCCCCGAACCGTCTTCCCTGTGTGTTTCTCCAGTGAGAGAGTCATAGCACACGGTTGGGGTAGTGGTGGCTGCACCCCCTAGGATCGCATGCAGCTCCGCGTAGTAGCGGCAAGTTTGCGGCTCTGCCCCGGACCTTCCGTTTGCTTCTCTGGCTTTGTGGTAAGCTTGCCGTAGCTCCTTAATTTTCACGCGGCACTGCTGTGTGTCCCTGTTATGGCCTCGGTCCTTCATGGCCTTGGAGATCTTTTCTAATACTTTGCCATTTCTTTTACTGCTACGGAGTTCAGCTATCACTGCTTCATCTCCCCATATGGCGAGCAGATCCCGTACCTCCCGTTCGGTCCATGCTGGAGCTCTTTTGCGATCCTGGGACTCCATCACGGTTACCTGTGCTGATGAGCTCTGCGTGGTCACCTGTGCTCTCCACGCTGAGCAAACAGGAAATGAAATTCAAACCTTCGCGGGTCTTTTCCTGTCTACCTGGTCAGTGCATCTGAGTTGAGAGTGCTGTCCAGAGCGGTCACAATGAAGCACTGTTGGATAGCTCCCGGAGGCCAATAACGTCGAATTCCGTCCACACTACCCCAATTCCGACCCGCAAAGGCCGGTTTTATCGCTAATCCCCTCGTCGGAGGTGGTGTAAAGAAACCGGTTTAAAGGGCCCTTTAAGTCAAAAGAAAGGGCTTCATCGTGTGGACGTGTCCAGGCTTAATTCGATTTAACGCTGCTAAAGTTGACCTAAACCCGTAGTGTAGACCAGGCCTCAGGACGATGAAGAAGGGGCACCTATCTCAGGAATTTGTTGAGGGACTAGTTAAGTGTTTTCTTTCTTTATAGGTTCATATTCCTTGTTCCCTTCTGAGTTCTGGGAATTGTGGTGATGCTGTGGCCATGTAGTCCACAGTCAGATAGAGGATCACAGTAGGGTTTTGATAGTTATGCTGACACTGTAGAAACAACGAGGAGTCCTTGTGGCACCTTAGAGACTAATAAGGACTCCTCGTTGTTTTTGCTGAACAGACTTAACACGGCTACCACTCTGAATCCTGTGTGTAGAGTATGCTGTGGGACTAGCACACACTGAAGTCTTTTTCACCGGGATGAAAAGCTTAGTCTGTGACAGATTTATTTAGTCAGCGGGAATAGAAAATAATGTATGGCTTAATTTGGTGATTCACGTTAAGAGGGAGCTCTGGCTGCTGAGGAGCAGTTCCTATGTGCTCTCCTATCATTACTTGACTTGTTCACTCAACAAATTCTGGTTTGTTTAGAAGTATAGAGAGACCAGCGGGCAGACGATCAGGAGGCAGCAAAGTTATTGCCTGTTGTTTAAACAGATTTGGCTTACCCAGCAGGGTTTTGAAGAGTGGTCAGCGATTTGCTGCTGTTCCTGTGGTGGGAGTCGGTTGCTGAGGTTTCCTTTCCTTTCAGTTTACACAAATCTTAGAACAGGTGTGCTAAAAGTGGTGTTTGGAGGATATAGGGGATGGGAAGAAATATCACACACACCTCATTATTATTTATTGTAGTATCTAAAGGCCCAAGTAGGATTGTGGACACATTGTACTGGGCACTGCACACACAAATAAAGGCAGCCTATTCCCCAGAGAGCTTACAGTCTAAAAATCAGATGTAGGCCCGAGAAAACAGGCTGTTCACCACAATGGAATGGTTTATATCAGGGGTCGGCAACGTTCGGCACGCGGCTCACCAGTGTAAGCACCCTGACCAGTTTTATTTACCTGCTGACGCAGCAGGTTCAGCCGATCGTGGCCCCCACTGGCAGCGGTTCGCCGTCCCGGGCCAATGGGGGCGGCAAGAAGCGGCGCGGGCGAGTGATGTGCTGGCCGCGGCTTCTCGCCGCCCCCATTGGCCCGGGACAGCGAACCGCGGCCAATGGGGGCCGCGATCGGCCGAACCTTTTGCGTCAGCAGGTAAATAAAACTGGCCCGGCCCGATAGGGTGCTTACCCTGGTGAGCCGCGTGCTGAACGTTGCCGACCCCTGGTTTATATGCTCTATAACCTATATATATAACTGTATAACTTATGGCACCTTAGAGACTAACAAATTTATTAGAGCATAAGCTTTCGTGGACTACAGCCCACTTCTTCGGATGCTCTGAAACCTGTATAACTTATACGCTTGGTTTGGTCAATTGAGATCCCTTCTTTTTGAGGGCCAGGGAAAATGGTGGGTTCTGAGACTTTTAGATTACATACTTTTGTAGACTATTAGCTTCCACAAAGCACTGCAGTTTGAGTTATTGCATTTCAATAGAAGTTGTGACTATGAAACATAGAAACATTGTGATTGCTGTGTTGTGTGTTCTTTCCATGTCATCCAGAATGGCATCAACAACAGAAATAGGAAACTTGCTTTTGGCTTTTGTATATTTGAGTTTTTGAACCAGATGTTCAGAACTGGTCTCCAGTTTTAGATTTCCTGACAGTCAAATGCAGTAGCAATTTTGTAGGTTCAAATAATTGAAGGTAAAAATTATCCCATTTAGTCAGTTACCTAATGAAACCCATTATTTAAACCACTCATATTTGTAGGGTTTCCATACAGATTTTTTTTATTCTTTGTTTTTTATATGATACCCTTTGAAAATTCATCAATTTTTCTTTACTTTTTTTTGAATGTCAGTCACTGACTTTTTTTCCTCTGCTGCTAATGGAGCAATTAAATCAACAGCACATTTGTCATCCCAAATGCCAGAGCTGGGCAAATATGAAATAGGTGTGATTAGATAATTGCCTCCAAGTTCCAACAATTTTATGTTTCTAAGTGTCAGATTTTTAAAAATGCCTTTTTAATTACCTGTGTGTCCAGTGTGTGAGGAAAAGAATATTTGTGAAAACTAAATGGTGGCACCTTTAGTTATCTTTTAAATAGTAGAGATCCATTTTATTCTGCCACAGAAAGAAAGAGAAAGCACACACATGATTTTTATAACCTTAACTAAATTTACCTTAAATATGAACTTCACTCTATTTAACTGTTTAATCTGACAGTATCTCTTTAAAATCATACACATTTCACTAGCAGTATATTTGAAACATTTTTTGTTTTGTGTTTCCCTTGGTTTGGTCAATGGGACCTGATTTTCAGTTCCCAGGTAGGTGCAAGTTTGCCCATGCACAACCAGTTTGGACATACACTTAGGGATGCATGCAAAAATTGCACGACTAGATTTGCACATACATAGGTTGAGAGGTACACATCCCCAATTTGTATGCCACGTCCGCTTATCCACGTCTAGCCAAGGATTTAAAATTAGGCTCTCAAATTAGACTAGTCAGTTTTACTTGTTTATGTGGCAGTCAATCTGGCTCTTATGCAGTAAGACACAGCTGCAATCTTTGGGTTGCAAGATACTGCAGGAGAATATTAATTTAAAAAACTGTTTTCACAGGATTATTTTTAACTAATGAAAGATTTTTATTGGTCTTCAGTTTTTGTAAAAGTTTATTTTTCCAAAATCTAAATTTGGGCTCATTTCTAACCTGATAATGTTCCATGAACTATAAACTTCTCACAGGTCCCCAATTATTTATGGCTGACGTAGAACAACGCTTCCTTAGCTCTCATCCCCTAACGCCCCTACTCTACTTGCGCTACATTGATGACATCTTCATCATCTGGACCCATGGAAAAGAAGCCCTTGAGGAATTCCACCATGATTTCAATAATTTCCATCCCACCATCAACCTCAGCCTAGATCAATCCACACAAGCGGTCCATTTCCTGGACACTACTGTGCTAATAAGCGATGGTCACATAAATACCACCCTATACCGGAAACCTACTGACCGCTACACTTACCTACATGCCTCCAGCTTCCATCTAGGACACACCACATGATCCATTGTCTACAGCCAAGCTCTAAGATATAACTGCATTTGCTCCAATCCCTCAGATAGAGACAAGCACCTACAAGATCTCTATCAAGCATTCTTAAAACTACAATACCCACCTGCTGAAGTGAAAAAACAGATTGACAGAGCCAGACGAGTACCCAGAAGTCACCTCCTACAAGACAGGCCCAACAAAGAAAATAACAGAACACCACTAGCTGTCACCTTCAGCCCCCAACTAAAACTTCTCCAGCGCATCATCAGAGATCTACAACCTATCCTGAAAGATGATCCTTTACTCTCACAGATCTTGGGAGACAGACCTGTCCTCGCTTACAGACAACCCCCCAACCTAAAGCAAGTACTCACCAGCAACCACACATCACTGAACAAAACCACTGACCCAGGAACCTATCCTTGTAACAAAGCCCGATGCCAACTCTGTCCACATATCTATTCAAGTGACATCATCATAGGACCTAATCACATCAGCCATACCATCAGGGGCTCGTTCACCTGCACATCTACCAATGTGATATATGCCATCATGTGCCAGCAATGCCCCTCTGCCATGTACATTGGCCAAACCGGACAGTCTCTACGCAAAAGAATTAATGGACACAAATCTGACATCAGGAATCATAATACTCAAAAACCAGTGGGAGAACACTTTAACCTGTCTGGCCATTCAATGACAGACCTGCGGGTGGCTATCTTACAACAGAAAAACTTCAAAAACAGACTCCAACGAGAGACTGCTGAGCTGGAATTGATATGCAAACTAGATACAATCAACTCAGGATTGAATAAGGACTGGGAATGGCTGAGCCATTACAAAATTGAATCTATCTCCCCTTGTAAGTATTCTCACACTTCTTATCAAACTGTCTGTACTGGGCTATCTTGATTATCACTTCAAAAGTTTTTTTCTCTTACTTAATTGGCCTCTCAGAGTGGTAAGACAACTCCCACCTGTTCATGCTCTCTGTATGTGTGTATATATAGCTCCACAATATATGTTCCACTCTATATGCATCCGAAGAAGTGGGCTGTAGTCCACGAAAGCTTATGCTCTAATAAATTTGTTAGTCTCTAAAGTGCCACAAGTACCCCTGTTCTTTTTGCGGATACAGACTAACACGGCTGCTACTCTGAAACCAATTATTTAAGATCACTTAAATAAACAATGATGGTTTCCATCCCTTTTCCCTATCACACATATTAGTTTACTTAGTATAGGATACTAATTTCACCTTTTGTGGTCTTATTTTGTAAATTAAAACCTCTTGATGGAATAATCCACTATCTTATTGTGAGCTTGCTACTGTAAGTTCTTAGCCATTTGGGACGATGTGATGGGGTGTCCACCCCACATAATACTTGAAGGGCTTAAGGTGACTAGTTGGGGTGGTTAGCTCCCCAGGATGCACCTGGAGAAGGAGCCAGGGAGCACAGATTAATTATATGAGAATCAGGTGGATGGGAACAGGAGGGGCCTGTATAAAGCCCAGGAGCTGAGAGCAACTGGGGGCTGCAGAGAAGTAGTCTGCTGTTACTCTCTAGGAGAAGGGAGGTGTGTTTGGGGCCATGGCATGGATGGGGCGAGGGATTCAGCACAAATCTTAGGGCCTAGGAGTGTGCCTGAGAGGCCAGATGCTACCCGGATCCAGTGCCTTGGAAGTACATGGGGTCCAAAGGTTGAGTCCAATACACAAGGGAAACTCAGCCAGGGCTGTAGCAATTATACATGCCATGTTATGGTAGGGCTCGTTATGTTATGTGATGTTTTGAGTGACACACTATGTGCTGTATTTCCAAAAAGAAATCACAATGTTTAAAGTATTACCTTCCCCCTACTTACTATATGTATCAAAATGTCCTGAAATTTCTTTTTGGAATAGTTATATGCTTTGGAAGACTCCCCCCCAGTGACACTTAATATAAGTTTTAGACACCATAACTGTGGCTTCTGTTCTTTGGGCACATATTTTCTATCCACTTGTCAGTGTCTCGGTGACATTTGGTTGAAAACCTTTTCATCATAATAGATTTCTGTGCTCTTCTGAAACCTGACATAGAGGTGCTTCTGCTGATGGATGATTCAACGGTTAAATGAATGAGCCCCGATGATTTTGCAAGAGGTAGGGTTTGCCAATTCAAATATTCAAGCTAAGCCCAATCAGTGACTCCAGGTCATCTTTTATTGCAGTTCCAGAACAGTTCATTTTTAGGGATTTTGGGTGTGTGTACGTACAGTTGCAGCAAGTCACTCAGTGATGATGGATATAATGAATTTCTATATATCTATATTCTATATCCAATTTCTGTTGAGCTAGAAGCTTGTAATCACTAATTATGAATATACAAAAATTCCTGAATTGGAAACTTTTTTAAACAAAGGGCATCTGTCATGATTACATTCCAACCCTTCATGTACCCTTATGTATGTAGTAGAGAGAAGGATTTACATATTATGTTAATTCCTTCTGAGGCATGTTCATGTCCAATATGAAGCATTCAATCTGGAGTAATGAAGATCAGCTGGAATTACCAGTTACCAGATACATTTTAGCTAAGAAAATGTCCATAAATAGGTTTTTTACAGGGGGCCAAGATTTTCAAATGTAACTAGTGATCTGGGTTGGAGTGCATCCGTTATTTGGTGCTGAACCTGACAGTCCATAAAAGGTCCTGATATTCAGAAAATGTTGAGAACCTATTCTCTGAAATCCAGGCAGCTTTACAGAATCTCAAGCTGGCACCCGAATTAGTCACCTTTGAACATTTTGACCTAAATGATAACATTGAAATTAATATTTTTATGTGCTGCTAATATACAAAGTACTTGCTCATAATCCAGTTGCATATTGAATAAAGGTGTGTTTGATTGCACACTATATATGTGATGGTATTAGTGGCAAAGTATCAGTGTAAGGAAAGTGAACTCTTCTATAAGTTTTAAACAGGTATAAGTAAAGCTATGTTCTTGTAATAGGGTGTTAGGGAGGTGATCCACAAGATGTGGTTCACACTATGAAAAAGTATGAGACCCCTTGCATTATATTGCAATGCAAAATGCATTATTCCTTGAAGAAATGAACCTGCAAAATCTCTCTGAAAATAATTTTTGAAGAGTTGAGACTATATATAATAGGTAATAACATATACATCTTAAACTACTCTATTCGAATATGGGTTTACAGGTTTGAGCCAATTGATTCTAGTCTTGCACTGAGACTGTGATATGGCAGAGATGGCCCATACCAGCAGAGAAGGGGTTAAGAGGAGGCTATCAGCCCAGCTAGTCCTGCCCCGCTATAGTTGCAACTCAAACCAAACCTGGAGGGGAAATAACAGGAGAATCTGGCTCAGTTTAGGGCTGACTGGACAGGAAAAAGGATGGATCTCTGCCTAAAGGAAGTGGTGCCTTCACAGTTGTGGAGAGATGGGCTGGCTGGCCAGAGCAGCCCCTGGTAGGAACAGTTAGACCCCAAGGAGTGCGTGATGCACAAGTCAGGGACTGTTTAGGAACCAAGCCCAAAGGAACCAAGCAGGGAAGCCCCACGGGAGGATGAGTGACCCAGTATTGAGTTGGGTTTGCTTTTTGTTTTAGAACATTTCAGGGATACGCCTCTCCAACACCTCCTCCCCCAACACCCCTAGAAGGAGAAAGGATTGAAATGACAATTAGCCAGTGAGCTGGAACCCACTTCAGAGGACAACAGAGACAGAGAATTCTTCCCATCTGGGGAGACCTGTGATCACATGGGCACTCATGGAAGGCCCTCAAGGAAGCACTGCTCCAGCCTTGGCACCACAGAGATCTACTAAGGGAGAACACATGACTAAATGTGCCTTTCCTCACATTGACAATGAACAGTGTCATATGTGAGACTGCTGTCCAGCAGAATCAAGGCAGCATGGGTTTGGGTACACAGGAAGTACTTGTGTATATATGTAGTTACAGAAGCTATATATGAGATGTTTTAAGCATTTCATCCACCTTGTCCATCTTTTCTCAGATAATTCAGTTTTTAATCTAATTCGGGCAGTAAACGTTCCATTTTTTTCAATTATTTCATTCTTGTTGACCACATTTCTATAGTGGGTATTTGCTTTTGCAGACTTGAGCCATGATGCTGCAAACATTTACACATGTGAGTGACTTGTGAGGAAAATGATTTTGGTGAAACTTTCTTCAGTGAAAAACACAGATTAAGCTGCGCTAAAATGTTTAGAAAATGTTTGTTAATTTCACCAAAGTATTTAAAAAAATTGAAATGCTTCATTATGATTTTTTCAATTCAAAACAACCTTTTGTTTAGAAATTTCCTCTTAATTTAATTTTTGTAATTGAAAATGTTAAATACTTGAAATTGACACTAAACTTCAGGACAAATGAACATTTTAATTTATTGTGATACACCTCTACCTCGATATAACGCTGTCCTCGGGAGCCAAAAAATCTTACTGCGTTATAGGTGAAACCATGTCATATCGAACTTGCTTTGATCCACCGGAGTGCGCAGCCCTGCCCCCCGGAGCACTGCTTTACCGCATTATATCCGAATTCGTGTTCGTGTTATATCGGGGTAGAGGTGTACAATTTATTTCTAAACGTTTTGATTCCCTGAAAAATTCATTTTCAGTTTAACCTGAAAGGTTTTTTCCCAGTTTTTTTTTTAATTGATAGCAAACCAAAAATCTTGTTATTCATCCAGCTCTGTGAGTGACTTTTTGTGCATGTCAGTAGATCCCTTGTGTTCAGTGGCATTATTCACATGGGTAAATTAAGAAAGCGCATAAGGCAAAGATTTGTTTGTGCATCAGTGTCAGTACAGACCTCTGCACCCAGGCAGAGTGCCATGTGCTGCAGAACTTATTCCAGCCACTGACACCTTCTTAAACTTTTCTTCAATCTGTTAGGAAGGATTCTTCTTTCTTCTACTGAAAATGATTGTTCAAATGATTCGAAACCAGCTAATTGATCACGTAAATTCTGACATACTTATGCTGGAGGTGAGATATGGCTGGAAGACTATAAACCAGCGGTTCTCAACCCGCGGGCTGCATGCGGCCCAATTAGCACACAGCTGCAGCCCAGCTGTGTGCTAAAAAAATTCAAAATTTGCCACTCTGGGTTGGCTGGGGAGGTGGGCTGGCTGAGGGGGAGACAGTCTGGCAGCCTGCTGGAGCGCTCCTGCCAATAGGGGGCTGGTGAGTGCTTCAGGGGGGCATGGTGCAGCAGATTGGGTCTCTGGGCAGGTTTTATGGGGGGGGCTCTTGGCAGTGAGGGTGTGGGTGATGCTGGGAATTAGAGGCTTGCTGGGGTGCTGCAGCGCCCCCAGGTTTTAGGTGGGGCTCTGCTCTTGGCCCCATGCCTCGGGTCCTGGCTGCCCACCTGGTGCGATGGGATATGGGTCCCAACTGCTGGCTGCCTGGCCCCATACGGCGGGTCCTGGGTCTGGCTGCCAGCATCCGCGCATCAGGATCCCGGGGTTTGGGGTCCAGCACCACACTGAGGGATCCGGGGTCCCAGGTGCCAAGTTGCAGGATCCGGGGTCTGGCTGCCAGACCCGTGGTCAGGGTTCTGCTCCTGGCCCCGCTCTGTGGAGAGGTCTCTGGGTGGGTGGCACTGGGTATAGGGGACTGTGTGTGTTTTTGTGGAGGGGTGGGGGATGCTGTGATTCTCAACCTGCGGCCTACGTAACACATTGTGGGCTGCATAAATAGGTTGAGAACCACTGCTATAAACTGCCTAAATACATAATCCTTGAGCTCAGAAGTGGTTTATGCTTGTTATTCTTTTAACACCTCTTGACTGCTCCTCATTTCAAAGTGAAGAAGTCAACTGCTATCTGTTTTCCCCCTTACTTTACCAGTCCTGACAAGTAAAAGAAAAAGACATAGAACCTATTCGCATGAATGAGTCACCTTTAAAAACTGCTTTTAGTTTCAAACTCTATTGAAAAATGAATAAATCAACTCTACAATGTCATACATAAGCCACTCTTTATGCTAAAGTAGCTGCTCAACTGTTTCATTATGGGGGAAAACGATTCTAGATGGAAATGAAGCAAACGTTTTCTTTAACGTTGGTTTCTAAACCTGATTTAACCTCCAGGGGTTTTCCCTCCAAGCTCTCTATATAGCAGCATCACAGTATCAATGATATAGTTATGGTTCAGGGAGCATTTTCATTACATGTCCTTGTTCTCAGGCCTTTACAACTTTCATTAAAAAGAAATCCTTTGGGTTGAAATCTCTCATGTTTGTTTTCAACCCATAGATTTATAAAAATACATACAAAGTGCTATCATTATGTTTAGTTATATTGGTAAGTAACCAGCAGAAAGAAAATACTTTCATGCTTGGATAAAACAATCCTTTCCCCCTCTTCCCACCACCCCCAAAACATACCTTCTTCTCTTTAATACATTTTTCACCTTGAAATGGTTCAACTTTAAATCTGAGCAAGTGTGCACAGAACTGTGGAAACACTAAAGTTGAAAATTATTGGTTATAAAATGAAAAGGTTATGAATGAATTGAAATAGCCTTATGTTCATGCACAGTGAATTATTGTGCTGACTGCTTTAAATGTGCGCAGATGGTGAAATTCACCTATAAGCACAAGAGCTGTGCCAGACCTCCTCTCTGGTACCTTTGGGCAGAAAGGATCATAGGCAGGGTGGTGGCATAAGGGAAATGTGATGGGGTGGCCTGCCCTTAAAGCAGTAGTGTCTAGTGGACAGCCCTCCTGACCAGATGACATGTCCCTTTAAGGATTTTGAAAGGCCCAGTAAAGATATACAAGAACCTAAGGAGGGCTAGGTATAGAGAAGAAATAGTCCCAGGAATAAGTTAGGAGAAAGATAGACATTATTTCTTTAAAGGTGTGGGACCAGGAACATGGGCAGAGGCTCCCCTTTCCCCCAACCAAACAGGGGATAAACTGGGAGGATGAGGCCAGCATAAAGGCAGCTGATTCTTCCCTTACAGGGAAGGAAAATACTGATGGGGAAAGGTTGCTGAACCCTCTAGATTGGAAGGCTAATTGGAAAGGGTTTTCAGCTGAGGGAACTGGCAAAAGGCTTGCAGCTGACTATTCCAAGGCACAAGGCCTGAGAGACAAACCCCAGCTCCAGGAAGAGGGCGGAGGGAGAACTGCTGGCTGAAGGAGGAAGATATTGCTTGGGACTGTTTGGAGTACAACCCCCAGGCCCAGAGGGAGGGCAGAGGCGAGCTTCTGTTCAGATGAAGGAGATACTGACTGCTTTAAAGGTGAGAGACAGATGCAGGTTATACATCCTAGCTGTCACAAAGAAGTGGTGGGAGTGGCCTGAGAGGAAAGCACCCCTTCAGAACTGCCTAAGGAGAAGCTGTGACTGAGAAACCAAAGATCCAGGCAGGGATAGCAGAGTCCAGAGATCTGGTGAAGTTGTTGGCAAACAGGGTGAAGGTAGGAGCGGCTTAGATGAGTGGGGGGGGAATGGAAGAAACAGTCCTTAGCTGCCCAAAACAGGGTCCCTGGGCTGGATCCCAGAAGTCAGGATGAGTGTGGATTCCCCTGCTCTCCCCCACACCAAGAGGGAAGATACAAGCACTGGAAATGGAAGAAGCTGAGAAATTCAAGCCCCAGATAGGGGTTGAAGGCTGGGTTTAAAAGGACCCTGGAGTTTGGGGTTTGTTTATTTATTTTAGACTTCTGTGTTAACCCCAAAAGAGTCATGAACTGAGAGAGACCCTAGTTGGAGGGCTAGGCCAGAGAAAACAAGAGGTCACTGTGCAACCAGAATGGCTAAAGGGGGGTACTAAACTGGTGGGTGATGGGGGTGGAGGGCAGGAACCCGGTAGTACTACACCAGAGCTTGTGATACAAGATGGAAATGAGAGGATCATCTACAAGGAATATTTGAATGCTGATGAGGTAGTCCCTGCACCACTACTGAATATGCCAGAGTGCAGTGGGAACAGGATATTGGATAATGCTAATGGTGATGTGGAGGGCATAATGGGAGTGGAGTATTAGTGGCCTCTATTTCCATAGGCTGGAGTAGTGGTCATGGAGGGAAAGTGCAAGACTGGACTGCAGCTGCTTACCTCCCTGTAAGCCTGGGTATGGTAAGAGAAATAATCAGAATAAGGGTGGAAGGTAGGAATGAAAAGAACAAATGAAGGCATTGAAGGAAGCTGGAGGTACAATAAATGACAGCCACATGACGGATTAGGGAAAAGAAAAGTAGGATAGCTTTCATTTCCAAGGAGAATTAGGAGGAGGCAGCTGGGCTGCTGGAATTGATGAGGGTGAAAGAAGGAGTAACTAGGATATGAATAATGTTGCTTAGAGCAGATGCAGTGGGTAATAGTAAAGATGGAAAAGAGGAGGAGGAGGAGAGGATTGTGCTCATCTGGATAGAAATCCCAGCATGGTATTCTGCTCAACATTGCAGCTAGTTCAAATGTTTAAACAGTTTCTAGCTATAACAATGGGACACTTTCCAAATAGTTGAGAATCTATATGAGTGGTGTCCAGATTTTCAGTTTGTGGGCCAAACAACAAGGGGTTACAATCAGTACTTTGAGGCAAATTCTCTGCCTTGGTTCCACTCTTCTTCTGCAAAGGGAACAGAAACTATCTTTTTAAACCCCCTTCAGAGAATTCTCCCTGCATCAAGGAGACATCAGAGGGTGCTGAGCTGGCATAGCTGGTGCAGGGCATATGTCAGGTTTGGGGAGAGCGAGTGTTTGGAGTGTGTTGTGCTCCATTTATTACCAAATGGCACATGGTTCCTGGGGAGCATGAGCAGCCTGAAAGCTGCTCTAATCTGGGATAGTGCAGAAATTCAGGAAGCTGTAACTCATTGGTTCTCAGTAAGGCTGGTCCAAAAATTTCAGTGAAACATTTTCCTGTAATAAAATGACATTAATCCTTGCATTTGCCTGAGCCACTGTAGTGCATCATGGCACTTGTAGCTCCTGGTCCCTCATTCCCTCCATAGGCTGGTCTGATACACAGAATAAAAAGCCAAAATGAAATGTTTTGATTCAGGAATGTCAAACTTTTCCTTTTGATTGAAAATGTCAAAACATTTCCATGTTTCCAAACTGAAGTTTTTTTGAACTTTTATTTCATGGAAACTTTTTTGATATTTTGACTTTTTTGTGGTGACAAATGTCAGAGATTCTCATGGGACAAAACTTCCATTTTTTGATCAGCTCTACTTCGCTTCTTGCCTGTCTCCTGGGCTGCCTGAGTGACTGCGTAGGTAAGGGTAACTATTCTTTGCTAGGTGCGCCTCTGGGCTCAGCCTATCCTGATCTCCTTAGGATTCCCACAGCTTGGTAGGGAACCCCCTAAAGTTCTTTCCATAATGACAGGGCTGGTTCAAACACTCTAGCTTAAAAATTGCCTAGCAGCAATTAGAGAATACATTTTTCCAGTTGGTAAAAAAGTGCTATTTTTTTCTTACTATAGTCACTCTCAAGGGCACAGGTTGGACACCACTGATTTAAATAGCCTCAAGGAAATAGTTTTAATGGAGGAATGCAAAAGTCTAGTAATTCTCTGCTTTCTCCAGGTGTTTACTACAGCAATTTGTGCCATTATATCCAAGTGCATTTTTAAAGAGCTCATTTTAGTGAGTTCAGATGGTCTGGAAATTATATTGTTAGCTTATTTAAGGGAGTGGGTATAGAGGCCTGATTCATCATTTCTTCTCCAGTAAAAGGGCAGACTAAATTAGTTCTGTACCATTTAAAACAGTTTTTGTATATAAAAAATAAACCCAGATGTAGAGCTGTCGTAAATCCTCTGATGGAACATTTTTTCTGTTGGAGAAGGCTGAATCACCAAAATTGAAACTTTTTGTGGAGGCTTTCTTTGTCAAATTGTGATTGAACCCAGGCAGGTTCCGTAGGTTTCCATCCAAAACCTGCCTGGTTTCCAGCCAGCGTACCTGCCTGGATGCTTGGCAGCCTGGACTCCTAGGCTCCCTGCTCTGACAGCACACCTGGCAGACCAATGGGGAGCTCAAAGATTGGCAACCCTAAGCTCCCAGACTGTCATCTCCCCTGCAGCGCTCCTGGTGAGCTGCTGCAGAAGGGGGCTTTCAAGGCATCCAGGTTAATTCCTCCACCAGGTGGGCTCAGAGGAAACTGGAAGCCCTGGGAGTGCCAGCTCCTTAGCTTCCAGGCTCATAGCCCCTCAGCAACCTGGACTTCCAGAGTCTGCAGATCTGGGGAAATCTATGAGGGCTCCATGCCCTTTCACTTAAAATTCTAAAAGTGTGTGTGTGTGGTCCAAATCAGTATGAAATGTCGATGAACTTTTCTACAAACAGCTCTACTCATATGTTGTTTTAGAGACACTTCCACTCTGTCAAAATAGAGTTGAGTTATTTATCAGAGGGTGACATTTAAGTGTTTACCTAAAATATCTGGGATTTTTTTTATTTATTTGTGCTGTCAACATACTTTGATTTAGTGAATGCCACAGTGACTTTTTAAATCTTCTTGTACCAATATTAGTTTCTCCACATCTGTCTCTGCCAGTAGAGACAATAGACTTCAATGTTTCAACCGTGTTTTTCTGGATACATTTTCCCAAACATTAGCTAGACAAAGCAAAAGCTCCTATCTATCCTTATGGAATTGTAGAAAGTGTGAATGAGGAGTTAATAGGACACAGTAGAACATTCACACTTAAAGGCAACACAAAAACAGAGAACAAAGAGCTAAAATTCAAAAACTGCAGTGTTCTGGTTTGTTCTGGCTGAGGGTAAGTCAGAATGACTTTGCACAGTGAATCTTCAAACTGATCTGACCTTTGAAAAATTCAGCTGTCTCCCACCCACAGCTTGGACTGTTATTAACAGCAAATAACAAAGCTGCAGAAGAAGCATGAAGCAACGCTGAAACATGGAGAGAAACTCTATAGGCAATGTTTATAAATCAGTGCTCTGAATGTAAGTTTGAATGTACAGGAAAATTAATAGGACAGTCAGGCAGTCAAAGGAGAGCTCCTCAGTTAGATTCAGGTCTAGCAGTTCCTAAACTACTCAAGAGATAATTCAGTCCCTATACTCCCTGGGGCAATGGAACAACAGAACGGGGGTGAAAAGAGACAGGAGGAGGTAGGGCTGGGATATAAAAGCTGGGGGAGGAAAAAGTGTTGCCTTTTCTGTTATGTAGTAGCAGGTGCATGTGAAGGGAAATTCTTCCCAGAGGCAGAATCTTTCCATGAGCTAATGCGACTCAGTTCTTTCTCAACATGAACCAGTGCCTCTAAGACATGACTGAGCCCATAGTAAATAAACAGAAGGGGCTTGTTTCTCTACTGCCTTGCACCATTTATAGTCATGTAGGGCCTGATTCAGCAAAGCACTCAGTCATTTTCTCCTACATTTTCATTCATTCTCCTTCATTCATTTTTCCTTCATTTTCTATAGGACTGTTCTATAGGGTACATAAATGGTTGCCTATGGGGTGTGGGAGCCTAACCCTAACTGGCAGCCACACTCTTTTGAGACTAAAATGTGCCATCTGGGCAAGAGCTGATCCACTCAGCTACTCTGCTTTAGGGTTGAGTGAGGAATAATCTGTGTCCTCCTTCCCCACCAATACAGTAGATGACAGGATTTTACCAAATGCTAGTGAAGTGCTCTTATGATGAAAAACAATACTGTGAATCTGTTCTAAATATAATCAACATGTCTCTGTAGGTTCCAAAACATGGGAAGCAGTAACACTGCTTTCTCCAGGAGATGTTGTACTGCGAAACATTAAGTTGTTCTCTAACCTCTCTTTCCACAGTATATTATTTCCTAGCATGTGTTTCTCAGTTGCAAAACAATATTGTTTATGAGGTACTTTATTTTAATTTCTTTTCAGGCTTTATTTTAGACTGCCATAAAAACTGAATTAAAAATAACTCCATTTTATTTAATGTGACAATTTAATGCCTCACAAGAAAAGATAAAATCTGTTTTCAACAAAATGTAATATGTACACAATCATCTGAAACAAAATAATGCTAATTTAATGGATGCACCTGATACTGGCCCCGTAGAACTGAATGGTAAAATGTTCATTAATTTCAGTACAATAAAATCAATATTGTTAATCCACATTTTCTATGGGTATAACTCAGTTGACTTCGATAGAGTAATGCCATCAGAGAATCTCACCCATTTTTTCCCTACATCATTCCAAGCTGCAAATCTTTCCTCAGCACTAGTAAGGCCTCAATTCAAGTATTGTGTCCAGTTCTGGCATTGCACGTCTGGAAAGATGTGGAGAAATTGGAGAAAGTCCAGAGGAGAGCAATAAAAATGATTCAAGGTCTAGAAAACATCACCTACAAGGAAAGATTGAAAAAAATGGGTTTGTTTAATCTGGAGAAGAGAAGACTGAGTGGGGACATAATAGTCTTCAAGTACATAAAAGGCTGTTATAAAGACGAGAATGATAAATTGTCCTCCTTAACCACTGAGGACAGGGCAAGAAGTATGGGTTTAACTTGCAGCAAGGGAGATTTAAGTTAGACATTAGGAAAAGCTTCCTAAAAGGGTAGTTAAGTACTGAAACAAATTACCTAGGGAGGTTGTGGAATCTCTGTCACTGGAGGTTTTTAAGAACATGTTAGATAAACACCTGTCCGGGATGGTCTTGATAATACTTAGTCCTGACTCAGTGAAGGGGACTAGACTACATGACCTATTTCTATGATTCTATGTGAGTAATATTTCCTCAGGCCAGTGTTTCTGTTGAAGTCAAAAGGATTAGTTGTGTGAGTAAGCATTACTTACATGAGTAAAGGTTTGCAGGAAAAGGTCCTTTTAATGATCAATTTATAAACCTCTCAAGGAAAGAAAAATCTTCATTTTTTTTTTGTAGTTCGTTTTGTTTTTAGAATTGCAGTGAGACCAAATTAAATCTTCTTTGCAAACCAAACAGCATGATCTGAGGATGCTTTTTTTTCTCTCTGTAGGGAAGCAATTATTATACTGTATGGCATGTATCTTAAAACTAGTGACCAATAGCAGGCAAAATTGAATTTATTTTTTTAAAATAATATTGCGAACAACTAAAACAGAATAAGCAAAATGCAAAGAATTTCTGCTTCACATTCCTTGATAATCTATAATTGCAGCATACAGGAGAGTGGCATTCATTTATCAGGCTTTCACTTACTGCAAACTGAAGTGGGAGAACACACACACCAACAGACATTTGACAAGTTAAATGGACAGAGAAGTGCACCTGAATATAAAGCAGCAAAAAGAAAATATTCCACAACACTTCATCATTTCATAAGTCTAATGGTGCAAGAGCAGCCATCCAGCACTTGTTTCTGTTCCACACAGACTTCCTTGACTGTCAGAAAAAATGATGCTATAAGGGTAAATTGAGATCCATTTTCATAAGACCTCAATTCCAATGAGCATTAAATATATTTTGCTTCTCATAGACCATGAACTAGTTCATAATCTAATAACCAATTTTACTGAAAACTCAGCCTCAGAATATTGTCATATTAAATTTGGTTAAAAAATCCTCACCGTTTTAGGTAAAGTTAAAATGATCTTTTACATTAGGAATGACTAAATTAAGTTTGTTTTTATATTGTTACACTTTGAGATGAATAATGAAGAACCAAGTAACATGAAACAAAACAAGACTGACTAATGATGGCTTATGCCTATTTGCCCTGAAATCCAATTAATTTCTCAAACATTTCTGTTCTGATTGCAGTTGTAGGTTTCTTTGTTATTTTTCCCCCCATTAGGGACTGAATCTTACAAGGTGTTGAACATTCTGATCCTACAAAGCACTTGAGCACATGCTTAACTTTAAGCATGTGAGTAGTCCCACTGACTTCAATAAGACTAATCACATGCTTAAAACTAAGCATATGTTACAATGCTTTGTGAGACTGGGGCCAAAGTTCTTAGCATCTTTCAAGATTGAGCCCAACACCTGTTAAACTAAAGACTAAGGTTTTATTTAAATATCTGTTGTAGAAAATGCAGTTTGAAGGAATCTCTAACAGAGAATATAGAATGTAAAGACTCGAGAGAGTACTGAGCTTCTGGAAACACTTTAAAAAAAATCTTATAAGAGATGATTTAACCCTTAGGCTGCTGCTATTTTTCTCTCTTGCCAGCAAATTAAATGCAACACAAAGTCATCTATAAGTGTCAGCAATTGCCTGAGGCCAAAAGACAGTAAAACTACTTCCATTAAGGAAAGATAGGAACACCAAAGAGAGATTTTTCTTTCTCACTTCCAAATGTGAGACAGATTTCTCATAAATCTTCACACACTATTTCATTCACATTTTTAGATAACCTTTACGTATTTCTAGCCTCTCGGTAAGTAGATTGATGAGAGAACCCATCACTCTGTTACTCATAGTAATATTAGCATTTCATATAGCACCAATGCACAGAGAAAGGGAAAGCATTTTTGGACACCATCCATTTCACATTACTTATGACTATGATAATAGGTCACCTCTGCCCCATCTCTTAGTTTAGATTTATTTTCAATATCCTCAATTTCTCATTGCATTTTTTCAGTCATTTCAATGTTTTGGATTAAGTGATCTAATTTGTGTCCCCTCTAGTTGCTCTTTCCTCATTTTTATAGTATTTCAACTGAGATGTTTCCGCCCCCATCCTACCATAGTCCCTGTCATTATTGAGTTTGTTGTTGAAAATTGAGAAATATTTGTTATTAACTCAGATTTGGAGTCCTCTCTCAAACCCTAACTTTTTGGGGGGAGGGGAAGGAAAGCTCCTTTCGTCATAAAATTCTTATCTGTACTCCCTGCCCAGATATTTTCTTTGGTACCTATTTAGGTATTTTTAGATCAGGGCTGTGTGTATCTTGACTGACTATCAGATCCAGACGATAGTTTTCATGCATGGGAAATTCAGCTTCAAAGCTGAACTTTACAACGTGACCTCCTTTCAGAAAAATGGAAAATCATTTGAGGGATGACATTTTTCACTATTTCAGGCTTTTTCTTTGGTGGTGCATATCTCAGCATATTAATCACATATTGAACTAAAGTGTGAATGGAATGAAACAGTATAACACACAATGGCACACAAATACAAAAAACAGTTAATAAGGATGAACTTCTTGATGTCTCCTTTGGGACAGGTTAGCCTCTCACGTTACTCTAACCAGAAGACTTTATTTAACAGTATTAATGTTTTCTTCTGCTTTATACCACCTTCTTCTTGATAAACTTGTGCCTCATTGTACATGAGGCAAGCCAGTGTTTTTTATCTCCATCTGTCTAGTGCTATGTTTCTTGCTCCATTGTAGTCTGGTTCCATGACAGCAACCTCTTTCTCAATGGCTTTCTTATATCATTTATTATCTTCCTATTGCCTGTCTTCCACCAGGTGGTATTCAGTCTAGGACTTGTGTAGGATATAGCTTTTTGACATCTGTATAACCTGCCCTAACAATTTCAGCCTGCTTTCTTAAATCATTCTCTCTCTCTACAGTCAGTTGGCCAGGTCTCTGTAAAACATCCGTGTGTGTTAGTTTATTCTGTCAGTGGACCACCAAGTATTCTTTGCAACCTTCTCTGATGGAATGCATTAAGTTTCCTGTTGTATGCTTCTAGCATTTGCCAATTTTCAGAAGCATATAGCAATGTAGGGATCACAATTACATTGTATAAATTTATCTTAGTTCTTGTGTGAATCTTCTTATTTTTCCAAATATTTACCAGTCTCGAAAAAGCTCTCCTTTTTCTTCTGAATTCTTGATTCCACCTTCTTGTGGAGCTGGCCATCAACACTGATTGTGTTCAAGATGTACAGACTTGTTAACCAGGCTGTATTCTTCACTGTCAATCATATATGTATCACCATTGCTGACTCCATTTCATTTTCAGTGATCATGACTTCAGAGTTTTTCTTTTGGCTGATTCTTAATGCTATTTTGACCTCATGTTTGATATTGATATTGGTCTTATCCATGGTATGGTCATCTGTGTCCAACAGAACAATGTCACCTGCAAGGTTGAGATCTTGAAGTTTTCCTCTACTCCAGATAACTGTTGTTTTCCTTTTGTTGCTCTTCACATCATGTAATCTATCACAACACAGACAAGAGGTGTTAAGATGCAGTCCACTGATGATCTCAAACTAATCAACCTCTCTACTTTCTGTCCTTACACAGCATTTTGACTCTTCAGACAACAACTTGACTGCTGACTCACTTTCTAGGAAGCCCATATTTTTGCAAGATTTTTCCATAGTTACTCTCTGAGAATAGAGTCAAAAGCTTTGGTGAAATCTATGAAGTTCAAGATTAATCTTTATTGGCAGCTAAGCCCTTTCTCAATCAGTTGTCTCAGGGTAAAGATGTGATCTATATACAGTCTTTTCACTTTAAAGCCTGTTTGCTCACTGCACAGATTTTCATCTATGGCTAGTCTGATTCTGTAAAATAGTATACTGCAAAACACTTCTCCAGGTATGGAAAATAATGTTCTGTCTTGCCAGTTAGGCAAGCTGGGTGTCCAATTTCTTTGGTAATTTACAGATCACATCTTTCTTCCAGTCCTCTGGGTCAAGTTCTTTCTCCCAAAATGTATTATAAAGTTTATGTATTTCATGTACTACTACATTCTCACCAGCTTTAAGCCCTTCGGCAGTGATCATATCTTCACCAGGAGCTTTGCCAATTTTTAGCTGCTTAATTGCTTTCTCTATTTCTGCTTCTGAAATTTTTAGCAGTTAATGTTTAATTCTTCACACTCCTCAATTAGAATTGTTGGCTCTGGCTGGTTGAGTTCTTATTTAAAATGTTCTTGCCATCATTCCTTTTGTTATGCTTCTATTGTTAAGTCTTCCATCTTTTGCTTTTATAATACCACTGTGAATCTGGAGAAGATGTCAATTCCTTACATGCCTGAAATAGTTTGTCACTCTCACTTTTATGCATCTTTAGCTTTTCTTGCTTATCTTTCCCATATAACTTATTTATTTCTTTGTCTTTCTCTACATACTTTCATTGCAGAGTATATTATTCATCTTGTTGTGCCACCTGTACTTGCCTCTTTGAGGAAAGAAAAGACAAACAATTACCATATGTGTGTCTGTAGCCATTCTTTCCTTGGTCCTTTTAGTCCAAGGGAAGTTGTGGCAACCTTCTGGCACCCATCTCTAAAGCAAACCCATTATTTCTCTATCATAATACATTATTAGCCACTGCTCTTGAAATCCATTTGAGAGCTGGCCTTTAAAGTCTCTCCGGATTCCTGGGTCAAACTATGGAAGAGCTTGCAAAAATATGGGCTTCCTCAAATATCACATTTTTTCGTGTTATATTGTCTTTTTAGCTTTATTCTAACTGTTCTGATGACCAAATAGTGGTCACTTCCAACATCAGCACTTGTAAAATATTGTGTCTCCAGCAATGAATTTCTCTACCGTCTGCTTATGGCAATGTAATCCAATTGTTTCTCAGTAATTCAATCATTTGACTTCCATATTAGTTTTGTTTCCTTGGAAGGAAGAGTATCTTCCCCCCCCCCCCCCCCGATACACAGGTTTTACATGTTGCACAGCTCAATGAATCTTTTACCATTGTCCATCAGCCCCTCAATACTCATATCCAAAATTGTTACCAACTTAGGCATTCATGTTACACATAACCAGAATGATATCCTAAGCATAAATCAGGTTTACTAGTTTTTAACTTATCGTAGAATGCATCTTTTTCTTGTTTCTCATGATTATTTGTAGGAGTGTAACACCGAAAAAATTATTTTAACATGATTTGTAACAGTACCTGCTCTTATAATTTGTGGGTCAACTGGTTCCCATTCCTGTAAAGCTTCTGTTGCCTTTTTGTCAAGTAGTATTTCAACTCCTCCTACATGAGAATCCTCTTGCTTTCCTGAACAGACTAGAGTGAGTCTTCCACATTCAGTCCATCTCATTTTGCTCACTCCAAGTCATTTCTCTGACTAGACTCAGTTTTCTATTGTCCCACATTGTATTCACATTCCAGGATCTAATTTTAGTTTTTGGTTTTAGCTACTAAGATCTTTTGTTTCAACTGATTAACTCCATCCTGGGTTTGGTCCAGCACCTTCATCAAAAGTAATTTAATAGAATCATAGAAGATTAGGGTTGGAAGAGCCCCCAGGAGGTCATCTAGTCCAACCCCCTGCTCAAAGCAGGACCAACCCCAACTAAATCATCCCAGCCAGGGCTTTGTCAAGCTGGGCCTTAAAAACCTGTTGACTCATGGATTCCCAAAGGCCATAGAATCATGGAAATGTAGGACTGCAAGATATCTCAATAGGTCATCTAGTCCAGTCCCCTGCACTGAGGCAGGACTAAGTATTATCTAGACCATCCTCGACAGGTGTTTGTCTAACCTGTTCTTAAAAACCTTTTTGTTCTTAAAAACCTCCAGGGTTGGAGATTCCCCACCTAGTTAATTGTTCCAGAGCTTGACTACCCTGACAGGAAGATTTTTCCTAATGTTTAACCTAAATTATCCTTGCTGCAATTTAAGCCCATTGCTTCTTGTCCTATCCTCAAAGGTTAATACAATTTTTTCACCCTCCTCCTTGTAACAACTTTTTACATATTTGAAAATTATTATCTTGTTCACCCCTCAATCTTCTCTTCTCCAGGCTTAACAACCCAATTTTTTTTTTTTTCAATCTTTCCTCATAGGTCATGTTTTCTAGACCTTTAGTCATTTTTGTTGCTCTCCTCTGCACTTTCTCCAATTTGTCCTCATCTTTCCCAGAGTGTGGTGTCCAGAACTGGACACACGGCCTCAACTGGAGTACTGTCAGTGCTGAGCAAAGTGAAAGAATGTGTGTCTTGTTTACAATATTTCTCCTAATATATCCCAGAATGATGCTCACTTATTTTGCAACAGTATTACATTGTTGACTCACATTTAGCCTGTGATGCACTATATCTCCCATCTCCTTTTCTTCAGTATTCCTTCCTAGGCAGTCATTTCCCATTTTGTATTTTTGCAATTGATTATTCCTTCCTAAGGAGAGTACTTTGCATTTATCCTAATTGAATTTCATCCTATCTATTTCAGGTCACTTCTCCAGTTTGTCAAGAACATTTTGAATTTAATCCTGTCCTCTAACATGTTTGCAACCTAACCCAGCTTGGTGTTGTGTACAGACTTTGTATAAAAATACTTTCTATCCACATCATTTATGCAGATATTGAATAGAACCTGACCCAGGACATAACCACTTCCAATTTGATTGTAAACCACTGATAACTTCTATGCATACAGTTTTCCAACCAGTTATGTACCCACCTTATAATAGTTCATCTAGGCTATATTTCCCTAGTTTGCTTATGGGAAGGTCATGGAACACAATATCAAAAGCCTGACTTTAAAGTAAAGATACATCAGACCTACAGCTTCCCCTCCATCCACAAAACTTGTTACCTGCCAACAGGGGCGGCTCTATGTATTTTGCTGCCCCAAGCATGGCAGTCAGGCAGCTTTCGGTGGCACACCTGCGGGAGGTCTGCTGGTAACGCGGATTCAGCAGCATGCCTGCGGGAGGTGGTATGCCAGTCCCGCACCTTCGGCATACCCGCCACTGAAACCGCAGGACCGGCGGACCTCCCGCAGGCATGCCACCGAAGGCAGCCTGACTGCCTCCCTCATGGCGACAGGCAGGCCGCCCCCCGCGGCTTGCTGCCCCAGGCATGTGCTTGGTTTGCTGTTGCCTGGAGCCGCCCCTGCGTGCCAAAGAAGGATATTACATTGGTTTGACATGATTAGTTCCTGACAAATCCATGTTGACTATTTCTCATCACCTTACTATTTTATTATCCATGACCTCCTTTAGGCTGGCTAACTAACTGAGATACCCTTGTATCTGAATTGTTTCAAGAACTAACTTTTTTTTTTTTTTTATGAGGACATGTAATTAGCCTGACTCTCAACCACAGGTCCAGGGCTCCTTATTCAATATTTTGAAGCAACCCGTACCATGCATAGAATCATACCTTGTAGATTAGCATGCTATTAGGTATTTTAAGATTCCAATTATTACCTTACATTTAGAGCTGGTCAAAACTCAGAAATCCTGTTCTACAATAAATTCTGACATTTAAAAATCATTTTTGGTCTGATTCAGACCAATTTTTTTTTTTTTTTAAATCAAAATTGCAAGCGAAATAACATTTTGAATAAAATCATTGTGGGATTAATTGAAATGTTCCATTTTGATAAAATCCAGGTTTTTTTTTTTTTTACTTTTTAATATTCATATAATAGCAAATGCAATATATATCAAAACAAAGTTGCATTAAAATAAAACATCAATGTTCCAGAATGTTATACCTTATTGAAATGCTTTTCATTTAAAAAAAAAAAATCGTCAATCAACATGTTCCCACAGAAAGTTTCACTTTTGATAAAACAGCATTTCTGACAGCAAAATGTTCTGTTGATTTTTTTTTTTCCAGTAAGCTGTTTGTTACAAAATAGATGCTGCTGTAATGCTCCAGAATAGACAAAGCAATAAGTATACTACAGCGGTTCTCAAACTGTGTGTGTTGGGACCCCAAAGTGGGTCATGACCCAATTTTAATGAGGTCACCAGGGCCAACATTAGACTTGCTGGGACCCAGGGCTGAAGCTGAAGCCCTAGCTCCAGCTCCAACTGGGATGGTAGGGCTCAGGCTCTGGCCCCCTCTTCTGTCTACCTGGGCTGGCGGGGCTCGGGCTCCGCCCCCATCCCGGGGTCATGTAGTAACTTCGTTGTCAGAAGGAGGTCACAATGCAATGAAGTTTGAGAACCCCATGTATATTATATCGATCTTCACTAATGTATGCAATTAGTCTGTTAACATGAACAGGCTCCACTTAGCTAATTTTTTGACCTTTTTTCTTTTCTTGTCACATTTCAATCTCTACTCTCATTTCTCATTCTGGAGCTGTAATTCATTATTTGACTGTATGTGTTAGGAATCAAGACTCTGTCTTGATTAGGACTTTTTCATAAGTTCCCTAACACATTGATCCTATTTTCTTTTCTCCCTAGTAAAGGTGCACACTAAAAGCAGGACTGGGAAGCACCAAGCTATAACAACCTTGATTTAGAACCCATATTTAAGAGTCAAGTTAAAAAGCCCTCCAAGATTATTTTACCCTCAGGTAAATCTTAATTCCTTTTCCATCTCCTATCTCAAGTGCTGTTGCTAATTACAGGAAATGTTCTGATTCCCAACACTGGAAAAAAAAATTCTAACAAAAAGTGGCACTGACAAGTCAGAGGGTGTCCTCTTTGGCTATGTGTCCTTGTCCCCATTTTGTCTGCTTCTTTGCTAATTGCGACCCTAATTTATTAGTTCAGTAGGTGCAGACAATAATCAAGAAGATGGCTAATTGGGAAAGGGAAAAAACATGAAGACTGACAGAGAAATTTCCTAATCTGCCACCTCATTTATTACATTTCCTGGAAAGCAATGGGATGTGACAAATTCAATAAAGCTGGAGGTAAATGCCATTCAGTGGCTTTGACTCTGACATTCCTTTCACACATTATCACAAAGCATAAATGCATTAGAGTATTGTTTTTAAAATTATTTGATCATATAATTTGTATCCATTTTTCAACAAGATGAACATAATAAAACATTAAGAATGTAGACATTGATAACATTTGGTATAAAAGCCAGATGCAAAGCAGATCTGTTCTACGGTATAGAAATGTATATTTAAATGTAGTGGATTCTCCCTTTGTACTGATTTTTAACTAACCAGACACTTCTACAAAATGTGCTGTAGCTCACAGAACATTAAAGAAACATGCATCACTTTTGAGAGCGAGAACTAACATAGTTAAGGCTGCTGCATCATAGTGTGTGAGTGTGAGAGAGAGAAATTTGTAGCATTACCAGAAAAACCTACTAATACAACTAAAGAATTTTTCCAAGCAAACAATTAGGTACTCATCACTAGTAAACAAACTCCTGTGCATCTAGGCATCAGAATACTTCGTTGTCAATGTTTTCAAGTTTTGTCAGAAGTTAGGAAAGCAACCTCAATTCTAACTTCTAATATGTGGTTTGTCATCATGTGTGAAATTTATTTATTACCAATTTGCTTGTTTCTACATTATTTAAACCTGAATTTAGTGCTTATGAGTTTAGTGCTTGATAGCTATGGAATATGCTTTCTGCCTGCATTATCCACAGAACAGGTATGGCACAGGCAGTGGCAGCCTAAGCTTGCTCACAGCCCTGTACTAATGTACTCAGTCCTTACCAGGAAAAGGATTATTACCTCTAGGAAGGAGGAGCCAGCTTCTTCTGATATACAGGGTCTTATTTTCAGCCTGGCCTTTGAGCCTCCCCCTTATTTTCATCTACACATCTATGGGCAGTTATTTCCAAAGACAGATTGCAAATGCAAAAAAGACTGTTTTGTACAGCACCTAGCAAAATGGGGTCCTGGTCTGTGACTGTCCCTCAACTGCTACCACAATATGTATAATTAATAATCTGCTGAAAATCTGCCTCATAATACGTTTGCTGGCTCAGAGAATGAGAAAAATAATGAGGTAAAGGCTAAATCAGCTCAGGCAATGATAGTCAGGAATAATCAGCCTCATAGGAACAAACTTTTCTCTATGAGGCTGGAAGAAGCTTCTTCAGCCTACGTCAGCTGGTTGCTAGATAATTCTAAATGCATTTCTGAATGTGAAACTGGTCAGTGCCTGTATGTTCTCCTTCTCACAAAACATCTGTCATTGCAAACATGTCTTTTTAAAGTGGATAGGAAAAAAACAATCTGGCTTTTCAGTTATGACAGTGAACAATAAAACATACCACCAGAATGAATTAAAATCCCTTGGCCAGCTAGGAGTTTGCAAGCTATCTTTTACTATTTCTTATTTCTCAAATGTTGTCACTTTGAGAGGAACCAGGGAAGTCAACGTCTGGAAGTCCATTGATGTGTTTGGTTCAATGTGATCCTAATCCTGCAGTAGCATTCCATAGCAAAAGTACTATTGACTTTGGAGGGAGTATGATTGGGCTCTAAATGCATTTGTTTCCATGAAACACGCAGAAGCTAATAACCATACCTCCCATTCTTGTTTTGTTTTTAATGCCTGTCTTGGTCCATGTGTTAAGTCTGTAAACTCTTCAGGATAAGGGATATTTTTTCTGCTTGGTGGTAGTTGTGAACTATAGAGCAATGGTTCTCAACCTGAGATGTGTGTACCCCTGTGGGTACACAGAGGCCTTCCAAGGAGTACATCAATTCATCTAGATATTTGCCTAGTTTTGCAATAGGCTACATAAAAAGCACTAGTGAAGTCAGTACAAACTAAAATTTCATACAGACAAAATGAGAAATTAAGCAATTTTTTAGTAATAGTGTGCTGTGACACTTTTTTGTATTTTTATGTCTGATTTTTGTAAACAAATAGGTTTTAAGTGAGGTGAAACTTGGGGATATGCAAGATAAATCTGACTCCTGAATGGGGTACAGTAGTCCGGAAAGGTTGAGCACCACACATTTATAATGCCATAAAAATAATTAATAGTTTTTACATAAAATCAGTTTGCAATTTAGTGCAGCTGTTGTTTGTGTCTTATAGGCCATGAAATATGGAGAAAGATTATGTTCAAAACCCCGCTATTATAGTATAATTTAAAGATGTCAGAACTAGACTCCTATAAAATGTTTAACTATGCCTAACGTAAGATAAGCAAATTCTCCATAAAACCTGAAGAACAATCTGACAATTTAAATTTGTGCAAGTATGAGCCCATACTACATTGTCTAGATCAGTGGTTTTTCAACCTTTTTTCATATGGACCCCTAAAAATTTTCAAATGGAGATGAGGACTTGTTTGGAAATCTTAGACATAGTTTGTGAACCCCCCAGGGGTCTGCGGACCATAGGTCGATCCATGCTGTCTCACTTATTGTCTCACTTTCTTCCTTGCTTTCATAATGCACACTTTCCCCTGGCCCTAAATGGTTAATTCATGCCACTCATTTTCAGCTTCTTAGAAAAGATCAAAGAACAAAATCAACCCACTATTTGAAAAAAATACAACTAGATCTACGGTACAAGCTGTCTTCACAAAGCATCCTTGTGCAGATTATAATTTGGGTTTGGGAGAGCTTAAAAAAACCACTTTCCTCTCTCCATCTCTCTAGGTGCACTTCCTGTTTAGTTTAATTTTGTCAATATGTTTTTTTTCCATTGACAAGTTAACTGTCCTTTCATACATCCTAGTAGAATTTCTTCATTTTCCTAACATCAAAACAGCAAAGAGAAGTTTTGGGGAGGCGGATAATATGTACTGTAGACCTGTATAAATTATTCATTACAAGGGAAACTCTGTATTTATAACTTTTTAGTGAATAAAGATGCTTTTGATTTGCTACATGTCTTAATTTGTCATTTGGAATTCTAATTATATATATCACAACAAAACCCAAAACAAAACCCCTATATTAAAGGTTCTTTGAATGTTGCAGACTGAAACACTCAAAAGCTAGAATCCTCAGTCTGCCTCACCTCTTGCAGCAAAGTCTTCAGTGTCCATTTTATCTCACCAGACAATCCCTCTGGGAGTTGAGCCACGAGCACTTAGGACCTTGGAGCAGAGTCCTGGCTGTTTAGGAATGAACTCTTCTTTGCCACTGGTAGAAGTTCTTCCCTCTGTGGGAGTCCACTTTCCCCCAGAATTCAAGCTCATGTACAATTATGGTGACTCCCCAAGTATTACTAGAGAAATGGTGGCCTATGCAAATGAATCTGTCTATGGCAGTAATTTTCCCTTTTAATCAATAGAGCTTTCTCTACTCTTTCGTCTCTTAGAATTTTTGGCCATATTGCTTACATCTATCATGTTACTATAGACAGGAAAGATAACCTAAAATTGAAGGTGGATGTGGCAGATATTTACATGTTCATGGATTTATTTTGGGAATCTCTCATGAAACATTTCTATTCACTTGAGTGAGAGAGGCAATGCTAAGCAAATGCCTTATTTTTTTTAACTCCAGAGGAAATTAGGTTGGGTGAAGTGCATTAAAGATAGATTGCACTGTTTGCACAGCACCTTGGACAATGGGATCCTGGTTCATGACTGGGGCTTCTAGGCACTGCAAAAATATAAATCAATAATAAGGCCATTCTAGAGAGAGTTCTGCTAGTCACTCAATTGCTGGTCAGTATTGGATCCAGTCAAATAAATAAAACCATATTTGAATTGAAATAATTCCACGTAGGCTTACAGTGATGTCAGCTGAAATTAGTAGGTTCCTAAGCTCCTGTTCTGCAACTCTACTAGCTGGAGGAGCACTGGGTAGAGCCAGCCAGTAGGGAATGTGGCTGAGCAGGCACACACCTTTAGAGGTAACCCTGGTGGGGAATACAGTGATTCGTTGTTTGTACTCCATTTGAAAAAGAAAAAAAAAAGTTTCCCATAATAAGTGAAAAGTTTCATATTCTTTGGCTTTCAATTTTAAAAATATAACCTGCATTAAGTATTTTAGCATGTTTAAACACTGAATGCAATTATATTTATTCAGCCATGAACAAAACCAAAGACTCTATACAATTTATTTGGTTAATAAATCAGGAAGGTACCTAATTATGATCAGCCATTCACTTTGGGCATTCTTGATGCAAAGAGCTAGACAGTTGACACTTTAATAAAGAATGCCCTCTTCCTATTCTATAAAGTAAATGCATGTTGACAGGATAACTTATTTATGAAATGTTCAGTGTGGTCTAGCCTTGACATAAAAATGCAGGAGTATAAAGACTAAATAGAACCATTCACTTATTTCTCAATAGGAACATAATGTGAAAGCCTTGTTTGATTTTGTTTCAGAACAGTAATGAATTGTGAAGGGGAGGAATTGTGTACCTTTTGTGCTGGCATTGCATAAGAAGCAATTTCTCCATTCACCTGCTAGTGCAGAGGATTTATAGAGGTGACTTCTTCTTAGAGTAAAGTGGATATATTCTAAGAAAACTTCTCACAATCACTCCGTCCCTTCTATGGAATTAAAATAAGATTGATACACATTCCCTTTTACATTTCTTTTTATCCTATAACACAGCATATGCCTTCCTGAACTCTGATATGAGTTAGAGAAAATAGCTTTGCTTTGCTCTGAAGTGAATGGAGACAGCAATGTTTTCAACCTGTGGGTCATGGCTTGCAGCAGGCCACTAGCAGTTATTATATTTGTTTATGAATTATTTTTAAACATGAACCATGGGGTGAAAACTACACAACACAAAAGTAAGGCTGTGCTTTCCCCAAAAAGCTTGCAGGCTAAAGCCACAGACCTGCAGTTTGTTGTGTGTGGATCGACCCTTCCACCCACATGGAGCTACCACTCAAGTCAATGTGACTCAACGCAGGTGGACTCCTGCCTGAGTGGCTGATCCAATGCTCGTGGAAGTTATTGGGTTGGAGAGGCAAACATAGAGGACAGAACACAATGGGAAGCTCATGGGAGGGAATAGCTT
Organism: Chrysemys picta bellii; assembly: GCF_011386835.1. Classification (NCBI taxonomy): domain Eukaryota; kingdom Metazoa; phylum Chordata; order Testudines; family Emydidae; genus Chrysemys; species Chrysemys picta. Next base: position 62,380,722 of record NC_088796.1, read on the forward strand.
TGTACGTTTTCAAGTTATTAACATGATTATTAACTCACTTCTGTTGGAATTCCCTTTGAGAGCTTTTCCACTCATCTTATCCAGAACACCTTGTCCATTACTGGGAGAACACTTCATCCAGTTCTCTGGGATTCAAAAAACTCAGTTCAACTCCAGATTTCAACACTCAGGTTTCTTTATTTGGCATACAGCAAAACTACACTGAGTTGATCAGACTCATAAAAATGGTAATATTGGGTCAGACCAATGGTCCATCTAGCCCAGTATCCTGTCTTCTGACAGTGGACAATGCCAGGTGCTTCAGAGGGAATGAACAGAACAGGGAATCATTGAATGATCCATCCTCTGTTGTCCACCCCTGCTTCTGGCAATCAGAAGCTAGGGACACCCACAGCATGGGATTGCATCCCTCCCCACCTTGGCTAATAGCATCTGATGGACCTATCCTCCATAAACATATGTAATTCTTTTTTGAACTGGGTTATAGTTTTGGCCTTCAAAAAATCATCTGGTAATGTGTTACCCAGGTTGCTGCCCCTCCCATTATTCCAAATATGTTTATAATCAGATAAAAACATAGGGCTAGAATGGTTTGCCTTGGTAGGCTTATGCATTTAAAAAAGATAACAGAGGGTCCTGTGGCACCTTTGAGACTAACAGAAGTATAGGGAGCACAAGCTTGCATCTGAAGAAGTGAGGCTCTTACCCATGAAAGCTTATGCTCCCTATACTTCTGTTAGTCTCAAAGGTGTCACAGGACCCTCTGTTGCTTTTTACAGATTCAGACTAACACGGCTACCCCTCTGATACTAAAAAAGATATACTTTTTTGTCCATAAAGTCCTTTCAATATTTGTAACCACTTTTGACCAACCTTCCGTGATTGCAGATTGGTGAAATCCAACAATGCTTGGCACATTAATAAACTAAACACTATGAAACAATATTTCCTTAATAGATATAACCCTTAGACATTAGTTGGTTTGTTTCAAATCTAGGGCATTTCAATTTTTTATACAATTGCTTAGTTTTAATACAATTTTTCTTTTTCCATTTACAAAACACTACCATATATGTTTTTGCTTCCTAATAATATTTACTTCACAAAACAGTTAAATGGAATTTTTGGATCACATGTTAATGGTTAAGCTCTATTTCTTATATTCACTGATCTTTCTTGCTGCTGGGTTGGTTTCTGCTTCCCAAGCATACAGCTATCTGAAAAATAATTCACAGCCTATTGCAGGTCCTCTTTGGACCCTCTATAGCAGTGGTGGGCAATCTGCGGCCCATCTGGGTAATCCACCGGCGGGCCCCAAGACAGTTTGTTTACATTGACCGTCCGCAGGCATGGCCACCCGCAGCTTCCGTTTCGCCATTCCTGGCCAATGGGAACTGTGGGAAGCGGCGGCCAGCACGTCCCTGCGGCCCGTGCCGCTTCCCGCAACTCCCATTGGCCGTGAATGGTGAACCGCAGTCACTGGAAGCTGTGGGCGGCCGTACTTGCAGATGGTCAATGTAAACAAACTGTCTCATGGCCCGCCAGTGGATTACCGTGACGGGGCGCAGGTTGCCCACCACTGCTTTATAGGATTTTAATTAAATAGCATGTCTTTACATTTATTTTACCCCCTTTACAATATACACTATATGTTCCTAGGAATGTACCATCCTTCCATAGTAAAATCCTTACCCTCTGTCATAAAATTGTTAGTTGTACTAATTTTCAGATGAAGTGTAACTGTTTGTTTTTTGAGCTTAAAGAGTTCCCATGTACCCTTATCAAAGAGATGGTCTGATCACTCAGCCATATTAAGGCTCAGTGTTCCTAACAATGCTAGTCTTGTGACTGACCCGCCCTTTGCTGTTACTCCAGAGGTGCACTGTCTTTTATTTTTCATTCTCATCCTGCAGTTCTTTCAGATGCTGTATCATTACTACAAAAGGATCCAGAATTTCTTCCTACTATCCTGGTTCTGGCCATCCCTGCCATAGCCACAACCATGCCATCTAGGGCCTTATTTAAAAAGATGTTGAAAATCATAAAAACATTGCCTTAAGAAAGCCAGATAACATCAGCTACTTGGGTTTAGCTTGAGAATTTAGCAAAGACTGCCAGGAAACATTGGCAGCTGCTCAAAAAGTATCTGTCAGTTTTTGCAACTTTGAATGCAAGATTCAAATAGATTTTTAGTTGAATCTTTTAAAGTCAATTAATTTTAGACATACAGAATAGGTTTTTTGCAAGCCAAGCATATTTGTTTAGGTTCTTAAAATCGTGCATAGTTACACAAATGTATTTCCATTTATTTTAAAAATTTTGCTCAGCATCCCTTGCACTATTTTAATTATTTGTTACACAACTGTACCCAGATTACATTCCCTACTTTCACATTCAGAGGTAGCCAAGTTAAAATGTAAACCCCTTATTTCCTTTCAGTAATTTTGACTAAATTGTCCATAGTCAACTCATTCAAATCATATTGTCTCTGCTACACAGGTTTACAAATTTACAATTGATTATTTACAGACCATTCTTTTGGGGAAAGGGCCCATTTGCCTTCAGAATGGCTGGCTGTGAAGATTCCTGGGAACAAAACGATAGCGGTAGTAGTTGTCACCGCCAGATCTCCCCTTGCATAATTTGTTTGACTGCCAGGGTCCACCTGGGTGAGACTGCACTGGGCTGTACCGCCATAACCAGGGTTTATTACCAAACACACATTCTTTTCCCCTTCTTACTGAGGGCTAGTCTGCACTGGCAACACTAAAGCGCTGCTGTGGTAGAGCTTTAACGTGGCTTGTGTGGTCGCGGCAGAGCACTGAGAGAGAGCTCTCCCAGCGCTCTAAAAAACCCACCTCCCCAAGAGGCATAGCTACCAGCACTGGGAGCACAGTTACCAGCGCTGGTGCACTGTCTACACTGGTGCTGAAACTTGCTGCGCTCAGGGGGGTGTCTTTTTCACACCCCTGAGCAAGAAAGTTGCGGCACTGTAAATTGCCAGTGTAGACAAGCTCTGAATGTTACATCCAATACTTTTATTACACCATCCTCCTTAATCCCTTTAGCAGTTTTTAACATCTGCATAAGTGCTCCCTTTTACTCCTCGCTCTTTTCTTAAATCACTTATCTCCTAAAGTGACACATTTCTCAGCTAATTTATCTCAGTGGCTCTAAGCTTATCTTTGTACTTTTTTGCCCTCATTCTTTAGCTATAATTACTCTTCTCTCATGGTCACTCAGAATTTCAGTTTCATTTAACAGACCTTTGCTGTGCTTTGCCAAGCATTACTTTACATAAGTAATCAAAGTTCCTCCCTCTATCCCCCTTATATTACTGAATTTCTTTTTAGGAGAGACTTCTATACTAGAATTTAATAACATGGTTTTCTCTTTCATTTTCTTGCTTTTCTTGTCCAATAATATTTCCTGGAGTTCCTTTTCAGCCCAGTTCCAGTCTCCCCCTATCATTTCTCTGGGGAGACTATAGGGACCGCCTTTTGATCTAACTCCTCTCCTCCAGCACCCTGGGAACTGCCTCAAATCTATACCCTTCTAATGCCATTGCTAAATTGCTGGGTTGTAATCCTTGACAGTAAAGCTACATGTATAATAAACTATACATGATCTGCTCCAGATGAATGGATCCAGGTCAAATCATGGCACCACTAATATTGGAAGTCCCTCTCTCCCCAGGCCTTTTCCAATTGGGTTATCCAGAACACCTCATCCAGTTCTTCCATAAGAACACTTTGTCCTGTTCTTTGGGATCCAGAAAATTCAGTTCAACTCTTGATTTCATCACTCAGGTTCCTTTGACATACAGGAAAGCTATGCAGAGTAGGAGGTGGGTATAAGGCGTATCACACATCCAAAGTTACACAAAAACTCTCCTTTCGTATACATTTATACATTACCGTGCATTTACTATACATTGCATCACATGTTTTTGGATTGGCTTGGTTACTTTGCAGGAATCAATCCCTGTGCAGGATGCTCTGTCCATGCATTGTTCACACTCAACCTATTCTTTATTTCAATTCTATAATCCTAATTTATCTGGCCCACTGTTAGTAAATGGGTGTCCTTTCTCATCTTAGCTAGCTCAGACACTGTCTTTTTAGCCTACTGAGCTATTTGCTTATCTTATTTAGCACAAACATTCTGTTTTCAACCTAATGATCTGTTTACCTCCCTAATTCTGTCCTCCAAGAAATGAGACATCCCTCCACATGTTAATTACTCATGTCAGCAAGGCCTCAGCTTCAACTTCTTGTGACATTTTCTTCTGAAATGAATTTTGAGGAGTGATTTGAATGAGGAGAGGAAGTTGTCTTGCTATACTGGGATTGGGAAGCAACCTGGGGAAAGGCAAGATTGTCTAAGAGGTCATGAGCCTGATGACGTTCTCTCATACCTCCCAATATTTCAAGAGTCTAAAGCCAGACACAGCACCACTTAGGTTTGGCCCATCCTCCCCTCTGTTGATTGAGAGACAAATGGGCCAAGATTGATTGATTGGTTTTGCGATCTAGTGCACAGGGTCAGAATGCCACTTGTTTGGGAGGGCCATATCAAACGGGGCCCAGGGCAAACTGCCCTTTTACTGGGATAGGAAGTTCTGGAGGTCAAAGTGGTTCAGTCGTGCAAAATTTAGGACTATTGGGAAGTCTGATCTGTGGTCTTCCACTGAAGTAAATTATCTCCATCCCTTGCACCTCATGCTCTGTAGATGCCAGCTGTGTGTCTCAAAATATTGTACTTATTTCTGTCAAAACTCCTTTGAACTGGTGAAGCACCTCTTTTGAAGCACCCTGGGAACCAATGCAAAGAATTTTGGGGTGGTTATGGAAAGGAGCAGTTGTTAGTCATTTACTGTGGAATAAAAATATAAATAGTGTGAGAACCTATTGGCATAGGGGCTTATTCTTTTGAAACAGTCTTGCTTCGTTGTTTCATTGCAGTTTTCTAAGTACAGCCTCACTCAAATTTCTGGTGATACATTGATTAGTATTCTTGATGACCATTAACCATAAGGTTTAATCATACTGCACACTTAAGCTTGGCAGGTAGACACTACTATACATAGCGCACAGAGCATTTCAGATTAAAAGGTGGAAATTGATTCCATCTTTTGTTGATATCTCAGAGCTGTAGTATCTGCTAATGCTTTTGATTATTAAGCTTTATTTATTTCTGAATTATTTGAAAGATGCTAAGATAATACTATGATCTCAATACTAAAACAAACCCCTAAAATACTAATTTGCATTTTCAAACTAATTTGTTTTGACCAGGCTTGTGCCCTGATTGTAATCACTTTCCATGAACATTCATATGATCACATTTTACTAGCGTAAAATGCCTACAAAAAGCAAACTTTAAGCTTTCATGCTTGAATGCTCATTGAAAAAAGTTGTTTTTCCATAAACATTCACAACACAAAACTTACTACGAGTTTTATGGTCATCCAGTCAGAAAAGAGAAGTAATTCCATGTACCTTGTGACCAAAGCAACACATCCCACATTTGATTTTTCAGTAGCAGATCAAATTTGCAAAATATTTTGGTGAATGAATACTCCTAAGAATGTCATGATCTTTGTCTCATTTTCTATCTACAAAATATCACAAAATTCCTAGAATAAACACTTCATTATGAGTTGTTTGTTCAACTATATAAACTGTTTTAATCAGGCATCAAAGAATATATAGAATAATACTATCCATGAAGAGGCACTGGTGTTGCCTATAACAATTAATAAAGAAGTGGGGTGGATCACTCCCTCCATAGTCAAAGTTTGACTAGAGTTACTTCCTAATCATTCCATTTGGGTGGGCTGAGTTGATTTCAGTGGCACTATTTATGTAGTAAAGTACAACTTAACGAGAGTAAGAGAGGATAATTGGACTAAATGTTATGAGAGAAACAATGCAGCAATTTTAGAAGATATTTAAATGGCTTCGCAGAATAAAAAGTCCACACTAAACAGTTTTGAAATACAAATGTTTAAAAAAAATAGATGACATGCTTTATCTCTTATCACAACAGCACAGCCATGCACCATAGGGACCAATTATACAAATGGCTTCTTGTGCCATTAAATAGCTCAAAATAGTATTTAAAATGCTTTATGAAATGTTGTAAATTCTAAATGAAATAATAAGCATTTGTCAGGAATTGAAATGTTTTATGTGATTTTTAGGTCACTGAGTTTATCTACCAGATTCATATTAGACATCATAACCTTGAGCAATCAAAATATCATTTTAAGCTATAGTACAGACTTATAGGCATTTCTCTCTATTTTTAAGAGCATTTTTTCTCTCTCCCTATTTTGTGATTTCTCTCATTGTATTTCTTGTTTCTATAGCAGATAGTTCTTTCAATTACTAATACACCATAAATGTTTCAATAATGTAAGCTCAAATGGATTCTGAAAAAAAAAATGGATAGCAGTAATAGCTACTCTGTCCCCTGCCACAATCTAAGAATGTTCCATTTTGCTTAAACATCCCTCTTGGTGCAGTATACTTTGGCATAAAAGATTGAAAAATATCTCAATTGATTCAGACTCTGCATTTTTATATACATTAGTGAAATTACACTAATGCTACAACAAGGCTTTTTGTTTTACAGAAATGACATCAATGACGTGAAATCTGAAGTCCCTTTCTTATCTATTCAGTTTGCTCTGTTTATTTTTATAGGGTGCACTCTCTGGGTTTCTCCACTACCATTTAATTTCTATTGTACATAAGGGCACAGATGATTCTAACTTATTAGACTTGTCTCAACCTCTCTGTTGAAATATCCACAGTTCTTTCACCTTTGATTCCTTGTCATTCTTTATCTTGATTATAGTAATGCTTTCCCACTGTTCTAGTAAAGGTTATGTCAGCACTTCTATTATAAACGTTAATGTTAAAGGGTTTATAACTTGGTCATAAAAAAAATTTCTGTCTGAGCTAAAGCTTGATATGTAAGGTCCCTTCTGAGGCTGAATGGATCTTTGGCTATTTGGGGAATTTAGTTTCATCAGTTTGCTTTATCTGATTCCTTCTATTCATCATTTTAAAACCTAAATAGCCCCAGGTTGCAATATGTGGGCCCTTTTAAAATATTTTGTAAACTTCTTCTTCCATACAACACACACCCTTTTAAAATTTTGCCTGATTATACTGGTATAAATCCATAATAAATCATTTGAAACCAATGGAGTTATGCCAACATAAATGAGGGGAGAATCAAGCTCTTTGTGTATAGTTCCGTCTTTCCCTCTTTATCATAAATATAAAAACTGAGAGGCAAGTTACACAGTGAAAAAGAAACAAAGTGAGTCCATATTTAAAAAGGAGCTTGGGGTGAGTAGATGTTAGGGATTTGCTTAATGAAACATCAGTACCAGAGCTGAGTTAAAGCAAATGAATTAGAGGTGAATGACCAACAGAGAAGGAGGTTAAAAACAAACTAACAAATATGAAATTTACTCTAATTTTAGAGCTTAGTAAAGTGCATAGGAAACTAAGCCCCTGAGTTAGATTTCAAGCTAATGAATTGAGGTGGAGATAGGCAAAACTTAGTAGAGGCAGAATACATGGAAGCAAAATGTTATATATAACATATGTTATCTGTACCCTTTTTAGTTCCAGAAAACTTTCGTTTGGTTAAAACTTTGAGTGAGTTCTTGTGTGTTACCCACTCCTATATAGGCTGAATATTATGGGCTTGAGTTCGTGGCATTTAGCCATTGTTCTGCACCAACTCCATGCAGAAGTGCTCTTCCCCAGCAGAACTAACAAATGAAGAATATCAAAGAGGGCAAAGTAGGGAAGGAACATGGAATTACTGCACCACCTTTGAAGTGTTGCATCATCCACTCTTATCTGCATCCTTCTCTGCCCCTTTGGGAAAGGGTAATGCCAACAGCCCAGCAGAGCCCTTGTTCTCTCTGAGCACAGGGACTCTTAACAAGCCTGGTCCCTGAGCAGTGGGGACACATTAATTGTATGCCATTCCTCTCTGCACACCCACCCAGGGGCCAGGACTAATCTGGACCCAGGTGTCTGAATAATATGGGTCTGGAAACTTCTTTAACAGCAAGACATACAGGGAGACCTTTCTTGCAGGGTAATGAGGTTTCAGATGGATGCCTGCTGTTTCACTCATGCACAGAGAGTCATAGATGGTTGGGTGGATCTTCTAGAGAATAGCCTTTAGTGCAGACAAATCAAGCAAAAATCTTGTGGGGACAAAATCAGATTAGCCTGAACTTGATTAAAAAGCTCTCCAAAGCAAAAGGGATAATAGGCCAGTGGGCAGAAGCACCAGCTCAGGACATTAATTAAACTGTTTTCAGTGGCGGAGTCTCAATCCCTTGCCAGAAGGCTTTCCTTCATTGAGTCAGAAACAAACAAACAAAAAACAAGCCACTGTGAACACTGGGTCCCAAATGCCACCAAGTTTTCCAGCGTCTTAGCCAGCTGGGAGGGGATAGGACACATTCTCTTTCCACCTGGCCTCCAAAGTAGCCACCACTCACCAGAGCTATTTCCCCTCTCTGATCACCCCACCGCTGAACACCTATGTGATAGACAGAACTCTAGGTTGGTGTCTAATGGGTTGGGGTTTAGAATTCCTTCTCACAGGGATCTTGTGGAAGGGGTAATATTGTTAACAGCACTTTAAGTCTCTAGTGAATCATTCAGTGGAAATCATACTTGAATAGCCATCAATGTCGTTTTGTATATTACCTCTTTCATTTAAAGCCAGGAATTAATTGCAAAGCAAATCTTACCCTTTTGCAGTAAATCGCACAAAAATGTGGTGCGCTGATGTTTACTGGTACTTTAGTCAACCAAAAACAATTTTCACACCTCACTGATACAAATAAATGAGAGGTAAAATGAAGTCGTTGGCAAGTCGTAGTAATTCTCTAGACTTTGTGATCACTCATTATATGTGGGATTTTTTTTTTTTAAGGGAGCACATTAGTTTTCCTGTTTTTATCACATGGAAGAACTCAACATTGTTCAAGGCTGCTATATTACAGATATTACTTGAATATAGTGAATCTTTTCTGTTCAGGTATTCCAACTATTTGTCTGAAAACCCTTTATGTGAATTACAATAATTTTACCCTGAGGAGAGATTGATCTTTTAGGGACTTACTGTGTTAGGAGAGGCTGACTTTAGAACCAAAGTGGTGGTTTTCCCTTATGTAATATTAAATGAGCTGGTTCCATATTAATTTTTCAAATCCTACATGAGATTAGATTGTACAACCTAAACTCTGTATTGGGGGGCTTTGTAAGGCCATGCTGCCCCAGAGGATCAACAGAAGCATTCTATGCATACATATAAACAAGCTTATCATATTTAGCAAATCATAACTTTCCCACTGATACCTTACATGGCATATCTTTTAAAAGTTTCATTGCAATTTTGTAATATTGGTATCAATAATATTATTAATGGTCACCCATATTCCATACAGCATCTCAGGGGAGTTGTGTGTCAGGGGAGGTGGAGGTTAGTATAGTGATTTGCACATGTGTGGGTGGTGGTGGTGGTGAGGGTGAGAGGTGTGGTGTGTGTGTAAAAAGAACAGGAGTACTTGTGGCACCTTAGAGACTAACAAATTTATTAGAGCATAAGCTTTCGTGGACTACAGCCCACTTCTTCGGATGCATATAGAATGGAACATATATTGAGGAGATATATATATATATACACACATACAGAGAGCATAAACAGGTGGGAGTTGTCTTACCAACTCTGAGAGGCCAATTAATTAAGAGGAAAAAAAACTTTTGAAGTGATAATCAAGCTAGCCCAGTACAGACAGTTTGACAATAAGTGTGAGAATACTTACAAGGGGAGATAGAGTCAATGTTTGTAATGGCTCAGCCATTCCCAGTCCTTATTCAAACTGGAGTTGATTGTGTCTAATTTGCATATCAATTGTAGCTCAGCAGTCTCTCGTTGGAGTCTGTTTTTGAAGTTTTTCTGTTGTAATATAGCCACCCGCAGGTCTGTCACTGAATGACCAGACAGGTTAGAGTGTTCTCCCACTGGTTTTTGAGTATTTTGATTCCTGATGTCAGATTTGTGTCCATTAATTCTTTTGCGTAGAGACTGTCCGGTTTGGCCAATGTACATGGCAGAGGGGCATTGCTGGCACATGATGGCATATATCACATTGGTAGATGTGCAGGTGAACGAGCCCCTGATGGTATGGCTGATGTGATTAGGTCCTATGATGATGTCACTTGAATAGATATGTGGACAGAGTTGGCATCGGGGTTTGTTACAAGGATAGGTTCCTGGGTTAGTGGTTTTGTTCAGTAATGTGTGGTTGCTGGTGAGTATTTGCTTTAGGTTGGGGGGTTGTCTGTAAGCGAGGACAGGTCTGTCTCCCAAGATCTGTGAGAGTAAAGGATCATCTTTCAGGATAGGTTGTAGATCTCTGATGATGCGCTGGAGAGGTTTTAGTTGGGGGCTGAAGGTGACAGCTAGTGGTGTTCTGTTATTTTCTTTGTTGGGCCTGTCTTGTAGGAGGTGACTTCTGGGTACTCGTCTGGCTCTGTCAATCTGTTTTTTCACTTCAGCAGGTGGGTATTGTAGTTTTAAGACTGCTTGATAGAGATCTTGTAGGTGCTTGTCTCTATCCGAGGGATTGGAGCAAATGCGGTTATATCTTAGAGCTTGGCTGTAGACAATGGATCGTGTGGTGTGTCCTGGATGGAAGCTGGAGGCATGTAGGTAAGTGTAGCGGTCAGTAGGTTTCCGGTATAGGGTGGTATTGATGTGACCATCGTTTATTAGCACAGTAGTGTCCAGGAAATGGACCGCTTGTGTGGATTGATCTAGGCTGAGGTTGATGGTGGGATGGAAATTATTGAAATCATGGTGGAATTCCTCAAGGGCTTCTTTTCCATGGGTCCAGATGATGAAGATGTCATCAATGTAGCGCAAGTAGAGTAGGGGCGTTAGGGGACGAGAGCTAAGGAAGCGTTGTTCTAAGTCAGCCATAAAAAATGTTGGCATATTGTGGGGCCATGCGGGTACCCATAGCAGTGCTGCTGACTTGAAGGTATATATTGTCCCCAAATGTGAAATAGTTGTGGGTGAGGACAAAATCACAAAGTTCAGCCACCAGGTTAGCTGTGCCATTATCAGGGATACTGTTCCTGATAGCTTGTAGTCCATCTTTGTGTGGAATATTGGTGTAGAGGGCTTCTACGTCCATAGTGGCCAGGATGGTGTTTTCTGGAAGATCACCGATGGATTGTAGTTTCCTCAGGAAGTCAGTGGTGTCTCGAAGATAGCTGGGAGTGCTGGTAGCGTAGGGTCTGAGGAGAGAGTCTACATAACCAGACAAGCCTGATGTTAGGGTGCCAATGCCTGAGATGATGGGGCGTCCAGGATATCCAGGTTTATGGATCTTGGGTAGCAAATAGAATACCCCTGGTCGGGGTTCTAGGCATGTGTCTATACGGATTTGTTCCTGTGCTTTGTCAGGGAGTTTTTTTAGCAGATGGTGTAGTTTCTTTAGGTAATCCTCAGTGGGATCAGAGGATAATGGCCTGTAGAATGTGGTGTTAGAGAGCTGTCTAGCAGCCTCCTGGTCATATTCCAATTTATTCATGATGACGACAGCACCTCCTTTGTCAGCCTTTTTGATTATGATGTCAGGGTTGTTTCTGAGGCTGTAGATGGCGTTGTGTTCAGCATGGCTGAGGTTATGTGGCAAGTGATGTGTGTGTGTGTGTGTGTGTGTGTGTGTGTGTGTGTGTGGCTGAATGAGGAGGAAGGATTGCATGTGGGTGGGTGGATGGGAGGGATTATATCAATCCTGTAGAAGACTCTGCAAGCATGGATTAGTACTTGACATATATCAGGGGGCAGCCGTGTTAGTCTGTATCTACAAAAACAACAAGGAGTCTGGTGGCACCTTAAAGACTAACAGATTTATTTGGGCATAAGCTTTCGTGGGTAAAAACCTCACTTCTTCAGATGCATAGAGTGAAAGTTACAGATGCAGGCATTATATACTGACACATGGAGAGCAACACTGGTTCTCCACTTGCGAAGTAACTCCCTGCTCTCCATGTGTCAGTATATAATGCCTGCATCTGTAACTTTCACTCTATGCATCTGAAGAAGTGAGGTTTTTACCCACGAAAGCTTATGCCCAAATAAATCTGTTAGTCTTTAAGGTGCCACCAGACTCCTTGTTGTACTTGACATATGTGATTATGATTTTGCCTCCGTTTTGCAAAGCTTTTTTCTCATCCTGTTCACCTGAGAGTGGATGTACTAATGGGTGGAAAACCAAGCAGGGACAGTTGCCATCTGAATAATTGTCAGTGATGTAGACTATAAATTTGAACACACCATCTTGGCAGAGGACATGCCTTATGAATATTACTCCAAACCACATTAATGCTAATCTGTAAAATGGCTGCCTATAGACTCCTTGCAACTTCTGCTTTATGACCAAGGTGAATTAAGCAAGGAGGGAGTACTCTAAGGATAAGGTAGACTCCAAGTAGAAAGGGTTGCACATGTATGGGATTGAGGGGCTGTATGGGGGTTTGTGCAGGGGGGGGGGGCACCACCCCAGTGTGGCTCCTCCCCAGTATCACACACAAGTCCCTGCACCTGTCCCTGCCATTGGCAGCCATAGGAGCCCAACCAGGAGTCTGTTCAGAGGTGTGTGTCAGACTACACCTTCCCCAGGCTCCGGGTGCTCCCAGGAAGGGGTTCCCCTAGTCACAGTGCTCTCCCCCATTGCCTGTCAGCAGCAACTTTCAACTCCCTGTTAAACCAACTGCCAGGGAGTGCTTTGGCCCCATCTGACCACAGTTTCAGAACCTCTGCAGACCCAGATGGGCAGCACAGAGCCTGGCCAGGTCATTCCCCATTGCTTCTGTACAAGGGGCATCCCATAGACACTGCCTCCTTCCAGCCAGGCTGTGGTGAGCATGTCCTTGAGACCAGAAATGCTACCATACTCCTACCACTGCTAGGAGGTGGGGCCCATATGCACCTTATCATGGGGTGGCAGGATCATAGCAGGATAAACTTAACAGTAACAAGTCATCGGGACCAGATGGCATTCACCCAAGAGTTCTGAAAGAACTCAAATGTGAAATTGCGGAACTATTAACTATGGTTTCTAACCTGTCCTTTAAATCAGCTTCTGTACCCAATGACTGGAAGATAGCTAATGTAACGCCAATAATTAAAAAAGGCTCTAGAGGCAATCCCGGTAATTACAGACCAATAAGTCTAACGTCCGTACCAGGCAGATTAGTTGAAACAATAGTAAAGAATAAAATTGTCAGACACATAGAAGAACATAACTTGTTGGGCAAAAGTCAACATGGTTTCTGTAAAGGGAAATCATGTATTACTAATCTATTAGAGTTCTTTAAAGGGGGTCAGCAAACATGTGGACAAGGGGGATCCAGTGGATATAGTGGATACTTAGATTTCCAGAAAACCTTTAACAAGGTCCCTCACCAAAGGCTCTTACGTAAATTAAGTTGTCATGGGATAAGAGGGAAGATCCTTTCATGGATTGAGAACTGGTTAAAAGACAGGGAACAAAGGGTAGGAATAAATGGTAAATGGAGAGGGGTAACTAGTGGTGTTCCCCAAGGGTCAGTGCTAGGACCAATCCTATTCAATTTATTCATCAATAATCTGGAGAAAGGGGTGAACAGTGAGATGGCAAAGTTTGCAGATGACACTAAACTGCTCTAGATAGTTAAGACCAAAGCAGACTGTGAAGAACTTCAAAAAGATCTCACAAAATTAAGTGATTGGGCAACAAAATGGCAAATGAAATTTAATGTGGATAAATGTAAAGTAATGCACATTGGAAAAAAATAACCCCAACTATACATACAATATGATGGGGGCTAATTTACCTACAACAAATCAGGAAAGAGATCTTGGAGTCGTCATGGATAGTTCTCTGAAGACGTCCATGCAGTGTGCGGCAGCAGTCAAAAAAGCAAACAGGATGTTAAGAATCATTAAAAAAGGGATAGAGAATAAGATGGAGAATATCTTATTGCCCTTATATAAATCCATGATATGCCCACATCTTGAATACTGCATACAGATGTGATCTCCTTATCTCAAAAAAAGATATACTCGCTTTAGAAAAAGTTCAGAAAAGAGCAACTACAATTATTAGGGGTTTGGAATGGATCCCATATGAGGCGATATTAAAGAGGCTAGGACTTTTCAGCTTGGAAAAGAGGAGACTAAGGGGGGATATGATAGAGGTATATAAAATCATGAGTGGTGTGGAGAAAGTGAATAAGGAAAAGTTATTTACTTGTTCCCATAATATAAGAACTAGGGGCCACCAAATGAAATGAATGGGCAGCAGGTTTAAAACAAATAAAAGGAAGTTCTTCTTCACACAGTGCATGGTCAACCTGTGAAACTCCTTGCCTGAGGAGGTTGTGAAGGCTAGGACTAGAACAGGGTTTAAAAGAAAACTAGATAAATTCATGGAGGTTAAATCCATTAATGGCTATTAGCCAGGATGGGTAAGGAATGGTGTCCCTACACTCTGTTTGTCAGACGGTGGAGATGGATGGCAGGAGAGAGATCACTTGATCATCACCTGTTAGGTTCACTTCCTCTGGGGCACCTGGCATTGTCCACTGTCGCTAGACAGGATACTGGGCTGGATGGACCTTTGGTCTGACCCAGTATGGCCATTCTTATGTTCTTTTGATCTTAAATGGCCTTTCTGGGGCCACACAGAGGAGACATGGGTGGGACGTTGCACTCCTTTATTTTTTTATGGAAATATGCTTTTGAGTGTGAATATGATGTAACTGGAATATGCTTTATGCAAAAGGTCTCTTTTAAGGTATCATTACAAAAGTTATAATCTAGTGAGTGTATTCATCCTGTTTGTTTGCATGTATTATGTCTATGTCTGGAGTTAGAAGAATAAGATATAAACTTGTATTACTGATGTAAACACATTAAGTGGAAGCCATTAAGGGTGCTTCAGAATCAATGAACTGTGAAAGAGTTTTATTTAATTGCAAGCCTTCCTGTGTTCATATAAGCCAGCCCAAGAAGAATGGTGGAATCCATCTTAAACCTTGTGCTTTTCCATTTGGAAGGAGGGGTGGGGATCCAGAGAGACAAGAGATTCCCGCCTTGTGGCAAAGCTATACAAGGGGATGGAAGAGAACAAAGTGGGGATCCCAGCCATAAGAGAGCCCCTGCTTTTCACCTAAGATTCCTGCTGGAACTAACAATGACTGTACCAGGGGAAAGGATTGGGCCCAGACTAGGAAGGAGTCTAGTCTGTGAAAGAAGCTTATTGGAACACCTCTGAGGGTGAAATTTACCTGTGTTCAGTTTCTTAAAGTATTAGGCTTAGAATGGCATGTTTTGTTTTATTTTGCTTGGTAACTTGCTTTGTTCTGTCTGTTATTACTTGAAACTACTTAAATCCTACTTTTTATACTTAATTAATAAACAAAAGTGATTTTATTGACCCAGAATAAGTGATTAATAGCTGGGGGAGCAAATAGTTGTGGATATCTCTATCAGTGTTTTGGAGGGTGGACAATTTGAGTTTACCCTGTATAAGCTTTATATGGAGTAAAATGGATTTATTTGGGGTTTGGATCCCATTGGGAACTGGGTGTCTGGGTGCTGGAGATTAGGTGACCTGCTGAGCAGTTTTTGGTTAAAATCTGTAGCTTTGGGGGGTTGGGCCAGACCTGCGTCTGTGTTGCAGCAGGCTAGCATGTCTCGCTCAACAAACAGGGTTCTGGAGTCCAAAGTTGGCAGGGAAAATGAGCTCAGAGGTATTTCCAGCACGTCAGTTGACCGTCCCAAGAGGGTCTCTGGGACCGAACCTGTCACGGTGAGCAGCACAGTTTCTGACCTGCATGGCATATATCAGATTGCTGCATGGCCACACATGCACACAGTTTATAGGGAACATAGCTAGATCATTTCTGACAGGTGTTTGTCTAACCTATTCTGAAAAACCTCTAGGTCAGGGGTTGGCAACCTTTCAGAATTGGTGTGCCGAGTCTTCATTTATTCACTCTAATTTAAGGTTTCGCGTGCCAGTATTACATTTTAACGATTTTAGAAGGTCTCTTTCTATAAGTCTATAATATATAACTAAACTATTGTTGTATGTAAATTAAATAAGGTTTTTAAAATGTTTAAAAAGCTTCATTTAAAATTAAATTAAAATGCAGAGCCCCCCGGCTTGGTGGCCACGACCCGGACAGTGAGGGTATGTCTACACTACGAGAGTAGTTCGATTTTACTTAAATCGAATTTTTGGAATCGATATTGCAAAGTCAAGCGTGTGTGTCCACACTAAGGACAGTAATTCGACTTTGTGAGTCCACAGTAACGGGGAAAGCGTCGACATTGGAAGCGGTGCACTGTGGGCAGCTATCCCACAGTTCCCGCAGTCCCAGCTGCCCATTGGAATTCTGGGTGCAGCCGCAAATGCCTTCTGGGTAAAAAAAATGTGTCCAGGGTGCTTTTGGGTAACTGTCATCATCCGTCCATCACTCCCGCCCTCCCTCCCTGAAAGTGCCGGCGGGAAATCAGTTCGCGCACTTTTCTAGTCAGTGACAGCGCGGACGCCACAGCACTGCGAGCATGGAGCACGCTGCGACCATCGCTGCAGTTGTGGCCGCTCTCAACGCCTTGCAGCTTATCATACACCTTTCCCTGAGGCAGATGCGGACAAGTCAGGCGAGGAGGCTACGGCACCGCGGTGAGGGCCTGAAGTCTGAGAGTAGCACAGACCTCTCAGAAAGCACGGGACCCAGCGCCGAGGACATCACGGTGGCAATGGGTCATGTTGATGCCGTGGAACGGCGATTCTGGGCATGGGAAACAAGCACTGAGTGGTGGGACCGCATAGTGCTGCAGGTCTGGGATGAATCCCAGTGGCTGCGAAACTTTCGCATGCGGAAGGGAACTTTCCTTGAACTTTGTGAGTTGCTGTCCCCTGCCCTGAAGCGCAATGACACCCGGATGCGAGCAGCCCTGACTGTCCAGAAGCGAGTGGCCATAGCCCTCTGGAAGCTTGCAACGCCAGACAGCTACCGGTCAGTCGCGAACCAGTTTGGCGTGGGCAAATCTACCGTGGGGGTTGTTGTGATGCAAGTAGCCAAGGCAATCGTTGATGTACTGCTGCCAAAGGTAGTGACCCTGGGAAACATGGAGGCGATCATAGATGGCTTCGCAGCGATGGGATTCCCAAACTGCGGTGGGGCCATAGATGGAACTCACATCCCTATCCTGGCACCGGACCACCAGGCCAGCCAGTACATTAACAGAAAGGTCTACTTTTCCATGGTGCTGCAAGCACTGGTGGACCACAGGGGACGTTTTACCAACATCTACATCGGATGGCCGGGCAAGGTTCATGACACTCGTGTTTTCAGGAACTCTGGTCTGTTTAGATGGCTGCAGCAAGGTATTTACTTCCCGGACCACAAAATAACTGTTGGGGATGTGGAGATGCCTATAGTCATCCTCAGGGACCCAGCCTACCCGCTAATGCCCTGGCTCATGAAGCCCTATCCTGGCGCCCTGGACAGTGAAAAAGAACTCTTCAACTACCGGCTGAGCAAGTGCAGAATGGTGGTGGAGTGTGCTTTTGGCCGTCTCAAGGGGAGATGGAGAAGCTTACTGACTCGCTGTGATCTCAGCGAAACCAATATCCCCATTGTTATAGCAGCTTGCTGTGTGCTCCACAATCTCTGTGAGAGCAAGGGGGAGACCTTTATGGCAGTGTGGGAGGTTGAGGCAAATAGCCTGGCTTCTGATTACGCACAGCCAGACAGCCGGGCGATTAGAAGAGACCAGCGGGACGCGCTGTGCATCCGGGAGGCTTTGAAAGCTTAGGTTCCTGAGTGAGCAGGGTAACCTGTGACTTTTAAGTTTGCGTACAGAGAAGCTGAACCTGAACATACCCCCTTCACCCCCCTTCCAACACACGTTTAGAAATAAAATCACTTCTACTTTGTTAATGAACACCGTTTTCCTTACTACTGTTTTTGCGGGAATTTTTAAAAACTGGGATGCAGACTGTGGTGGGGAGCGGGTGTAGTGTAGTGACTCAAATGAAGCTTCTAAACTCAAGGGTTGACAGGCTCCGCTGTGGTGGGCTGGTTGTTTCAACGGAGCCTGTCACCCCTCCTGATCGGGACTGTGTGTATGGGGCGGCTATGTGAGTTTGTGGCAGGGGGAAGACGGTTACAGATCACCTGCTGCGTGGCTCTGTGATCCTGCATAAGGACCGCCGCTTAAGATCTGTAACTGCCCTCCCCCCCGCCACAAAGTCAAAGAGCAACCCACCCCCCACCACATAACATGAAAACCACCTCCCAGACTGACCAGGGTAACTAGTCACTGCACTGTGTATGTGCCCTGCTGCTGTACCTGCCCCCGCCTATGTACCCTGCCAAAGGTGACTGTCCTGTCCAATTACCAACCCCCTTTCCCCTCCTCCTCCAAAAGAACATGATGGAAACAGTAGTTAACAGAAACGTATTTTTTATTATCAACTACACATGGAACTGGGAGGTGAAACTTGGACGGGGGCTTGTGTCAGGCGGGAAGGAAAGAACTTGTCAAATTTTGGGGAATGAGAGCCTTCTACTACTAGAGCTCTCTGCAGGGGTGGAGTGAGAGTTAGCACGGACTCTGCCGCCCCTCCTTCTTTGGACTTTGGGTGAGGTGGGTATGGGACTTGGTGGCGGGGGAGGGCGGTTAGAGATAGACTGCAGCGGAGCTCTGCCTTCCTTCCTGCAGAACATCCACAAGGCGCCGGAGCACGTCCGTTTGCTCCCTCAGTAGTCCAAGCAGCGTTTGAGTCGCCTGCTGGTCTTCCTGCCGCCACCTCTCCTCCCGATCCATGTTTGCTTGGTGCATTTGGGACAAGTTCTCCCGCCACTGGGTCTGCTGTGCTGCCTGGGCTCGGGAGCAGGCCATAAGCTCCGAGAACATGTCCTCCCGTGTCCTCTTCTTCCTACGCCTAATCTGCGCTAGCCTCTGGGAGTGTGATGCCAGGCTAGGTTGTGAGACAGTCGCAGATGTGGCTGTGGGAATGGGAAAAAGGGAGTGAATTCCTCAGAAAGATAAATGTAGTTGTGAACAAAGAACATAGTCTTTCTCTGTGAACAAGACCATGCACAGCACCTATCACATGCGCACTCAGCACAAGGTCGAATTCTCGGCCTTCGCATTCAGTGCCTGGGGTCTTGCACAGCACATTTGAGAAGCGGGGCAGGACAATGGAATTTCTGTTGCAGGCAGACATGGTAAGCCGTAGACTTGTGGCAGCTTAAAACTTTAATATTAGAAATGGCCTCCTTTTACATTGAAAGCAATGTCAGTCCCTGCTGCCAGCAATCCGGCAAGCAGGAACTCTGCCCCTGTCCCACCCCCTCTCGGCTGTCCCCGGGAACGATCCCTTTCGGCTGCCCCTCTCCCGCCTCCACCGCGTGGCTGCAAACCAGCGGTTACAGTTCAGTAAAGGAACGGGCAAGCAGTCCCAAAACTAACATTCCCCTACCTAATTCAAAGCAGGTCACCATGAGCGACATCACCCTCATGAGGATCTCTGACAGCGAGAAAGAGAGAATGGTCCGGGAAAGCCTCCAAAGACCAGGGCCGTATGCCGCCCTGCTGTGCAGAGCAATGATTCCCGAGTACTTGATTGTCTCGTGGCGCGGCAACGTGTCATACTACGGAGGACCCAATAAGGCCGCTCTCCCCAGGAACCTGATGCAACAGCTTTCCAATTACCTCCAGGAGAGCTTCATCGAGATGTCCCAGGAGGATTTCTGCTCTATCCCCGGACATATAGACCGCATTTTACTCTAGCTGCAGTAGCAGTGACTAAACAATAGAGCGGCTTGGGCAGGACAATCATGCAAAACCGGACATTGCTAGATTTTTTTTCAATAGTTGCACTGCCCATGACTGAACCGTTAAGCGCCTAGGGCAAACTAATCATGAGAAACCCATTTTTGTTGTTGTTAATATTCCTGTTCTGTTAAAAATAAATGTTTAGATGTTTACAACACTTACTGGCTGATCCTTCCCCAGATTCTGTGTCCGGGGTAACGGCTGGGGATGGTTGGTAGGGGATCTCTGTAAGGGTGATGAAGAGATCCTGGCTGTCGGGGAAATCAGCGTTGTGAGCGCTGTCGACTGCCTCGTCCTCCTCATCTTCCCCGTCCGCTAACATGTCCGAGGAACTGGCCGTGGACAATATCCCATCCTCAGAGTCCACGGTCAGTGGTGGGGTAGTGGTGGCGGCCGCACCTAGGATGGAATGGAGTGCCTCGTAGAAACGGGATGTCTGGGGATGGGATCCGGAGCGTCCGTCTGCCTCTTTGGTCTTCTGGTAGCCTTGTCTCAGCTCCTTGATTTTTCACGCGGCACTGCGTTGCATCCCGGCTGTATCCTCTCTCTGTCATGTCTTTAGAGATCTTCTCGTAGATCTTTGCATTCCGTTTCTTGGAGCGCAGCTCGGAAAGCACGGACTCATCGCCCCACACAGCGATGAGATCCAAGACTTCCCGATCAGTCCATGCTGGGGCCCTCTTTCTATTCTGAGATTGCACGGCCATCACTGCTGGAGAGCTCTGCATCGTTGCCAGTGCTGCTGAGCTCGCCACGATGTCCAGACAGGAAATGAGATTCAAACTGGCCAGACAGGAAAAGGAATTCAAATTCAAATTTTCCCGGGGCTTTTCCTGTGTGGCTGGTCAGAGCATCCGAGCTCGTACTGATGTCCAGAGCATCAACAGAGTGGTGCACTGTGGGATAGCTCCCGGAGCTATTAGTGTCGATTTCCATCCACACCTAGCCTAATTCGACATGGCAATGTCGAATTTAGCGGTACTCCCCTCGTCGGGGAGGAGTACAGAAGTCGAATTAAAGAGACCTCTATGTCGAACTAAATAGCTTCGCGGTGTGGACGGGTGCAGGGTTAATTCGATGTAAAGGCGCTAACTTCGACATAAACGCCTAGTGTAGACCAGGCCTGAGAGTGCCGCTGAAAATCAGCTTGCATGCCGCCTTTGGCATGCGTGCCATAGGTTGCCTACCCCTGTGCTAGGTTAATCAATGGCTATTAGCCAAGATGGGCAGGGATGGTGTCCCTAACCTCTGTTTGCCAGAGGCTGGGAGTGGGTGGTAGGGCATTGATAATTTGGTGATAGCTTGTTCTGTTCATTTCCTCCGGACACCTGGCACTGGCTGTTGTTGGAATACAGGATACTGGGCTAGATGGACCTTTGGTCTGACCCGGTATGTCTGTTCTTATGTTCTGGTCCTCCTAGGTAACCTGTTTCAGTGCTGAACTATCCTTAGCGGTAGAATGTTTTTCCTAATATCTACCTAAACCTCCCTAGCTGCAGATTAAGTGATTACTTCCTGTTCTTCTTTGTTTGCACAGCATGTAGCATATTGTGACCTCAAACCTACCACCATATAAATAATATTACACAATCAGTTCATAGTTTATCTTCCCAAATATAATACAATGTATTTGCTTTTGAGATTTTTGTTTTGGTTTATTGCAAAATATAATATTGACCATAATTGTTTTTCTTGATTTTTTTTTTCTACGTTTATAAAACATTTTCCAATAAATTAATCCCCACTCAAATACTTCAGTGCTGTAACCTATGGGCAATGCCTAGTTACAGCTTGCAAATCCCAAAAAGGGAAACATATTTTCATATACTTGACAGCTACCAAAGTGTAAACAGTGTTACTCAAGAGATGTGGAAAGGTTTTTGATTAATGTTTGGCTACAGTGTATGAGCTGCTTAAAAACTTTATTTTTTCCAGCAAAAAGGAAAATATGTTCAGCATTCAATCTCTCACTAAATAATGAAAGAAATGTCAGATTTCATCAGGCAAAGAAATGCAGTGTAATATCATCCATGTGTTTTTCCTAATCTTTAAAAAATAATACTTAATGGAACTACATTTTGAATGTTTTAAATAAGATATAGCACAATTTTCAACTTGCACAGTGTGAGGGACTCTTAAGAAGTTGTGTTTTTATGAAAGTTTATACTATAGTAGGTCTAACGTTGGCACCAGTGTGGAGAAAAATGTTACGTTAACACATGAGGTAATACAGTAAGTAGACCTCTATTAAGTGCATTACTTTTTCTGCATTAAAAATATTCATTAAACATGTCCATTATTTTAACAATAATATACTTTAAGTAATGTATCATTTAGGAATGAAGAATATGTCAGTCCTACTTGACTATCAGGTGTTGAGGTTGATGCCAGTTGAAAGATAATTTCCCCTTGATTTTCAATTAGTTGTCAAATTCTGCTCTTGGTTTACATGCATGCAATCCCACTGACTTCATTGTGTCCCCAAGACTTCAGTGGTGAGTGCTTGTAGATATCAGAATTTGGCCAATTTGACTGATTTATAACCTCATTGTCACAATAACGTAGCTATACTTAATGCACCCGTTCTTTAAATGCCAACAGTATGCAGATGGGGCACAACTCTATCATTGGCAATTGTGGTAATTTGTCACCCAACAATCCCATTTTCTTGCCAAGATCATTAGATTGATAAGTAAGAACTGTCTGAAGTTAAACTCTAGCATCCAGAGATTATGCTGGTAGGCAGAGGAAAACTGTAGAGACAAAGGCTTTGCCACTGTAATTTACCACAATTCCCCTGACATCAGCAGAGAAGTGCTAATTTACACCTGCAGAAAATTTGGCGTTTGATCTTTGTTTTTCCTGAAGCACAATCTTAACTATCTTGTAGATACAACATTGTAGCAGCTATTATCTGAGTTACAAAGTGCTTGCAATGGTGCTCCTTGTGATCTTCTGATTTATTTGAAAAATTCCTGGAAATACAACTCTAATGAACTTCCGCATTATCCTCTCAGAAAGCAGGAAAATATTGCTCAACAGATTTCCATTGTCTTCTCTCTTGTATTGCAGCATGATACTAAATAAAATGACCAGAATTACAATTTTGTCAGAAAGCTTATCCATTCGTCTTCCTTCAGAAATTACTTCTGGTCTTTAGAGAGACAAGGTGGGTGAGGAAATATCTTTTATTAGACCAACTTCTGTATGTGAGAGAGACAAGCTTTCGAGCTATACAGCACTCTTCTTTGGGTATGGGAAAGGTACTAAGAGTGTCTGGTCTTTCATTATGTTCCCTTAAATCAATTAGTCAAGTTATGCCTGTTTCTGCATTCAATGCTACTATCAGCTTTGTCACAGAGGACCAGATTCTGATTTCACCTGCACTGGTGTAAATCAGAATAGTTCCATTGAGTTGCATCAAAGTGTCCTCCCCACCCCCAAAAAAGGTCAGAATGAGGCCCAATTATTTAAAACTCAGAGACTCCTGGTCAATGAGATAGCACATTAGAATAAACATTTGGTCAGCGTTTTAAACAATATTTATGAAATATGAGGTATTGTTGTTTTTTAAAACAAAGTACATAAGACAGTCCAGTGAGTCTGTTAAGAGTAAAATCCTAAGGATCTGAATTTGGGACTCAATATGGTTACCTCTCACTAGCTAGATGATAACAAAAAATAGCATAACATATTCAAATAATTTCACACATTTCATTAACTGCATTATTCAACAAATATTATTCATCCAGCTCTAAACACCAGAGTAGTAGGAGATGCCCATTCTGCAGAAACTTCTCTGGCAAAACCATAAACAGAACTGATAGAAATACAGCTTACTCTGAAACCTTCCCTTTCAGGTATACAGATGGTTGCCATAAAGCATTTAGGTGGTCCACGGATAGTTCCCTCTAAGGCGCCCGCCTGGGCGGTCGCACACGAGAGAATGAAGGGATACCCACCTAATTAGTGGAGCTGCACAGGGGGTAGGTGGGAGGGGCAGTGGGGTGAGAAGATGGGGTGGGGGGAATTTGGGATGTGCAACGCTGCGTTGGCCAATGAGGCGACTTTCCCCACCTCCAGGGCTGTGGCTGCCGGGGATAGATGGTCCTCCTTCCCAGCACCAGCTCGGGGGCTGCTGCAGCGGGGGAGAGAGGGCACATCCATCACATTAGAAAGGTAAGACAACTGATATTAAAATGAGTTGTGTGCTTTTATTTGTAGAACAAAAAAAGTTTATTAGGTTTTTTTTTTTATATAGCACTTTTTTTTATATAGCACTAAGTGCTTTAGTTAGCTAACGGTACAAACACCATTTGAAAAGATCACTAAGTGGTCCGCCAAGACCCTCAGCAATTTTCAAGTGGTCCGCAAAAAAAAAGTTTGAGAACCACTGCTATAAATATATAACCTGGTTTTCAGTGATACAAATCATTGGGATAAAAACCATCGAAAGACAAATGTGACGGTCCATGTAGAATAAATCCAGGAGATCATTAGTTATTACCGTCTGGTGATTTGGTTTACAGACCTTGAAGAATTGGTCTTTGCATGCTTTTGTTGACCTTGCAAATTTGGCAAGACTGTATGCATCATTGGTTCTAGGGTGTCTCGCCTCTCTAGGCCAATGAAGGGTTGGTTCTCTGCCTCTGGTTGATTTATTTGGGGGGAAATCACAAGGCAATATTTACTCCAGCAGGAGTTCAACTGGAGAAAGTCTGCTTTAAGATTCCATTTGGGCTCCGTAAGGAGTCTTGGCAGTTGGACATTGCATAAGGGTATGCTTATTCAGAGCATGCCTCCTCATTCTGTTTACCCTGGCCAGCATCACATACTTCTGGGGTAGTGATAGTTGTCTGGGAACGCTGCACACCTCAGTGTATACATGGACACCCGGTGCTGCTGACATCCAAGAAGACTTCTTTGTGTTTACAGGGACTTTGCCCCTAGGGGATGTTGACAGAGGCTGGTGGAGGTTTCAGTTCCAGTGTCTTGGAGCAATATGCAGCTGGCTTAAACTAATCATCATGACCCTTCAGTGATATAACCTAGACGCATGATGCTGGATTCCATAAACCTGGCTTATTGGAATCACAGAGACAAACACTGGTGCACCAGATGGGAGTTATTTCAAACACTCATTCTCATGCTGAACTTCAATATCGGGTGGTTTTGTAACTCACATGCTTTATTGGATGTTTTTCCCCCCCTGGGAGGGGGAAAGAAGTGGTGGGAGGAGACGTGGATCTGGTTTGGATACCTGTGTGTCTGCACATTTGCAGAGAACAGGGCAGGGCAACTCAGATCAAAAACGTTCAGAACAGAGTGTGGTAGTTACTAGACCTGTTCGGTAGCTGTTTTGAGGTTATATTGGAAGTTCTCATAGTGTGCAACCCACCTGGCAAGTCATACTCTAGCCAATGCCCTGAGAGCTGAGTGAATCAGAGAGCAAAGAGGGAGGTAATAAATACACGAAGTAAAGATAACCCTGTGGACTCAGCAGCTGATCAACCCAGGTCCAAGAGATGTCTCCTGTGAAGGCTGGGGCCCAATCCCTGTATGACTTTGGATACAGATCTATGCTATTCCAGCTTTACTTACTAGGAAAGCCCTGCATTAGGATAATGTTTGGTCCACCACAGTATGCATTATGGAACTAGAGAGAGCTGTGGGGGAAGCATTTGCCACTCTTAGAGGTCACAGAGACTATGGATCTTACATTTAGCCATCAGCTAACTCCTTTAAACTGAGATGCAGCTTCAGTTATAAAGAGCGAATGGAGCAGCACATAGTGAGGTGAGGGTTTATGAATCTTGCCAGATTTAGCTGGGGGAGAAGATGGTGCCCTAGAGAGTGAGAGTCTTAGAGAGATCCAGGAAATGGATAGTCTATATGCTGATCCTGGCTACAGATTTCTATTTCACCAGCAACTGAGAGGACCAGTCAGCTATTAACCCAAGAGCTGGAGTGATGCTAGCTGCGGAGATTCTGCTGGCAGTTTGTTTGCTGACAGAGTTCTGCAGTGTTTGAAAGGAATGAGATGCTGCCCTTTCTCAAGCTGTGAATAGTGCAGGTCACACACACACACACACACACACACACACACACACATTGTGATCACACTATAAAGACTGAGAAATCATTTCTGAGAGAAGATTGAAGGGAAATATGGTATGCTATGTGTGAAGTATATAAAACCTTATGTTCAAACCTTATATTTGAATATTTGTAACAGAAACAACAGAGGGAAAGCCTGCATAAGGAATGTCTGTAGATTTACTGTCTAATAACTTTTAAATAAAAGTTATTCATGATATTCCAAATACTATTTACAATCTTTTATACTCTTTTCTATGTGTTTTGTATTATTTAAATGTTTGTTTTACTAAGTGCATGGTGCTCTCTCTTTGAAATTAAATAGGACCTATTAGCATCCATTTATCAGGGTCTGGCATATAATAGCCCTGAGGTTTAACTCTGTGTAATGCTTTTAAAAAATCTTAAAAAGACAGAACTCTGGCCTTTGATTCAGCAAAAAGTTAAGCTGAGATGCAGGAAGAAGGTGGGTGGGGTGTAATAGTTATATAGAATGTTGTCGGAACATCTCCTGTTATACTTTCACATTTCAGGATTCATTCAGATGCTGTAGTTTATATTTCTGACAGATTGGTTATATATCTGCAAAATTAGTGAATTGAATCAGCATTCTTTCCAGTTCTGGAATTGATTCATGAGACTGCATTTCCATAATGGCTTTTATTTTCACTAGCTGGAACTTATGCCCACCTCATTATTACAATGTCAGAAAAATGTAGCTGTTTCTGGTGTAACAAGCACTTCTCTTTATTGAGCTGCAGACCCAAAGACTTAATTGTTTTCCGGCTTGCTTGTATTTTTTTATCATACTCCCCTTAGGTCAGCCATATCCTGGGATATCATCCATATAAGCAATGACTCCCTTCAGGCACTCCAATAGCTCTGTTGGTTTTCTCCAGAAGGTCTTTGCGCTAATAATGATAAAGGGGAAATCTGAAGAGATAATATTATCCAAATGGTATAGTAAAAGTAGTTAACTTAGCACTGTATCTGCCAAAAATGACTTGAGAACTTAAAGGGGAAATACCTGGACACCTCCCAATATTGAAAGGATATTATCTAGCGTAGGTAGGTAAGTCTTATTAGTCTCTCTGAACTGCTGGTACAGACTTTTACAGTACTTAACTGCAATTTCTGGGAAAGTTATTGATCCAACACAAAGTTTGTCCCTTAGTGTTCCTGTTGACTCTCCCTCATAATTGTGTTCTACTCCATAAAAAAAAAACTTGTAAATGCTTCTGTTTTCCCAAATGTTTGGTTCATGTGGTAGAAACGTGTCTTAGAATCCATTTGGGAACAGAATATTAATCAAGCATCACCACTATTATTTTCTACTTTCACTCTCAAGTAAGGATTTAAATATATGCCCTCCTTAGGGCTTTTATAAAAGAGCATACTTGTACTTCTCCACTGTCTTCATTCAGCTTCCGCACAATCCTGTAATGGGCACAGCATTGATTCCACTCACACCAGTCCCCTGGATAGATCAAATGTAAAGCCTTTGGTGGATTCAATGCTAGCATCTTTTTACAGTCTCTCTCTCCTCTTTTTCCTCTCTCACAGACACACACCGCCTCACTTCTCCTTATTTTACAGTGTTTACTTCTGACACCATGTAAAGTTGTTGCGCTTCTGCCCATTTCCATACTAACAGGAATGTAATGGCTTGAAAAGGTAATTTCAAATTTTAGGAAATTCCATGCTATTCTTTACTGAAGTACAAAATAGCAGCATAGAATTAAATTAATGCAGTCTCTCCAGCTAGCCAGGAAAACTTCATTATTCTCAAGGTTACTGTCACTGCCATTAAAACTTCTTCTAGCACCCATCAGCAGGGTTCTGTATCTCAGCTCTAATCTGTCCGCTACAGCCTTTGCTGTCTATCTCAACGTGATGACCTAAGAACTAGGTGACTTGATTCTTTTTAGCTTGAACAGATGTTCCTAGACCTATCTACACAACACCCTCACATTGACTGTGGAGGTGAAGATGACCAATCTGGGAGCTATCCAGGACCACCTTTGGCCAGTCTCTTAGCCTATTTTAGCTGAACATGCCCAATCTTAAATTGCTGTGGTTCACTCAATCTTATACCTGTATTTTTTATTTTATTTTAGAAAGCTTTGTTTATTATTGGTTGATCTGTGTTTGATCTCTACTGTACTTTTTTTATGCCTTTCCCTCCATTTTAGGTACTTCCCAAGTGGTAATCCCTGAAGCATCATAGCACTAAGGGCCAGATTTTTTAAAAACACCTCTGTTGAGGTTCCCAAATGGAAGCTAAGTGTCTAGATTTTCAAAAAGCGACAGAGAGTCCTGTGGCACCTTATAGACTAACGACGTATTGGAGCATCCACAAAAGCTTATGCTCCAATACATCTGTTAGTCTGTAAGGTGCCACAGGACTCTTTGTTATTTTTTACAGATCCAGACTAACAAGGCTACCCCTCTGCTACTAGATTTTCAAAGTTGCTCAATACCCAGCATCTCACGCTGTAATACCAATAGAGATCTTTAAAAGAACTGAAAAGCACCCAACATTCACTCACTTATTTTGGTGCCTAAGTGTGAGCTGAGTGCTTTTGAAAATTTTGCTGTAAGAACTTGATTCAAAAGACTATGGAAATTTAATGGAAAGATTCTCACTGACCTCAAGGTCAGAACCAAAGGTTACTCTATAGCTCTTCTTTTTCTGCCCTTAGGATTCTTAGATGGGCTGAATCTGATCCCGGCTTTTGCATCAGTAGGTGCTTGCTGGACAGGCAATGCCACGAGCCACTTCATCTCTTAATCCCATTTATGATGTGGGAACTCCATCTTTGCCAAGTCCATAAATAGGGTTGTTGATGAAGATGTAGACCTGGTCTGAGGAGTGCATTCCTCTGGCACAATGGAACTTTTTACCACAAGGATAAAATTCATGTGTGCAGAAGGCAGAGTTTTCTTGGAGGGTGGGGCGGCAGTCTGAGACTGTGGAGTGAACTCCCACAGGAACCAAGGACCGAGGTGCTGGAACAATGTTTATAGTGGGGGTGGGAGGGGTGAGAGACGTTGAACCAAACTGTAAACCCTCTGTGTAATGGAAACCACTTCAAGTCAGGGGTGCTGCAGCACCCCCCACACTCCTAGTTCCAGTACCTATGCCAAGGACCATTAGCAGCTTCACTTCCTTGTGCTCCAATTGAAAGGTGCATTTCTTTGAACTTGCCTTCTTTAATACTAAGCTGTGAGTGTATGAGAGCTATCCAGAGAATGACAATTCCATTTCACAAGAACTTTTGAGGTTCCTCTCTTTCTATCCTGCACACACAAATACCTTCCAGACAAAAATTCCAACATCTCCATGAAATGTTTAGGCTTCAGTTAAATCATATTTCATCAAAAATGTTCTGAACAGCTGAGCTCTAATATATATATTATATTTAAAAAATCCTAAACTAAATACTCCACTTCACATGCTTCTCCCCTTGGGAGAGGGTGAGGGCTTGTCTTCACTACAATGCTACATCGGTGCAGCTGCGCCAATGTAGCACATCTGGTGAAGACACGCTATGTTGACAGGAGAGTGCTTTCCCGTTGACATAATTACTCCACCTCAATGAGAGGCAGAAGCTATGTCTGCAGACGAGTGTCTCCCCCTGGCATAGCATGGTTGAGACAGCATGTTAAG
This sequence comes from Chrysemys picta bellii, assembly GCF_011386835.1. NCBI lineage: Eukaryota > Metazoa > Chordata > Testudines > Emydidae > Chrysemys > Chrysemys picta. The sequence goes on from NC_088796.1 coordinate 62,410,453, forward strand.
TCAATGTCACACAGGAGGGTGTTTTTTTTCCCCACTCCTGAGCAACATAAATTACATCGACTTAAGCAGTGGTGTAGACAAGCCCTAAGAGAAGAAACATGTAATGGATGTTTGTTACATTGCTTAATTTAATACTATAAGGCACTCAGATACTATTGTCATGATTGTGGTATAATAACCTACATAGAATAAAATAGGGATAATGGAAGTTATTGGAGAGTCATTAGTAGAAAGTTGCTGCAGTTGCCATGTGGATGTTTCACAATTAATAGTGGGAGGAGAAGTAGTCCAGGAACCAACCTCATTATGGAGAAAAGCTTGAGAACCCCATCCTATTATATTACCACTACCATTACAGAAAGTGGGTCAAATCCTGAAGTCTATACAGCATCAAAACTTCCATTGGTTTCAATGGGCTTGACAGGAGAGAAGTTCTGTGTATAAATGCTATGCTATCCCCTTTTGATGTTTCCAAAAGAGGAGACAGAGGAAAGAAAAATAGATATATGGAAAGAGAAGAGGACAGAGTGAGAGGAAACAGTAGTATAGCATTTTTCAGCATATGACACACACAATGAAAGGTGCAGATATCTGGAAGCAACACCAGCTATAAGTTGTTTTCGTTCTATAGGCATGCTGTCCTTACCAGGGAACTCTTTTTGCTCTGGTATTTGCTGTCATTAGGCACCTGCATCAAATCAGACTTGGTGTGGTTAGTAAATTAACTTTCTAGTGCATTTCAATATACTGTATTTTCTGCAAGGGTGTGATAAATTTGATAGTCTATGGACTGAACTAGTGGAGCCTTAGGAGTTTAGTTGCAAACGTGGAGTCCTTCTGAGGTCTGTAATTTATGTTGTTTAGATGCCTCAGTGCCTGATTTGCAGTACTTAGATGTCCAAATGACACATATTGTGCCCTCAAATACATGCAGGTGCAAAATTGGTATCAGAATTAAAATTAAATTATTGGTAATTGGTAGTTAAGCAGATGGTGGGATTCTTTTATTTTAGTTTTACAAATATTTCTAGTTGTAATATGATGGCATATTGGCTTGGAGAATCCTCCATTTCATAGCTTACCTAAATTGTGCCAAGTTTTATTTGTGGTGGTGATTATTTTTTATTTGTTTTGACCAATTAAACACACAGATCATATTTGGATTTAAGGAGAAAGGAGGAAGTAACATGGTAGCTTGTATATCCAAAGACAGACAAACTGGCCATTCTGATAGTTAATTAAGTGGGGGGAAAACATAGTCAAAATGTGAGTTTGAGGTCTAACAGTGGCTTACTACTAATGAAAATATGCCTAAGGGAAGATTCTTAGGGCAATGGTTCCCAAAGTTGTTCCGCTGTTTGTGCAGGGAAAGCCCCTGGCAGGCCGGGCCGGTTTGTGTACCTGCCGCGTCCGCAGGTTTGGCCAATCGCGGCTCCCAGTGGCTGCGATTCACTGCTCCAGGCCAATGAGAGCTGCTGGAAGCAGCAGCCAGTACGTCCCTCGGCCTGCGCTGCTTCCAGCAGCTGCCATTGGCCTGGAGCAGCGAACCACAGCCACTGGGAGCTGCGATCGGCCGAACCTGCGGACGTGGCAGGTAAACAAACCGGCCCGGCCCGCCAGGGGCTTTCCCTGCACAAGCGGCAGAACAACTTTGGGAACCACTGTCTTAGAGGATGTAAGTGTATTTATTTTTTAAATGACTACATACTGTTACCCATTTTGGCATGAACAGCTATCCAAAAATTTGGAGTCTTGTAGATTATTTCTGTTGGAAGGAGAAATTGGTGATTAAGTCAGATGTTTCTTTAAAGCAATTTTGTTTGTTTACAAAGAACGTACAAAGTCCTGTTTCCCAAACAACAAGAGAGTGTTTCTTTGTTCACAGCCCCAAATAGGCTGACCAGATGTCCCGATTTTATAGGGACAGTCCCGATATTTGGGGCTTTTTCTTATATAGGCGCCTATTACCCCCCACACTCTGTCCTGATTTTTCATACTTGCTGTCTGGGCACCCTAGCCCCAAACCTCTTTTGCCAGTGCCTCAGCCCAAAATCTCTTTATAGGCTTTCCTAAGGGCTGCCTACTATGCTTTGTCAGGCTGTGTTTGCAGCTGCATTCTCTCTCTGTTCTTGTGTGACTCTCTGCTTGTCTCCCATCCAACTCTCTTCAAACAATACCAGGCAAAGCACCTCCACCCACATAGTTTAAATTCCTGAGTGGCCTTGGATGTGCCTTTGTTTTGTGCAGAGACTGCTATTATTTCATAAAGGAGTTTAACTGTTTCTACTGTTTTAAGTGAAGGGCAACAATTACACCCACCAGCTTCAATGAGTTTAATCTCCCCCCATAACAATACTATGTTAGATCAAAAACTAGAATTCAGTTAATGTTATGGCTATTAAAATCCTAGTAATCATGAAAATCCTTCTGTTGCTCAATGGATAGAAATCCTCCTGTCAGAGACCAGTTTATTTTATGTATTATTTATTTTAAAATGAATGCCACATTCCCATTGTTATTCCCATTGCCACATGTGAATGAATTAGGCCAGATCTACACTAGTGTTTCCCAACCAGTGTGCCACAGCACACTGGTGTAGAGTCAGGCTCGAACAGGTTTGCTGCAGAATTTTTTGAAAAACTATGTGTGAGAATAAAAAAAAAACCCTTCCCTTGTATTTTAATTAGTGTCAGAGCCAGATCACATTCTGTACTTTTGCTCTCTGGGATGGGGCCTTTTTCAAATATTATGCATGCGTCACATTCCATTCTCCAAAGTGAGGTTAAGATAGCAAATTTGAGTCCTGCGGGGAGGGGTAAGGAAGGGGAAAAGCAGCTTTCTCACTGGCCATCTGCCTCACCGGCCCACCTCCTCTATGGGCAGAGCAACCAATCAGAGCTCAAACTGTCTCTCCTACCCCATCCCCTCCGGTGAATAATGGATCTCTCCACTCCTCTGTCCCTCTCCCACCCTCCTGCAGCCACTGGCTGGGGGTGGGAGGGAAGAGCCCTTGGATCCACCTCCCCCCCCCCCCCCCAGCCTGGAAGTGGAGTGGGGACCCTGCTGAGCTGCCCTCCCCTCCCATGGTTGGGAGAGGGAAGAACCCCAGGAGAAGCAGAGTTGAGGCGGGGCTGCTGAACTGGGGGTGGAGGTAGGGTGACCAGACAGCAAGTGTGAAAAATCGGGATGGAGGTGGGGGGTAATAGGAGCCTATGTAAGAAAAAGACCCAAAAATCTGAACTGTCCCTATAAAATCAGGACATCTGGTCACCCTAGGTGGAGGGAATGGGAGGGAATTGGGGAGGGGGGGCAGAACTGGTGCGGGTGGGAGAGCTGTGGAGCAGAACTGGTGTGATGGGAGGGCTGGGTGTCACTTTCTCCACTGAGCATGCTTTTGTCCAGAGTATTTATATTTAGCTTTAATGTTCGTTAGTTTCCACTGTTGAAAATGTTAATTCTGGCAAAAAAAGAGATCACAATCTAACATTAGCTGCCATGGTTGTTTTGATTTTAACCCTACTATCCTCCTTTGGATTGACTCATGAATATTCATGAGTTCATTTGGAGACAATATGGTAATGTGCCTCGAAATAATTAAAAGTATCAAGGTGTAATACAAAAAATATCGTATTGCCTCTATATAAATCCATGGTACGCACACACCCTTGAATACTGCGTGCAGATGTGGTCGCCCCATCTCAAAAAAGATATATTGGAATTGGAAAAGGTTCAGAAAAGGGCAACAAAAATTATTAGGGGTATAAAATGGCTTCCATATGAGGAGAGATTAATAAGACTGGGACTTTTCAGCTTGGAAAAGAGGTGACTAAGGGGGATATGATAGAGGTCTATAAAATCATTAGTGGTATAGAGAAAGTAAATAAGGAAGTGTTATTTCTCCTTCTCATAATACAAGAACAAGGGGCCACCAAATGAAATTAATGGGTAGCAGGTTTAAAACAAACATAAGAAAGCATTTTTTCACACAAATACTGAACTCCTTGCCAGAGGGTGTTGTGAATGCCAATACTATAACAGGGTTCAAAAGCGACAGAGTCCTGTGGCACCTTATAGACCAGGGGTCTCAAACACGTGGCCCGCGGAGCTCTTCCCTGCAGCCCGCCAAGCCCCCTGAGCCCCCCCCCAGTTACTTCCTGTTGTCGCCAAATTCCCCTCCCCCCCCCCCGAGTTATTTTATGTGGCAGCTAAGCTCCCCGTGCACTGCTCCCCAATGTTTGGGGCCGGGTCTCTCCCCCAGCCCCACCTGCCGCCCCCACGCACCTCCCCCGAGTGTCCCCCGGCCTCACTTGCTGCCCCTTCACTGCCCCGGAGCCGCTCTGCCGGCTTCCGGCATCACTTCCTGCTGCAGGGTCCTAGTGCCCCCCTTCACTAGGGCCAGGGCAGGCTGCCCTTCCCCTGCCCTAGTCCTGAGCCTCTCCAATGCCCCGAGCATCTCCAATGCCCCAAACCCCTCATACCCAGCCCCACAGCCTTCACCCCTGCACCCCCTCCTATCCCAAAACTCCATCTCAGAGCCTGCACCTCCACTCCCTGCCCCAGCCCGGAGCCTGCACCCAGTACCCAAACTCCATCCCAGAATCTGCACCCCAGACCCCCTTTCCCATCCAAACTTCCTCCCAGAGCCTTAGGCAGGTGGGGGTGGAGTTGGGGGGGGGGGCAGGTTGTGGGCACCACCAAAATTTCTACAAACCTGCCACCCTTGGAAGAGGCAGAGCAGGGGTGGAGTGGTGGTGCAGCCCAGTGCACTGGGGGGGCTTTACTGAGTGTATATATATTATTAAAACCGCTTGGAGGAGGAGGTGGAGAAGAGATGGGGCAGGGGCGGGGCCTCATGGAAGGGATGGAGTGGGGGCGGGGCCAGGGGCAGCGAGGGGGGGTGTATGTGTCAGTGATGCGGCCCTCATGCCAATGCACTAGTCCTTATGTGGCCCTCACGGTCATTTGAGTTTGAGACCCCTGTTATAGACTAAGTATAGATAAGTTTTCGTGGGTGAATACTCACTTCGTCAGACGCATGTGGTGGAAATTTCCAGAGGCAGGTATAAATATGCAGGCAAGAATCAGTCTAGAGATAACGAGGTTAGTTCAGTCAGGGAGGATGAGGCCCTCTTCTAGCAGTTGAGGTGTGAACACCAAGGGAGGAGAAACTGCTTTTGTAGCTGGCTAGCCATTCACAGTGTTTGTTTAATCCTGAGCTGATGGTGTCAAATTTGTAAATGAACTGAAGTTCGGCAATTTCTCTTTGGAGTCTGGTCCTGAAGTTTTTTTGCTGCAGGATGGCTACCTTTAAATCTGCTATTGTGTGTCCAGGGTGGTTGAAGTGTTCTCCTACAGGTTTTTGTATATTGCCATTCCTGATATCTGACTTGTGTCCATTTATCCTTTTACGTAGGGATTGCCCAGTTTGGCCAATGTACATAGCAGAGGGGCATTGCTGGCACATGATGGCCTATATTACATTGGTGGACGTGCAAGTGAATGAACTGGTGATGTTGTGGCTGATCTGGTTAGGTCCTGTGATGGTGTCACTGGTGTAAATATGTGGGCAGAGTTGGCATTGAGGTTTGTTGCATGGATTGGTTCCTGAGTTAGAGTTACTATGATGTGGTGTGGGTTGCTGTGAGAATATGCTTAAGGTTGGCGGAGATAGCTAGTACTCAGACCCTACGCCACCAGCACTCCCAGATATCTCCGTGACACCACTGATTTCCTGAGAAAACTACAATGCATTGGTGATCTTCAAGAAAACATCATCCTAGCCACCATGGATGTGGAGGCTCTCTACACAAACATCCCCCACACAGATGGAATACAACCTGTCGGGCACAGTATCCCTGATGATGCCACAGCACAACTGGTTGCTGAGTTCTGTGACTTTATCCTCATGCACATGACATCTTCATCATCTGGACCCATGGGAAGGAGACTCTGGAAGAATTCCACCATGATTTCAACAGCTTCCACCCCACCATCAACCTCTGCCTGGACTAATCTACACGGGAGGTCCACTTCCTAGACACCATGGTACAAATAAGTGACGGTCACGTTAACACCACCCTATACCAAAAACCGCTATGCCTACTTTCATGCCTCCAGCTTCCATCCCAGACACACCACATGATCCATCGTCTACCGCCAAACGCTGAGGTATAACTGCATTTGCTCCAACCCCTCAGATAGAGACCAACACCTACAAGATCTTCACCAAGCATGCTCAAAATTATGATACCCACATGAGGAAATAAGGAAACAAATCAACAGAGCCAGACATGTACCAAGAAGCCTCCTCCTGCAAGACAAGCCCAAGAAAGAAAACAACGGAACTCCACTGGCCATCACCTACAGTCCTTAGCTAAAACCTCTCCAACGCATCATCAGTGATCTACAACCCATCCTGGACAACGATCCCTTGCTTTCACAGGCCTTGGGAGGCAGACCAGTCCTCGCCCACAGACAACCCGCCAACCTTAAGCACATTCTCATCAGCAACCACACACCGCACCATAGTAACTCTAACTCAGGAACCAATCCATGCATTAAACCTCAATGCCAATTCTGCCCACATATTTAGTCTATAAGGTGCCACAGGACTCTGTCACTTTTTACAGATCCAGACTAACACGGTTACCCCTCTGAGGGTTCAAAAGGGAGCTAGATAGATTCATGGACGATAGGTCCATCAATGGCTATTAGCCAGGATGAGCAGGAATGATGTCCCTAGCTTCTGTTTGCCAGAAGCTGGGATTGGGTGACCGGGCATGGATCACTTGATGATAACCTGTCTATTCATTCCCTTTGGGGCACCTGCGATTGGCCATTGTCAGAGGACAGGATACTGGGGTTGATGGACCTTTGGTCTCACCCAGTATGGCCATTCTTATGTTCTTATGTGTGCCACCACAGATAAAAGGATGGAAACCACTGCTCTAAACTATTCGCAAAAATCAGAAATAGATTAATAGATTCTAGGACTGGAAGGGACCTCAAGAGGTCATCGAGTCCAGTCCCCTGCCCTCATGGCAGGACCAAATACTGTCTAGACCATCCCTGATAGACATTTATCTAACCTACTCTTAAATATCTCCAGAGATGGAGATTCCACAACCTCCCTAGGCAATTTATTCCAGTGTTTAACCACCCTGACAGTTAGGAACTTTTTCCTAATGTCCAACCTAAACCTCCCTTGCTGCAGTTTAAACCCATTGCTTCTTGTTCTATCCTTAAGGTGAACAAGTTTTCTCCCTCCTCCTTATGACACCCTTTTAGATACCTGAAAACTGCTATCATGTCCCATCTCAGTCTTCTCTTTTCCAAACTAAACAAACCCAATTCTTTCAGCCTTCCTTCATAGGTCATGTTCTCAAGACCTTTAATCATTCTTGTTGCTCTCCTCTGGATCCTCTCCAATTTCTCCACATCTTTCTTGAAATGCAGTGCTCAGAACCGGACACAATACTCCAGTTGAGGCCTAACCAGCGCAGAGTACAGCAGAAGAATGACTTCTCGTGTCTTGCTCACAACACACCTGTTAATGCATCCCAGAATCACGTTTGCTTTTTTTGCAACAGCATCACACTGTTGATTCATATGTAGCTTGTGGTCCACTATAACCCCTAGATCCCTTTCTGCCGTAGTCCTTCCTAGACAGTCTCTTCCCATACTGTATGTGTGAAACTGATTTTTCCTTCCTAAGTGGAGCACTTTGCATTTGTCTTTGTTAAACTTCATCCTGTTTAACCTCAGACCATTTCTCTAATTTGTCCAGATCATTTTGAATTATTACCCTGTCCTCCAAAGCAGTTGCAATCCCTCCCAGTTTGGTATCATCTGCAAACTTAATAAGGGTACTTTCTATGCCAATATCTAAGTCATTAATGAAGATATTGAACAGAGCTGGTCCCAAAACAGACCCCTGCGGAACCCCACTTGTTATACCTTTCCAGCAGGATTGGGAACCATTAATAACAACTCTCTGAGTATGGTTATCCAGCCAGTTATGCACCCACCCTATAGTAGCCCCATCTAAATTGTATTTGCCTATTTTATTGATAAGACTATCATGCAAAACCGTATCAAATGCCTTACTAAAGTCTAGGTATACCACATCCACCGCTTCTCCCTTATCCACAAGATTCGTTATCCTATCAAAGAAAGCTATCAGATTGGTTTGACATGATTTGTTCTTACTCATGAATAAATAGCTCATGAATGATATACAAAGCAAAATATAAATTCATCATGTGTTTGTTACAGCTAATGCCTTAGCAGAGCCAACAGGCTTAGCACACTGATTCGGCCATGTCTGGTGCCTGAAATACTGGCACCTTCAAATCCTGCGTTGCAGAAATAACTCTGTCCTGTTGGGCAATGGATTTATACCTCTTGCATAAGTAAGGCGATAAAGTTTATTTCATACCTTTAACATCCTAGTTGGTGATTTGAAATCTAGTTTCTTCCTGGTATGTAATCATCTCAAACATGCTACCCCAGAGGTCCTGCTTATAATATGCTTTTATATTACATGTTATTATCTGGTGTCCCCATACAGCTTATTATTAAAAACAAAAAAACCCAAACCATGCTTACATTTAGTGCCAAATTATCAAATAGTTTTCTGAAGTTGCATATACAAATATTAAAAAATACCCATTTGAGCACACACATGTCTAAAGAAATTGGAAGAAAATGGCATTAGATTCATACTGTTTGGGTGAATGAATACATAATTATGGGCTTTGAATGCACAAAATGGGTACATGGAAAAAAATTGCAATTTAAGAGTGTGTGTGTGTGTGTGTGTGTGTGTGAATATGTTGCCTTTTGTTGTACAGTGGGGACAATGAGGGAGGAGACTTTAATGACTCTATATGCTATTCCTAAAATAGGGGACTCAATTTCCACCTGTCAAATGATTAAAGTGGATTAGGAGGTGGCAAACTTTTTCCTGTTGCTTTTATGGCAGTGAAATACTATAAGGATATACAGTTTTTAGTGTTTTTAAAATGCTGGGATACAGCATATAGGACATGGGAGAATGTAACATGAACTGAGATCTGTGTTCCTCAAACTGGGCATAATAAATAGATTTGCTGTGAGAAAATACAAGAGGAAAGAAATTTATGCACGTGTGTATTGTTTCTTGGAATGTTACTAGTTTCTCAAATATTAAAGAAATTGCTCCATATTGTTCATCCTTGTAAAAATATTATCCCTACACATTGGCTGGTTGTCTGGCTTGTAAATGGCCATGTTGGAATTTAAAGTGCAGTGGTTTGGAAATTGATTTTTGCACAGTCTATTTTAGGCTTGATCCTGAGAAACAGTGAGTATCCTCCGTATCTGTTAGTGTTGGGATCTGTACATAGTTGTCAACTTTTGGGACAATATTTCAAGGGACAGTTGTCCAAATAAGAAGAGGTTTAGGCCCCAAATGGTTTTGTTTACATTTTAGGTACCATTAACACTCACATTGTAGTGTTTTACAAACATTACCTAATTACTCATCACAATATCTCTGTTAGGGTATTATATTATTATCCCCATTCAGGGACCGGTATAGAATACAAAAGTCCTTCTTGCTTTCAACATGTGCCTAGCTGTCTAGACTATGTTGCTTCTCAGATTATTAAACAGTGCCCCTGGTGGCCAGAGGCCACACTGACTGTGTAAGCAGAGTAGAGAGCTCATTTGCAGGCTACCATCTCAGAGGGAGTTTATAGCAGCAGCTCAGTTAGTATCTTGTCTGCAATTCCCAAAAAATCAGACACATGATCGTGATTATAAATTACATGGCCCATGCACAGTTAATGAGGTGGTGGTGGTGAGATCGTGGATAATCTGGAATCTGTAGCAATCCGTTAATAACAGCTTAAGACTTCCAAGGACATCTTTTAAGGGAATAGGCAAAGTATGAAAGACAAAATTGTCCTTAACATTTAAGTGTCTGCAAATTTGAGGGGAGGGGGAACATGGGACTGGAACTATAGCTTTCAGGAGCCAAAAAGTTGCCTCTTTTATTGATCTGATAAGGCTCTGAGCACCCTTTGGGAAGTGCTGAATGCCCTCCATTCCCATTGACTTGAACTTTCGCACCGTACCTCACAGGGTATTGTGCTGATAAATTAGTTAATATTTGCTAATTACTATTTGCTAGTTACTATTGAAAGGTTAGGACTCTCCAGAAGGCACTCAGAATCTTTTATTGGCTGGGGGGTTCATGTATAGATGATTTTGTTCCCACACTGTATAAATGTGTTCACAATTTGGCACCCACTTTGTTATATTCACTAGTGCAGACTGGAAATAAATTCTTCTTTCATATGAATCTTATAAGGAGGCTGGGGCCAAAAGATACTAACTGGAGGCAAACTTGCAGGGAGGCTCCACAACAACTGGAATAAACTGTCTGTTTTTAATGGAACTTTGGTTTTTAAGGAACTTTTTGATACTTTACTCTGAGAGACCTTGTCAGTGTGTGAAATTGGGACTGTTCATTGCCATTCTCTGTTGCTTTAGATTGAATGTTCTGCATTATATTTTATTTTGCTGAAGTTTGCTTCAGTAACACTGCATGACTTATGTTCCCTTAGGACATTCATGAAAATGAGATGTGTAACACACAATGCTATCCTACTTAGTAAAATTTAACATAAATATAATAATCCTTATTACTCTTTCTTAAAACATTTTTAGCCTTCCTTATAAAGCCCAAAAGTGTATGAAGTGGTTTTTGACACAATTTTCTGAAAAGGTCATAAAATATTTTAGCACTAACAGCTCTTGTCAGGATTCCTTTTATAAGAATTACATGAGATAACTGTTATTCATTGTGTTATTGTAACTGTGCTGGTCCGAGGATCTGAGAGAGAGAAGGTGAGTGAGGTAATATCTTTTATTGGACCAACTTCTGTTGGTGAAAGGGACAAGCTTTTGAGTCCCATAGAGCTCTTCTTCAGGTCTGGGAAAGGAAATCAGTGTGTCACAACTAAGGCCTTGGCTACACTCGCGGATTCACAGCGCTGCCGCGGCAGCGCTGTGAAGCGCGAGTGTAGTTGCGCCGCCAGTGCTGCGAGAGAGCTCTCCCAGCGCTGCAAGTACTCCACCTCTCCGAGGGGAGTAGCTTGCAGCGCTGAGAGGGAGCGTGCAGCGCTGCAGGCGCTGATTACACTGGTGCTTTACAGCGCTGCACTCGCTGTGCTTAGGGGGGGTATTTTTTCACACCCCTGAGCGCAACAAGTGCAGTGCTGTGAATTGCCAGTGTAGGCAAGGCCTAAATGCAGTGTGGAACAGATTGTTAAGCAGGAGGAGTTAAACATGTTGCAAGAAACCATTCAACAATCTGTAACTCACTAACTCTTATTTGTCATGTGACTAGAGAGGTGTTAATTGCCCACTTCATTCTGATTTCTTGGCAACACGTTGCCATAACATATTTATGCTAAACAATTTGTTCCACCTTGTATTTAGCCGTGACACCCTGATCACCTTTCCCAAACATGAAGAAGAGTTTTGTGTAGCTCAAAAGCTTGTCTCTTTCACCAACAGAAGTTGGTCCAATAAAAGATATTACCTCACTCACCTTCTCTCTATAATAGTCACTTGAAGATGCCCATATCCCACAGGACTACAGTATATCAGAGACATAAAGTACCATTATTCTAATAGTAATTTCTACAGTATCATTTGATAGACCTTCTTGTAATAAATCATATCAATCAAATCTATGAAAGCAGAGAATTAAAGTTTGTGAATTTTTGCTTCTCAGAGTAACAAACATCTATTGTTAGAGTTTGAAACATATTAAGCCTGAAAGAAAAACCATGAGGTTGGAGAAGTAACCTATTTTTATACCATATCTTGAATAAAATATAAACCATATAAGACCAGTAGCTTCTGAAACCACAGTGACGATTGCACATTTCCATCACATATTATACTCTTTCTCTTCCACTAGATCTAATTGGTCTTATGCTTTCTCTTGACATCCACTCTTCTATTTGATGATCATTTACATAGATAATCCAGGCCAGTGCTGGCTGGGTAACACAAAAGGATAAATTTTCCATAATTCTTACAAAAATACATTTTTTAAAATGTGATTTGTAAAACTACTATAGGTGAGAGGATGTTTTGGAACCTAGAATTCCAAATAATAATGTAGTTGGTATGCTAGCTTTATAACTTTATATCGTGCTACATGCAGCAGTAGGTCATACTTCAGTGGCAGACAGAAATAATGGCCTCGATTCAGCAAGGTAATGAAGCATATTGTCGGGAATGAGGGCCTGCAGCTGCCCCTGCCCAGATGCCAGGCAGCCAATGAATGCAGCTGGGCCATAGCAGAACCACAGCAATCGGGTGGCTTGCTTTAAAGCAACTGCAAAGGCTCCATGACTTTTCAGCACATACATCTGGTGGCATTTCTGCCTCACTGTGCTTGCCTCACTCCAAGCCTTGTTCTTGCCTATATCTGGTCTCGTTACAGTCCTATCCTAACCCTGCTTCAGCCTTCCCTGACTCCAGGTAGTCCAATTCTGATCCTTGGCTCTGATTCCTGGGTTTGACTCTCTCTTTTAGCCCTTGACTCTGGCAGAGGGGGGAGGGATAGCTCAGTGGTTTGAGCATTGGCCTGCTAAACCCAGGGTTGTGAGTTCAATCCTTGAGGGGGCCACTTAGGGATCTGGGGCAAAATCAGTACTTGGTCCTGCTAGTGAAGGCAGGGGGCTGGACTCGATGACCTTTCAAGGTCCCTTCCAGTTCTAGGAGATAGGATATCTCCATTTGGACTCTGACCACTACACCACACTGGCTCCAACCTGGTCTCCTGACATATATGCCTAACTTTAAGTACACAGGAGTCCTACAGAGTTCATGGTACCAATAAGCACACAAAAGACCTTGCATATGAATGCTCTGCATAAGCGCACCCCGTAATTCATATTTGAGAGACTGGCCTTTAATTCAGTGAATGGAAGTGTTTACTGTCCCAAAAACATTAGCAGCTCTGATATGTATTAAACGTAATCACTGTGTTTTATTCCCGTTCAGAATTTTTGACACTCTTCTGTGTGTTTCCCATGTTTAGTAATCATCCCCATTTGATTAATCTACTTCCACTCCTTTGTGTTACACAGAAGCTCACAAAGTGTAGTGTGTGGAACTTTTGGTGTTCATGTGTGGAGAGCTGGCTGGTCACATGATACTGATTTTCCTACTTTCCAGGACAAAGAAACAGAACAGAGTGGAGGGGGAAATTCAACTAAAAGAAAAACAGATGATGGGTGAAATTTATCCTTTCTTCCCTGCCACATTCATAGGGCTGGCCAAAGCCAACACACCACTATAATCCCATTGAAATCCTATTTTTAGGAATTAAATGTGCCTCGAGTGATGGATAAGCCTTGTGCTGTGTGCAAAGGGGTGAATCTCACCCACAGTGATTAACTTCTTTCAAAGCACACAGTGTTTTATCACACTAAAAATACTTTCCTAATATCACTTTTCCAAGACCGTAATTGCTGTAGTTACCACAGGAATGTTATGCCACCATTAAAATATGTTGCACTATGGCCTTGACTACACTTGTGATGGCATAAAGAGTAGGTGTAGCTATATGTCACGGTAAAAGGCAGGCTGCATCCACCCTGGCAGTTGTAGCTATATACAGCAGTAAAAGTCTCTGGCAGGGGGGAGGCAGTGGGGAAAGGCTCTGGCAGCAGGACACCACACTGCTAAAAATAGCAGTATAGACAGGGGATGCACTGCTTACACATGTAGAGAGCTGGGTAGGGTAGGGTAGATACCCTGAGGTTCAGGTGTGTCTGTATTCTACTCACATAAGCAGTGCCTCCCCAGCTACACTGCTGTTTATACCCATGCTAGCTGGGCATTCAATGTCTACATGCCACCACAGACTTACCCTATGAAAGAATTTAAGAACATTTGTATTCAGAAGTTGGTCCAATAAAATAAATGACCTCATCCTCCTTGTCTCTCTGATATCCTGGGACCGACATGGCTACAACAACACTGAATTCAAGTCTGTCCTGGTTTATTATCTGTGATTTAAATTCAAGGAAAAGATCAGACATAAATTCCTTGCTGTGGTTTGTGTGAAAATATTTTTTTTCAGGTTCACTGTGGCACCAACCCTTCAGGGAAATAGAGATCTTCAGGAAAAGCTACATTCAGCAGCCCTGCTTTTAATACTAAGAAGTTACTCAGGGATAGTCTACACTAGAAGTGCTACAGCAGTGAAAACACTCCCATTTCTAAATGGGGAGGAGTCTCTGACTTTGCACAGAGGAAAGGTGGCATTGCCTGGGAACTTTGCAGAGCCATAGTCTCGATGTGTGAAACCATTTTTAGTTAGCTTTCCAGATGTATGGATGACAAAGCAGGGATCTGACCCCATTTGAGGATCCATGGTCTTCCCACCTCTGTTGGCACCATGGCTCTGTATGAGCCGCACTGCCATTTTCTGCCATTGCCCACGTCCTTCAACATTTCCTGTTCCATTTGAAGGTGATTTGATGAGGATTGTGGACAGGTAGCAGCCAACCTTCAATGTGTGGTGTTAGTATAGAGGAGTTTCTTAAGACTCTGGAGACAGCATACCACAGAGATGCTGCTCACAACTCGCATGCTTCCCATTTCTATTCAATTTTTCTCTCCTTCATGTGTAAATGGATGAAAGCACCTGATGAAGTGGGTATTCACCCACGAAAGCTTATGCTCCAATACATCTGTTAGTCTATAAGGTGCCACAGGACTCTTTGTTGCTTTTTACAGATCCAGACTAACACGGCTACCCCTCTGATACTTTAAAATAAAGTTTCCTTTAAAATGCACAATATGCAGAAGCGAACACCAAAAGATTCAGGCACAGAAGTTGTATGCATTATCAGCTGAAGAGGGAAATTTTCCTTAATTGTATTATATAGATATTGGATTCTTTTTCTTAACACTCAAACATGTGGTTTAAGCCATTGATCTGATATAACAGCTCTTGGGTATATAAGTCATAATCCTATTGATCCAATTTCAGATCCAGGGTATAGTAATATTTTGGAGTGATTGCTTCAATAGATGGAATGATTTATAAACAAAATTTAACAATCTGTCAAAGCAGTACAAACACATCCCACCCATGGGGTCCTATGAAGCTGCCAAGGAAACTTAAATCTTCCTGTTCTCTGGGACATGTGGGAGGGTGTTAATGGAGACACAACCTTCAGTGATGAAGCCCCTTGCCCTGAAGGATAAGGATTCTTGGTGGTCCAGGTGTATGTAGTTTGCACAAACAGGAGGCTATTTAACTCTGAAAGTATACAATGCTATGTTTTCTGTGTCCCCGGCGTCAGAGTTCCCCTTTTACTAATCTGATACCAAAATGCTCATTTTTGTATATTGATGATAAAGAATGGAAAAGGATTTTGTTTTATTTCAAGATAAAATCTCTAATTTTTCAGAGTGATTTTAGTATCTTCTTTTTCCAGCTTTACACATGGGTTAGCTAATTGATCACTACCAAAATTAGAATTGGTCTATAGAGTTTCATTTTTTTCTTTGTCTTCTGTATAACATTTTCCCCCAGGCCTTTCAAAAATATGCTTGGTACTTCTGTGGGCAGAAGGGATGAAATAGAGCAGTACATTATAGGAAGCAAGCTTGTTTGGACCACTGCTACCTTTTCTGATCCATAAAAAACACACTTCCAATATGCAGGAGAACTAAACAGCACGATAGTTGAGTGCAATCCTTTATTTGTTGTGACATCAGAGGAAGATAACTCACAATTTATCAAGGTTGGATATTGTAATAATTCCCGAGTATAACACACACTGAGGTGCCATTTAAGCATGGAATTTTCCAAAGTACTTTAGTGACATAGGCGCAAAAGGACTATTGACTTTAAATGGGCTTTGTGCTCATAGGCCATGTAGGTGCTTTTGAAAATCCCTCCCTAAATGACTAGATTGTGTGAACTCAGTCATGGCATTGGCTTGTGTATGTGGCAGCACATTGTTTTACTATCCCAAGAGCAGCTTGAGAGTAGACTGTGACTTTGGCCTGGTCTACACTAGGAGGTTATGTCGAATTTAGTAGTGTTAAATCAAATTAACCCTGCACCCATCCACACAACGAAGCTATTTAGTTCGACATAGATGTCTCTTAAATTCGATTTCTGTACTCCTCCCCAGTGAGGGGAGTAGCACTAAATTCGACATGGCCATGTCGAATTATGGTAGGTGTGGATGGAAATCGATGCTAATAGCTCCGGGAGCTATTCCACAGTGCACCACTCTGTTGATGCTCTGGACAGCAGTCCGAGCTCGGATGCTCTGACCAGCCACACAGGAAAAGCCCCGGGAAAATTTGAATTCCTTTTCCTGTCTGGGCAGTTTGAATCCCATTTCCTGTTTGGACATCGTGGCGAGCTCAGCAGCACTGGCAACGATGCAGAGTTCTCCAGCAGAGGTGACCATGCAATCTCAGAATAGAAAGAGGGCCCCAGCATGGACTGATCGCTGTGTGGGGCAATGAGTCCGTGCTTTTGGAGCCGCGATCGAAAAGACAAAATGCAAAGATCTATGAGAAGATATCAAAAGCCATGACAGAGAGAGGATACAGCTGGGATGCAACGCAGTGCCACGTGAAAATCAAGGAGCTGAGACAAGCGTATCAGAAGACCAAAGAGTCAAACGGATGCTCCGGATCCCAGCCCCAGACATGCCGTTTCTACGAGGCACTGCATTCCATTCTGGGTGCGGCCGCCACCACTACCCCACCACTGACCGTGGACTCTGAGGATGGGATATTGTCGACGGCCGCTACCTCGGAGATGTTAGCGGACGGGGAAGATGAGGAAGGTGAGGAGGAGGACGAGGCAATCGACAGCGCTTACAACGCTGATTTCCCAGACAGCCAGGATCTCTTCATCACCCTCACAAAGATCCCCTACCAACCGTCCCCAGGCATTAACCCGGACCCTGAATCAGGGAAGGATCAGTCGGTAAGTGTTTTTAAACATGTAAACATTTATTTTGAACAGAACAGGAATATTAACAATGGGTTTTTCATGATTTGTTTGCCCTAGGCGCTTAACGTTTTAGTCCTTGGCAGTGCAGCTACTGGAAAATAAGGTCTATATGTCCGGGGATAGAGCTGAAATCCTCAAGGGACATCTCCACGAAGCTGTCCTGGAGGTAGTTGGAAAGCCTTTGCATGAGGTTCCTGGGGAGAGCGGCCTTATTGTGTCCTCCGTGGTAGGAAACTTTTCCTCGCCAGGCTATCATCAAGTACTCTGGGATCATTGCCTTGCAGAGCATGGCAGCATACGGCCCTGGTTTTTGCTGGCTTTCACGCAGCATGCATTCTTTCTCGGTCTCTGAAATTCTCAGCAGAGTGATGTCGCTCATGGTGACCTGCTTAGAATTAGGGGAATGTTACTATTGGGACTGCTTGCCTGTTCCTTTACAGAATGGTCACCGGCGGTTTACAGCCACGAGGTGGAGGCGGGAGAGGGGCAGCATACAGGGATCTTTCCCGGGGACAGCCACGAGTGGGTGGGACAGGGGTAGAGTTCATACTTGCCGGCAGCAGGAACTGGCCAACGATAGGAGCATTGCTTTGAACGTGAAAGGAGGGCACTGCTATAATTTAAGTTTTAAGCAGCCAAAAGTCTACGGCTTACCATGTCAGCTTGCTACCCGA
Organism: Chrysemys picta bellii; assembly: GCF_011386835.1. Lineage (NCBI taxonomy): Eukaryota > Metazoa > Chordata > Testudines > Emydidae > Chrysemys > Chrysemys picta. Next base: position 62,428,189 of record NC_088796.1, read on the forward strand.
ATTCCACTGTCCTGCCCCGCTTGTCTGATCTCCACTGCAAGACCCCAGGCACCGAATGCGAAGGCCGAAAATTTGACCTTGTCCTGAGTGCGCATGTGATAGGTGCTGTGCATGGAGCCTGTCAATCCTTGAGTTTAGAAGCTGCATTCGCGTCACTACACCCGCTCCGCACCACAGTCTGCGTCCCAATTTTAAAAAATTCCCGCGAAAACAGTATTAAAGAAAACGGTGTGCATTAACAAAGTAGAACTATTTTTATTTCGAAACGTGTGTTGGAAGGGGGGTGAAGGGGGTATGTAACTGGATAGGATAGTCAACATTAACTGGGTAAAGAAACGGGGGCAGGTTTAGCTTCTCTGTATACAAACAAAGTCACAGGTTACCCTGCTCACTCAGGAACTTTGCTTTCAAAGCCTCCTGAATGCACAGTGCTTCCCACTGGTCTCTTCTAATCGCCTGGCTGTCTGGCTGTGCGTAATCAGCAGCCAGGCTATTTTCCTCAACCTCCCACCCCGCCATAAAGGTCTCCCCCTTGCTCTCACAGAGATTGTGGAGCACACAGCAAGCTGCTATAACAATGGGGATATTGGTTTCGCTGAGATCACAGCGAGTCAGTAAGCTTCTCCATCTCCCCTTGAGACGGCCAAAAGCACACTCCACCACCATTCTGCACTTGCTCAGCCGGTAGTTGAAGAGTTCTTTTTCAGTGTCTAGGGCGCCAGTATAGGGCTTCATGAGCCAGGGCATTAGCGGGTAGGCTGGGTCCCCGAGGATGACTATAGGCATCTCCACATCCCCAACAGTTATTTTGTGGTCCGGGAAGTAAATACCTTGTTGCAGCTGTCTAAACAGACCAGAGTTCCTGAAAACACGAGCGTCATGAACCTTGCCCGGCCATCCCACGTAGATATTGGTAAAACGTCCCCTGTGGTCCACCAGTGCTTGCAGCACCATGGAAAAGTAGCCCTTTTGGTTAATGTACTGGCTGGCCTGGTGGTCCGGTGCCAGGATAGGGATGTGAGTTCCATCTATGGCCCCACTGCAGTTTGGGAATCCCATCACGGCGAAGCCATCTATGATCGCCTCCACGTTTCCCAGGGTCACTACCTTTGGCAGCAGTACATCAACGATTGCCTTGGCTACTTGCATCACAACAACCCCCACGGTAGATTTGCCCACGCCAAAGTGGTTCGCGACTGACCGGTAGCTGTCTGGCGTTGCAAGCTTCCAGAGGGCTATGGCCACTCGCTTCTGTACACTCAGTGCAGCTCGCAACCGGGTGTCACTGCGCTTCAGGGCAGGGGACAGCAACTCACAAAGTTCCAGGAAAGTTCCCTTCCGCATGCGAAAGTTTCGCAGCCACTGGGATTCATCCCAGACCTGCAGCACTATGCGGTCCCACCACTCAGTGCTTGTTTCCCGTGCCCAGAGTCGCCGTTCCACGGCATCAACATGACCCATTGCCACCGTGATGTCCTCGGCGCTGGGTCCCCTGCTTTCTGAGAGGTCTGTGCTACTCTCAGACTTCAGGACATCACCGCGGTGCCGTAGCCTCCTCGCCTGACTTTTCTGCATCTGCCTCAGGGAAACCTGTATGATAAGCTGCGAGGCGTTGAGAGCGGCCACAACTGCAGCGATGGTCGCAGCGTGCTCCATGCTCGCAGTGCTGTGGCGTCCGCGCTGTCAATGACTGGAAAAGTGCGCGAACTGATTTCCCGCCGGCGCTTTCAGGGAGGGAGGGCGGGAGTGATGGACGGATGACGACAGTTACCCAAAAGCACCCTCGACACATTTTGTTACCCAGAAGGCATTGCCGGCTACACCCAGAATTCCAATGGGCAGAGGGGACTGCGGGAACTGTGGGATAGCTGACCACAGTGCACCGCTTCGAAAGTCGACGCTTTCACCGTTAGTGTGGACGCACAAAGTCGAATTACTGTCCTTAGTGTGGACACACACGTTCGACTTTGCAATATCGATTCCAAAAATTCGATGCAAGTAAAATCGAACTACTCTCGTAGTGTAGACAAGGCCTTACTGTGAGCGTGCTTACGGGATCAGACACACAGATTGCCGAAGCGTATAAACAAATGTTAGATAGAAACAAACCAAGGAGGAGTTGAAAGAGGCAACGAGCAATATGAAGGGAAGGGAAGTTTGCTGCTCTCAGCACTTCAAGTCACATGGACAGAGCTACCGTTTAAAAAAAGAAGCTATTATATTGATCACCCCAGATGGAGATGGTACTTCATAGTGAAATTTTTATAGACCTATATTGCTTTAAACTATGATGTTCATATATTGCTGCCTAGGCCATTAGCAATCAGATAGAAAAAAAACCCCTTCTGAGATGGCATGAGCAATTTACATAGGGCCAGACTGTGGCACCCAGGGTAGTATTTGAATGTAAGTTGCACTTTTGGTCCCTGTGCCAGTTACTCACACAGAGTGGGAGGCAGGGGAGCAGCCCTTGCAGAATTGCTGTTCCCCCTCCTGCCCAGGAGAGCAGGGAGTCAGTATCTGCACAGGGGGATGAATGCAGCCTAAACTCTGCTCCCTTCACAGTGCGCTAGGTGATGCAGCGGTGCTGGCACAACAGGGGACGTACACTCTGCCAGTGTCCTGATGCAGTGTAAATCCCCCTGGAGCAGGCAGATGCCAGGAGGCAGACTGTGATTCAAAGGGTATGTCTACACTATGAGATTTGTTCGATTGTACTTAAATCGAATATGTGGAATCGATATTACAAAGTTGAACGTGTGTATCCACACTAAGGACAGTAATTCGACTTTGTGAGTCCACACTAATGGGGCAAGCGTCGACATTGGAAGCGGTGCACCGTGGGCAGCTATCCCACAGTTCCCGCAGTCCCCGCTGTCCATTGGAATTCTGGGTCGAGCCCCCAATGCCTGCTGGGGAAAAAAAAATGTGCCGAGTGTGGTTTTGGGTAACTGTCATCATCCAACCGTCACTCCCGCCCTCCCTCCCAGAAAGCGCTGGCGGGCAATCAGTTCGCGCACTTTTCTGGTGAGTGACAGCGCGGACGCCACAGCACTGCAAGCATGGAGCCCGCTGCGACCATTGCTGCAGTTATGGCCGTTGTCAACACCTTGCACCTTATCATCCACCTTTTCCAGAGGCAGATGCTGAGAAATCGGGCGAGGAAGCTACGGCAGCGCGGTGAGGACATGAAGTCTGAGAGTGGCACAGACCTCTCACAAAGCACGGGACCCTGCGCCGTGAACATCATGGTGGGTCATGTTGATGCTGTGGAATGGTGATTCTGGGCCCAGGAAACAAGCACGGACTGGTGGGACCGCATAGTGCTGCAGGTCTGGGATGAATCACAGTGGCTGCGAAACTTTTGCATGCGGAAGGGAACTTTCCTGGAACTTTGTGAGTTGCTGTCCCCTGCCCTGAAGCGCAAGGACACCCGGATGCGAGCAGCCCTGACTGTAAAGAAGCGAGTGGCGATAGCCCTCTGGAAGCTTGCAGCACCAGACAGCTACCAGTCAGTCGCGAATCACTTTGGCGTCGGCAAATCTACCATGGGGGTTGTTGTGATGCAAGTAGCCAACACAATCATTGAGCTACTGCTGTCAAAGGTAGTGACCCTGGGAAACGTCAGGTCATCATAGATGGCTTCGCCGTGATGGGATTCCCAAACTGCGGTGGGGCTATAGATGGAACTCACATCCCTATCCTGGGACCGGACCACCAGACCAGCCAGTACATTAACAGAAAGGGCTACTTTTCCATGGTGCTGCAAGCACTGGTGGACCACAGGGGACGTTTTACCAACATCTACGTCGGATGGCTGGGCAAGGTTCATGACACTCGTGTTTTCAGGAACTCTGGTCCGTTTAGATGGCTGCAGGAAGGTATTTACTTCCCAGACCAGAAAATAACTGTTGGGGATGTGGAGATGCCTATAGTGATCCTGGGGGACCGAGCCTACCCGCTAATGCCCTGGCTCATGAAGCCCTATACAGGCGCCCTGGACACTGAAAAAGAACTCTTCAACTACCATCTGAGCAAGTGCAGAATGGTGGTGGAGTGTGCTTTTGGACGTCTCGAGGGGAGATGGAGAAGCTTACTGACTCGCTCTGATCTCAGCAAAACCAATATCCCCATTGTTATTTAAGCTTGCTGTGTGCTCCACAATCTCTGTGAGAGCAAGGGGGAGACCTTTATGGCGGGGTGGGAGGTTGAGGAAAATAGCCTGGCTGCTGATTACGCACAGCCAGACAGCCGGGCGATTAGAAGAGACCAGCGGGAAGCGCTGTGCATCCGGGAGGCTTTGAAAGCAAAGTTCCTGAGTGAGCAGGGTAACCTGTGACTTTAAAGTTTGTGTACAGAGAAGCTAAACCTGCCCCCGTTTCTTTACCCAGTTAATGTTGACTATCCTATCCAGTTACATACCCCCTTCACCCGCCTTCCAACACACGTTTCGAAATAAAAATAGTTCTACTTTGTTAATGCACACCGTTTTCTTTAATACTGTTTTCGCAGGAATTTTTTAAAACTGGGACGCAGACTGTGGTGCGGAGCGGGTGTAGTGTAGTGACGCGAATGCAGCTTCTAAACTCAAGGATTGACAGGCTCCGCTGCGGTGGGATGGTTGTCCCCGCCTATGTATCCTGCCAAAGGTGACTGTCCTGTCCAATTACCAACCCCCTTTCCCCTCCTCCTCCAAAAGAACATGATGGAAACAGTAGTTAACAGAAACGTATTTTTTATTATCAACTACACATGGAACTGGGAGGTGAAACTTGGACGGGGCTTGTGTCAGGCGGGAAGGAAAGAACTTTTCAAATTTTGGGGAATGAGAGCCTTCTGCTACTAGAGCTCTCTGCAGGGGTGGAGTGAGAGTTAGCAGGGACTCTGCCGCCTCTCCTTCTTTGCACTTTGGGTGAGGTGGGTATGGGACTTGGTGGCGGGGGAGGGCGGTTAGAGATGGACTGCAGCGGGGCTCTGTCCTCCTGCCTCCGTTCCTGCAGAACATCCACAGGGCGCCGGAGCGTGTCTGTTTGCTCCCTCAGTAGTCCAAGCAGCGTTTGAGTCGCCTGCCGGTCTTCCTGCCGCCACCTCTCCTCCCGATCCATGTTTGTTTGGTGCATTCGGGTCAAGTTCTCCCGCCACTGGGTCTGCTGTGCTGCCTGGGCTTGGGAACAGGCCATAAGCTCCGAGAACATGTCCTCCCGTGTCCTCTTCTTCCTACGCCTAATCCGCGCTAGCCTCTGGGAGTGTGATGCCAGGCTAGGTTGTGAGACAGTCGCAGATCGGGCTGTGGAAATGGGAAAAAGGGAGTGAATTCCTCAGAAAGATAAATGTAGTTGTGAACAAAGAACATAGTCTTTCTCTGTGAACAAGACCATGCACAGCACCTATCATATGCGCACTCAGCACAAGGTCGAATTCTCGGCCTTCGCATTCAGTGCCTGGGGTCTTGCACAGCACATTTGAGAAGCGGGGCAGCACAACGGAATTTCTGTTGCAGGCAGACATGGTAAGCCGTAGACTTGTGGCAGTTTAAAACTTTTATATTACCACTGGCCTCATTTCACATTTAAAGCAATGTCAGTTCCTGCTGCCAGCAATCCGGCAAGCGGGAACTCTGCCCCGTCCCACCCCCTCGCGGCTGTCCCCGGGAACGATCCCTTTCGGCTGCCCCTCTCCCGCCTCCACCGCGTGGCTACAGACCAGCGGTTACAGTTCTGTAAAGGAACGGGCAAGCAGTCCCAACACTAACATTCCCCTACCTAATTCAAAGCAGGTCACCATGGGCGACATCACCCTGATGAGGATCTCTGAGAGCGAGAGAGAGAGAATGCTCCGGGAAAGCCTCCAAAGACCAGGGCCGTATGCCGCCCTGCTGTGCAGAGCAATGATTCCCGAGTACTTGATAGTCTCGTGGCGCGGCAACGTGTCGTACTTCGGAGGACCCAATAAGGCCGCTTTCCCCAGGAACCTCATGCAACGGCTTTCCAATTACCTCCAGGAGAGCTTCATCGAGATGTCCCAGGAGGATTACTGCTCTATCCCCGGACATATAGACCGCATTTTACTGTAGCTGCAGTAGCAGGGAATAAACAGTAGAGCGGCTTGTGCAGGACAATCACGGAAAACCGGACATTGCTAGATTTTTTTTTCAAAACTTGCACTGCCCATGACTAAACCGTTAAGCGCCTAGGGCACAGTAATCATGAACAACCCATTCTTTTAATTGTTAATATTCCTGTTCTGTTAAAAATAAATGTTTAGATGTTTACAACACTTACTGGCTGATCCTTCCCCAGATTCTGTGTCCGGGGTAACGGCTGGGGACGCTTCGTAGGGGATCTCTGTAAGGGTGATGAAGAGATCCTGGCTGTCGGGGAAATCAGCGTTGTGAGCGCTGCCGACTGCCTCGCCCTCCTCATCTCCTTCCTCATCTTCCCCGTCCCCTAACATGTCCGAGGAACCGGCCGTGGACACTATCCCATCCTCAGAGTCCACGGTCACTGGTGGGGTAGTGGTGGCGGCCGCACCGAGGATGGAATGCAGTGCCTCGTAGAAACGGGATGTCTGGGGATGGGATCTGGAACGTCCGTTTGCCTCTTTGGTCTTCTGGTAGCCTTGTCTCAGCTCCTTGATTTTCACGCGGCACTGCGTTGCATCCCGGCTGTATCCTCTCTCTGACATGTCTTTAGAGATCTTCTCGTAGATCTTTGCATTCCGTTTCTTGGAGCGCAGCTCGGAAAGCACGGACTCATCGCCCCACACAGCGATGAGATCCAAGACTTCCCGATCAGCCCATGCTGGGGCCCTCTTTCTATTCACAGACTGCACGGCCATCACTGCTGGAGAGCTCTGCATCGTTGCCAGTGCTGCTGTGCTCGCCACGATGTCCAGACAGGAAATGAGATTCAAACTGGCCAGACAGGAAAAGGAATTCAAATTCAAATTTTTCCGGGGCTTTTCCTGTGTGGCTGGTCAGAGCATCCGAGCTCGCACTGCTGTCCAGAGCGTCAAAAGAGTGGTGCACTGTGGGATAGCTCCCGGAGCTATTAGCGTCGATTTCCATCCACACCTAGCCTAAATCGACATGGCCATGTCGAATTTAGCGCTACTCCCCTCGTCGGGGAGGAGTACAGAAGTCAAATTAAAGAGACCTCTATGTCGAACTAAATAGCATCGCAGTGTGGACGGGTGCAGGGTTAATTCGATGTAACGGCGCTAACTTCGACATAAACGCCTAGTGTAGACCAGGCCTAAGAGTTTACAAGATTTGTCTCAACAGCACTTTATCACACATTATTTTTCAGATTATTTTAGGTGCCTATCCAATGCTCTAAGAATTTAGGAATATGCAGAGGAAACTATTTTTCAGGCTAATCTCTTGCAGATCACTTTGGTACATATGTACTGTATTTTCTGGCGTATAAGACTACTTTTTAACCCAGGAAAATCTTCTCAAAAGTCGGGGGTCGTCTTATACGCCGGGTGTCGTCTTATAGGGCGGGTGCTGAAACTTCCGATCCGGACTGGAGAATCTGCGGTCGCTGCATATGGTGGGGGGAGCTCAAAAACAGCCGCGGCCGCATCCCCGCCCGATGACGAGGTGAGGGGGCGCCTCACCGGGAAGGTGTAAGTGAAGGGCGGAGCAAGCTGCAGGCGTCCGGGACGCCCGGGGTATGGAAAAAAGAGAGAGAGTGGCGCTGTGCCCAGAAAAACACGCCTCTTTCACCCGTCTGGCCCGCCCTTGTATCCTATTACCGTACCTCCTTCTCTGCCTCTCAGATCTCGCTCCTGAGGACTGCAGTGAAGCGACGCAGGCGCGCATGTGCGAGATCTGAGAGGCAGAGAAGGAGGTAATAGGATATAAGGGCGGGCCAGACGGGTGAAAGAGGCGTGTTTGCGCTACCGCTCTGATAGTCTTGGAGACAGGGAGGGCTGGGCAGGCAGGGAGAGCTGACCAATCCAAGCAGGCTTTGTATACAATAACCAGCCAATCGCCGGTAAGGTACATCGCTTGCCGTGATTGGCTGGTTGTTGTATACTGGGTACCACATACAGTACAGCACCAGTATCTGTACCTGTTCATACAGTATAGCACCAGTACATACAGTACAGTATACAAATGTCCAACAGTCAAAACCCCATCATGGCTCCACCAGCAAGAAGAAAGAAATATGAAGCCAGTTTCAAACTTAAAGTTGTAAACTTTGCCATGGAACATAATAACTGCGCTGCTGCAAGACAATATGGAGTAACAGAAAAGATGGTTCGGGACTGGAAAGCAAATGAAAAAGCATTAAAGAGTATGCCAAGGGGTAAGTGTGCATTAAGAAGAGGCACTCCACATTGGCCAGAACTCGAAAAACATATAGCAGACATGGTGAATGAGCATCGCCAAAACGGTTATGTAGTGACACGAAATAAAATCCATTTGTTTGCACTTCAGTGGGCCAAATCTAACCCAGATCACAGCAACAGATTTAAGGCCACTGTATCCTGGTGTACTAGATTCATGGGAAGGCATAATATGGTACTGAGGCAAAAGATGAAAATTGCCCCAAAATTACCTGCAGATCTTGATAGCAAAGTAAATAGTTTCCATCGATACGTAATACAACAGCGCACTAAACATGGCTATGCGTTAAGTAGTATTGGAAATATGGATGAAACTCCAATGAATTTTGATATGGTTGGAAATAAAACTGTCCATCAAAAAGGTGAAAAAACAATTTTAATTAAAACAACAGGACATGAGAAGTCCAGTTTTACAGTGGTACTAGGATGCACAGCTGATGGCGCCAAACTGAGACCAATGATTATTTTTAAAAGAAAAACAATGCCGAAATTCAAGTTCCCTGTTGGTTGTTTTGTACATGTGAATGAAAAAGGCTGGATGGATGAAGAAGGGGTAAAGCTATGGCTTGATAATGTATGGAGCAGGCGACCAGGTGGACTTATTCAAAAATGTAGTCTACTGGTGTGGGATATGTTCAGTGCTCATTTAACTCCCAGCACCAAGCAAATGCTTGCAAGACTAAACACAGATGCGGCAGTTATTCCTGCAGGATTGACATCGTTGGTACAGCCACTGGATGTGTGCCTAAACAAGCCATTTAAAGATTGCATTCAAGAACAGTGGAATGAATGGATGGTTAGCGGCGAAAAGTCATTCACAAAAGGAGGAAACATGCGTGCTCCACAGTTGGATGTTTTGTGCAAGTTTGTCATAAAAGCCTGGAATGATATTGATGCAGAAACAGTAATCAAGTCTTTCAAGAAGTGTGGCATATCAAATTCATTAGATCGTATGGAGGACGACTACTTGTGGCAAGATGAAGAGGAAGCCGAAGCTGAGACCACACCATCTGATACGGAATTCGATCCATACAATGACTGCCTTACAAATGTATCACAAGATGTCATTGATGTACTTATGATATCAGATGACGAACAGGAGGATTTTGAAGGCTTTTAAAGGGAAACTGTCACGCCAGCAAAACCTGTAAAAATACCATAGCTTGCAGTTATGATGGGCGTTGCTAACTCGCCAGGGACTTGCCCGGCACTTGCTCTCTCTCTCTTGTTTGTTATCTTCCTCCTATCATCATCAGTTCCAGTTTGGTTGACAGCTTAGAAAACAAACAGCATGGCAGCTCCCATGGGTTTATTGTCTTATCCTTCCTTTCAGCTTTAGAGTGAATTAGGAAAAGTTTAATCCACTTGCACTGTTTTATGTTTACATGTTTGATGACAAACAGCCTTATGTTTATAAGTGACAGTTTTCCTGCTAAGTACCTGCATGTCATAAGCATTTGAATTAAAATTACCATATTGAAATCAAATCTGATGTTTTTTTAAATTTTTTTTGGTGTGCGTTGGAAGAGGGGTAGTCTTATACGGCGAGTATATCCCAAACTCTATATTTTAACTGGAAAAGTTGGGGGTCGTCTTATACGCCCAGTCGTCTTATACGCCAGAAAATACGGTAATATAAACAGAAATCATGTTAAAGAACATTATTAAGGTTGCAAAGTCAAATATTCAAAAGTTAGGAAATGTCAGAATTATGGTTGCCTGTACAATCTTCATTTGGCCCCTTTGTGCATATGCATTGTGACTGTCTTTACATACAACATTTTTTCCACAGGGTGGACAATGCTCAATGAATAATCAGTTATTAATTACACTGGTCTACAATTTTTGAGAAGTCGTCTGCTTCAGAGATAAAATGTGCTATTTATTATGTATTTTGATGTGCTGAATTCAAATATGACAATTAAAACAACTGATTGGCTACTGTTTCTAAGATATTTAAGTTTTTACATTTTATGTCTATGTATATTGTGTAGATAGTAGAGTTTTAACCATAAATTGTAAACCTAGGTCTTTTCATGTGTTTATGGTTGCTTTACATGATAATATTTCACCTGTCCTGTTTATGTAACACTTTAAAATCAGCAAAAGGGTTATATAAATAAAATTTATTATGAAACAAAAGGCAAAAAACTATTATGTACATAGTTTAGTCCTATTCAGTGTCTACTCGGTGTTTCTTGGCTTGTCTCTTGTATTCATTAAATGGAGCATCTCTTGTCACTGTCCAGCAATAGTCTGCAAGCATTGATGGGCTCCATTTGCCCTGATAGCGTTTCTCCATTGTTGCAATGTCCTGGTGAAATCGCTCGCCGTGCTCGTCGCTCACTGCTCCGCAGTTCGGTGGAAAATAATCTAGATGAGAGTGCAAAAAATGTATCTTTAGTGACATGTTGCAACCAAGGCTTTTGTATGCCTTGAGGAGGTTTTCCACCAACAACCTGTAGTTGTCTGCCTTGTTGTTTCCGAGAAAATTTATTGCCACTAACTGGAAGGCTTTCCATGCCATCTTTTCCTTGCCACGCAGTGCATGGTCAAATGCATCATCTCAAAGAAGTTCACGAATCTCTGGACCAACAAAGACACCTTCCTTTATCTTAGCTTCACTTAACTTTGGAAATTTTCCACGGAGGTACTCGAAAGCTGCTTGTGTTTTGTCAATGGCCTTGACCAAGTTCTTCATCAGACCCAGCTTGATGTGTAAGGGTGGTAACAAAATCTTCCTTGATTCAACAAGTGGTGGATGCTGAACACTTTTCCTCCCAGGCTCCAATGACTGTCGGAGTGGCCAATCTTTCTTGATGTAGTGGGAATCTCTTGCACGACTATCCCATTCGCAGAGAAAACAGCAGTACTCTGTGTATCCAGTCTGCAGACCAAGCAAGAGAGCAACAACCTTCAAATCGCCACAAAGCTGCCGCTGATGTTGGTCATAGTTTATGCACCTCAAAAGTTGTTTCATGTTGTCATAGGTTTCCTTCATATGGACTGCATGACCAACTGGAATTGATGGCAAAACATTGCCATTATGCAGTAAAACAGCTTTAAGACTAGTCTTCGATGAATCAATGAACAGTCTCCACTCATCTGGATCGTGAACGATGTTGAGGGCTGCCATCACGATGTTGTTGCAGGCTACAAGATCACCTTCCACGAAGAAGAATGGGACAAGATCCTTTTGACTCTTGGGTAATTCCAAATCCCTGACAAGGTCATTCATCTCACCTTGTGTTATGAGGTGTGGTTCAGAGGAAGAGGATGGGAGAAAATGTGGGTCCTGTGACATTGATGGTTCAGGACCAGAAGTTTCATCCTCTTCCTCTTCCTCTTCCTTGTGGACTCAAGTGAGAATGATTCTGGTGCATCAGGAACCGGCAGTCCTTCTCCGTGGGGTACTGGGCGTATCGCTGATGGAATGTTTGGATAATGCACAGTCCACTTTTTCTTCTTTGACACACCTTTCCCAACTGGAGGCACAATGCAGAAGTAACAATTGCTGGTATGATCTGTTGGCTCTCTCCAAATCATTGGCACTGCAAAAGGCATAGATTTCCTTTTCCTGTTCAACCACTGGCGAAGATTTGTTGCACAAGTGTTGTAGCATATGTGTGGGGCCCACCTCTTGTCCTGATCTCCAATTTTGCAGCCAAAATAAAGGTGAAAGGCTTTCTTAACCATAGTGATTATACTGCGCTTTTGTGATGCAAAAGTCACTTCACCACACACATAGCAGAAGTTATCTGCACTGTTCACACAAGTACGAGGCATCTCTGCTCATTTTGGCTAAACAGAAATGTGTCCCTTTGCAAAATCAAACACTGACAAATAAGAGAGCATTACACTGTATGATTTCTAGAGCTGATATAGGGCAATTTGTTCAGCAGAGTGATGTAAGCTTCGTTATGATTGCATCATCCATGACTTCTAGGAATAACATGATGCAATTCATATCATGTATGATGCAATACCAGCTTCAGATTGCATCATTCATTGTTTTGCCTAAAAGCAAGTACTGTCCAAGCCCAGTCATAGATTTATTCACAGATCCAGTCAAAGATGTATTTTAGTCATTTCTGGTTTAAATTGAGATCCCTTCTCTTTATAACTCACTTATTCTCTGCCATTCCCAAGTCAAGGGTCGTATATACTGACCCAATAGCATATCTTGAAAACTAGAGCCAATCAACAGTTTTAAACATCATTTTCGTTCTCAGTGACCCAGAATTAGTAAAGTTTGACTACATTTATTTCAGAAGCATTTTGGCTGCAGAGCAGTGTTGTTTTGTTTTCTCCTCTTTGGGTCTTGTAGAAAAAATAGTATGTGATCTTTTAATTAAAGACTACATTGCAATTAGAACTGAACCCATAATTGATTTTTGGTTCAGTAGCTGAACTGATTAATAATACTTAAAAATAAAAAGTTGGTTTTGAACCAAAACTTAATTTTTTGGTTTCTTGCTGAAACAAAATTGTTTGGGTTGATTGAAACATTTTGAATTTTGATTAGAAATATTTTCTAAATGAAATGGCAACTTGAAATAGACATTTCATTTAAAAAATGTCATTACAAATGAAATGTCAAAAAATTAATCTAGTTCTCAAAATTTGTTGTCATTTTTTTCAACCAAAAAATAGAAATTCTGTCATATTGACACCACATGTTTTGATTCACCACACAGACCTCTGCCACTTGAGCTATTCGAGAATCGCTGATAACAATAGTGGGTTGCCATCCTCTGTGTGAATCAGAAATACAGGGGGATAGGACACTTTGCCAGTGGGTTTCACAAATATTTTTGACAGCAGAGGAATGGGTTTCATTCCATGCTCTGGAGAGGAGTGTTCTCTAGTGGGCATAGCCTCTTCTGTCTATTCCCTCCCTTCAAGGATGACCCTTTCTGTCTGTTGCAGGGTGGTCACCCACTCCGGCCCTGAAGGGGTTAAAACAGCCCCAGGAAAGGGCTGCCCTAGGGAGCCAATACGCTAGTCTGATTGGGGAGGCAGCCACAACTGGGGACATGCCCCAATCAGGCTGCAGCTGGCCTTATAAAAGGGCTGCTAGCCAGGAACTCAGGCAGACTCTCTCTCCAGCCTTGGAGGTTGAAGGACCAGGCTGCCTGGGAGCTCAGGGTGCAGGCAACAGAGCAGGGCTGGGGAAAAGCAGAAGGAGCTGGGGAGCTCCAGCCTGGCAACTCCCCAGGCTGCAGGCCTTGTGCAAGGCCAAAGCTGGTACAGGGGTTGCAGAGGTGCAGCCCGGGCTCAGGCGAAGGCAGCAGGTCCAAACCCCCCTTGCCAATGATGAGTGGCCTTTACAGACTGCAGTCTGCCCCAGTGAGCGGGGGCTAGATGGTGACTAGCAGTAGCCACTGAGGCAAGGTGGGGATAGAGGGTTGGGGGTTCCCCTGGGTGGGGCCAGAACCCTAATGTAAAGGGCACCAGGATCCGGGAGGGACACGGGGGGCCAGCGGCAGGTGAGACACCAGCCTTCAGAGGGTGCTCTGGTCTGGAAGAGCTTATTCCCGAGACAACCAGCAGGAGGTGCCATGCTGGTGAGTTGTTGCCTCACTACACTGTCCCATCCCCTCGAACCTGTCCCTGTCCCAGTCCTATCTCTCCCCCAACTTCTGGTTCCATGGTCCCAGTCTTGCCCTTCTCACCTTGCCAGTCCTGGTCTCTACTTCACAGGATTCTCATCCCTATCCCAGTCTTCTATTATTTCACAGTAAGCTCTAGTCTCACCCCTCTGGACAGCCAGTCCCAGTCTCAGTGCCTTTCACTCCTTGTTCCCATCTCTTTACCCAGCCAGTCCCAATTCCCTCCTTGTACCTTGGCTCCTTTTCAGATCTGTCTCCTCTGCTTCATCCAACCTGTTCCACTGAGTTTCTACCCAGTCTCCTTGCCCAGCAATCTCAGTCTCTCCCCCCCCCCCCAGCCCTGGCTCTTCATCTAATGTCAGTCTCCCAGCCTACTGGCTCCCATTTCTTTCCCTGTTTCCCTCCCTGACCCACTTCCAGTCTATGTTGCCCCAACTCCCTGTTCCAGGTTGTCTCTCCCCTGCTTATACTATATCTGATCTATGAAAGATTAAAAGTGTTGGCAGGCAGTTTGAATACATATGGCAGAAATGTTCTGCTCTGATTTTGATCAACTGTAGCGGAGTTTTAGGTTCTTTCCTTTGGCTGTTGTGGTGCCCGAAAAGGGTTTTCTTCTCCTCCACTTTATGTGCAAATCCTTGACCAGGAAGACTGTTCTGGGTGGTTGACAGCCTAGTGAATCCTGTTGGCCTCTGCTCTGAAACATTTAGGCTTTTCCTGGAATAAGAAATTTTCTATCTTGGGTTAGATCCATATCTGATGGACACAAATGAGGTCTTACGATTTTGGCTAGTTTCCCTCACTGAAGTTCTGAGGGAAACTTTGCTCATAGGAAGTTGTACTCATGCTGCTCATGGCTAGTGAAGAAGTTTAGTGCCACTCTCAAGACTGTTAATGCTTCCATATGGGAAAACAGGGTGCCAGCTTTCTTCACTTGAATTGTGGTTAAATCCTTGACCAAGAAACCATCTATTGATGCTGGTAATCTTCCCAATGATCACCATATCTCAATTATCCCTTTTGGGGGGAAGATTATTTAGAAGATGGGAGTAGCTCAAAAGTTGCCTTGTCATCTGAAATGTCTTTCGTTTGTGCTTTCAGCCTATGTATGATACTAAACTACATAAGTCTAGATTTTTAATAATTCCTCCTAACTGGGCCAAATGGGGTATCCTTGCTTATTTTATTAGATTTGACAGCAGTCTTGCATACCATTGGCCATTAAGTTTTGTTGCCTTGTTTGTGGCCTCTAGCTGTGGTAGATAATACTGATTTAAAAGTTTATTCTCTCTAAGAAGTCCCAGTTTGGGGAAATTGATTAGGGCTCAAAAAGGTTCTACTTTATCTCCCTCTTATTCAACATGTATGTATGGCTGCTGAGGGAAAATGAGAAGATTCAGGCTCTGATGCCATCGGTATGCTGCTGGTGTGGAGTTTTAATTAATTTGCATCAGATGGCGCAGTGTCCATGTCACTAGGACTTGTTCAAGGGCAAGTTGGCTGAAGATTTAAAACCAGACAAGACAGAGGAACTATAAGTAGGTTACAGCAATGATCTTAAGAGTAAGAAGGGTTCAAGTCATTAACATGACTCTCAATATCTTAGCCTTCAGCCTCATATTTGCCAAAGCACACAATAATTATCTAGAAATGCAGTGCCTCTAGTTTTATTGTATAAGTGAAGAGTGGGCAATTGTGGCCTAATGGATATATATGTAGCCTAAACAGTTAATAATATAGATAAGATGGTTTTTAACTCCAAAAGAAGAGAGAGTAAACTGCAAGGCTAAATTAAAAACATGTCAGTGGTAAGTTAGACTTTTGTTGCTAATTCCATGACACTACTGCTACTTTTTTTTTTTAAATGTCCACTAAATAATTTTCCCTGGCCACAAACCAAATTGGCATAAACAGATTAAGCAAAGTTCAAACATGCTAAATTTGAGTGGGAAAAGGTCACTTCTCTAACTAATGACTGTGTACATTCACCAATTTAAAATAGATAGATTAGTGTTTTGGAAATCTGAGCAATTATTGTGTTCTGCTAAGAACTGATAAGATGTTATTGCTGATCTTTACACTACAGCAGATTCTATAAGGTACAATGTATGTTTCAGAGCACAGAATCTACTTTCCATCTACAGGCTTCAAAACTGCATAGGCTGCTGATATATTTTCTAGGGTCAATTTTCCTGGAAGAATGGGAATCCTCAAACTATGCATTGAATTTATTTTTCTGCCCAAAGCATTATTATTATGCATCATATTACATATTTCTTTCCTCAGGATTCAGAATGTATCAAATATCCAAGAAATTAGGTCAAGTAAATATTGTACTACCGTATGTGATGTGAACTTTCATTAACCAATGAACTCCAGAAATTTTGGCAAAAAAAGTGCTCCTCTTCTTAGTGATCCCTTGCAAGCTTAGCAGAATACTTTTACAATGCAGCAGAAACATTTTTTTCCCCTTGGGTTTGAATAATCCCCAATAAGATGTCTGTATCTTTAGGTAAAGCAGATTAAAACTGGCAACCATGGTAAATATATTAACTACTGAATGGATTTTTAGTTTCTCATGAATATTGCCTGTTGAAGACCTGCCAGTATGCCATTCTCTGAGAGACAGTGGTCTTCAGCTTGTCTCAGTCTGATCCATACATACCAGACATTGCAGCTGCTCTGATTAGGAAAAGGTCATCAGCCACAGTTTAAGTGAATAACAGGCCCTGACATCATGTTATGACACATGCATTTTATAGTGTTCTTTGCTATAAGGTTTCTATTTATGAGACAGGGTGAGCAGAAGTGATAGATCTATCTTCTTTCTATCACTCATTATTATGTATACCTTTAACGTGTAGAAATGAAAGGAGACAAATAATGCTGACTACTTTACTACCTTAGTACCCCTACAGAAAACCAGGCTTGCTCCATTTACTACTGCATGTGCTGGGTCCTTGTACACAGTAAATTATACTTGTGAACAATATTATATATTGCTATACAGCACAGAACAAACTATGCCAGCAAAAGTGCAGTTTTTCCAGTATAAGCTGTAACCACACTAAGGGTACATCTTCACTACCCACCGTATTGGCAGATAGCAATCGATTTATCCTGGATCGATATATTGCATCTCGTTAAGACATGATATATCGATCCCCGAACGCGCTCACCGTTGACTCTGGAACTCCACCAGAGCAAGCGGCGGAAGCGCAGTCGACGGGGGAGCCGCGGCCGTCGATCCCACACCGTGTGAACCCCAGGTAATTCGATCTAAGATGCTTTGACTTCAGCTACGCTATTCGCATAGCTGAAGTTGCGTATCTTAGATCGATTTCCCCCCCCCTCTGTGTAGACCAGCCCTAAGACCGCTTTACTGGTGTAGTATAACTACACTGGCAAAGCCTTCCAAATGTAGACCTGGCCTAAGACAAGTATGCTTCCTGTACAAGTAGAGCTTGTCAAAAGTCTTCAAATGGGGGGAAATCGTGGGGGGAAAATAGCTTTTTTTTTTTTTTTTAAATGAACCAAATTTTTTGCTTTGTTTTCAGTTTTTGCTTTCCCTCCCCCACTCTTTATTTCTCTTTACAACCCCCTTCCCTTTTCTTTAGCAAAATGGAAGAAGGATAAAAAGGGATAGGGAAAATGAAGGGGGACCCCAAAAATTTCAAATACATGAAAAATCTGTAATTTTCAAAATCATATGAAGTGCATTCTCATTCTCCTCATTTTCTGACTAATCCATTACCCAGAGACTGATTTGAACATTGCAAACCCTACGAACAGCCACAAATGTGTCACCTCCAAAATGCTGTGTTGGAAATAAAAAGAGAATTCTCTCAATAACATTCTGTCCCTGCATCTAAAATATTTGTTGTGTGCCAATAAAATCCATTTTTAATACCACTCCCTTCACTATGGACCTGAAACACGCCTCTTCCATTACAATTATAGGGAGTTGGTAGTGCTCAGTGCACTAGTGCAGAATCAGGCCTTACAATAAAAAAAATTGGCTTCATAGAATAGCCTTGTGAAATAGATCACTATTATTGAAGATGGAATTCAATGCCACAAAATAAATGCATCTCTTTGAGCCTCCATGCTACTGAAGTAGTTGATTTCAATTTCATTTGGTTCAGTGTTTGCTACCTTAGACTTTTTTTTTCCATATTCTTGAAAGCTTGGAACACTTTCGATGTGAGAGTACAGTATTGTTCAGAAACGGAAAAAATATGACTGGCTTGGAAGGAAGTTTGAAGACACAAGATAAGAGGATGGCAAACTAACACTTACCTTTTGAAAACTAACAGATGCTGCTGCAATATGCAAGCTTTCTATGTCTTTTACAGCTAACCCAAGCCAAGCAGCTTGGGGATCCCTTGCTTATGCTTAGAAATATTGCCCTCTCCAAATTCCATGCAGCATAGTGATACAGTTCCTTCTGGTCAGGGATTTTTATTCCCTTCCCCCCAGAGTTCAAACTGATGGCACAAGTATTGGCGCCTGTCTCTTCTTCATGGGTTTGTGGGAGGCAATCAACACAATCTTTGTTCTTCAATGTTTCACCATGGCTCATTGGGTTTTAATGGGCCTTATGTGCAGGACCAGCACTTTACAATAATTAATGCTTCTTTCCAGTTTTGTCAGTTACATAGTTACAAAGGTTCACAGAACAAACACTCAATATAATGTTGTAGCATGGACTACAGATGTTATAAATGAGATCAATACATGCAGTATTCAACAAGCATTTCATCAAGTCTAGACACTAAACATATTCTTTCAAATTGTATCATTGGTTTTAATGATATTCACACAGATGAACCAGACTGGTTTCCAGCTATGCATTTCTCAGTGAGACCTAGGAGCCTTGGCATGAGCTGCCACCTGCTCTGACAGCATCACATGTGCACTGAAGATTTCTGCCTGAACAGCTAGTCTGGCAAAGTTATAAGCAACTGAAATGGGCTCATAATGGGAGTCCTTAATTAGAGCTGGCACTACCAACTCCACCTGTGTTAATCCTTGTGTAACAACCCCCTCCTCCCCTTCCCTCCACCACCATGGGTTGTCAGGGATGTTAGAACCTAAGGACCTTCATTATGAAAAGCACAGGTGCAGTGGTCAGGTGCTCTATGACTTGCAATAACTAGCATTAGCCGGTAGTGGTATGAGGCTCCTACCCACTATGTGAACTAGCCACTAGAACAGGGGTCAGCAACCTTTCAGAAGTGGTGTGCCGAGTCTTCATTTATTCACTCTGATTTAAGGTTTCGTGTGCCAGTAATACATTTTAACATTTTTAGAAGGTCTCTTTATAAGTCTATAATATATAAGTAAATTATTGTTGTAAAAGTAAATAAGGTTTTTAAAATGTTTAAGAAGCTTAATTTAAAATTAAATTAAAATGCAGAGCCCCCTGGACCGGGGGCCAGGACCTGGGCAGTGTGAGTGCCACTGAAAATCAGCTTGCATGCCGCCTTTGGCACACGTCCATAGGTTGCCTACCCCTGCACTAGAAAGAGACAAAATGCACTTAAGCACCTTATTCTATTTAGATCATAGAATCATAAAAATAGAGCACTGGAAGGGACCTCAAGAGATCATCTAGTCCAGTCACCTGCCCTCAAGACAGGACTAGGTAATAGCTAGACCATTCCTAACAGGTATTTGAACCTGTTCCTAAAAACCTCAAATGATGGAGATTCCACAACCTCCCTAGGCAATTTGTTCCAGTGCTTAACTACCCTGTCAGTCAGAAAGTTTTTTTCCTAATGTCCAACCTAAACCTCCCTTGCTGCAATTTAAGCCCATTGCTTCTTGTCCTATCCTCAGAGATTAAGAAAAACAATTTTTCTCCCTCCTTGTAACAATCTTTTATGTACTTGAAAACTGTTATGTCCTCCCTCAGTCTTCTCTCTCCAGATTAAACTTAACCCAATGTTTTTCAATCTTCCCTTATAGGTCATGTTTTCTAGACCTTTCATCATTTTTGCTGTTCTCCTCTGGAATTTCTCTAATCTGTCCACATCACTTGCTGGAAGATTCTCTGCACCTTGAAGTGTTTAAACCATGATTTGAGGACTTCAATGGCTCAGACACAGGTTTGATACAGGACTGGGTGGGTGAGATTCTGTAGCCTGCGTTGTGCAGGAGGTCAGACTAGATGATCATAATGGTCTCTTCTGACCTTAAAGTCTATGATCTTTCCTGAAATGTGGCACCCAGAACTTGACACAATACTCCAGATGAGGCCCTGTCAACGTGGAGTAGTGCAGAAGAATTACTACTTGTGTCTTGCTTCCAATACTCCTGCTGATACGTCCCAGAATGTTCACTTTTTTTTTGCGATGTTGACTCTCATTTAGTGTGTGATCCAGTTTAATGCCCAAATCCCTTTCCGCAACACTCCTTACTAGTCAGTCATTTCCCATTTTGCATGTATTGATTCATTCCTTCTTAAGTGGAATACTTTGCATTTGTCCTTATTGAATTTCATCCTATTTACTTCAGATGATTTCTCCAGTTTGTCCAGATCATTTTGAATTTTAATCCTATCCTCCAAAGCACTTGCAACCCCTCCCAGCTTGGTATTGTCTGCAAACTTTATAAGTGTACACTCAATGCCATTATCTAAATTAGTGGTGGACAGCCTGCGGCCGCATACAGCCCATCAGGGTAATCTGATTGCGGGCCGCAAGACATTTTGCTGATGTTGACTGTCCACCGGCACAGCCCCCCGCAGCTCCCAGTGGCTGCGGTTCACCATTCCTGGCCAATGGGAGCTGTGTGAAGCGGCGGGCCACATGGACGTGTTGGGAGCTAGTTTGTTTATGAGAAGGTCATGTGAGACATAGTAAGGCTTCTGATAAAGTCAAAATATACCACATCTACCACTTCTCATCCACAAGGCTTGTTACCTTGTCAAAGAAAGCTATGAGGTTGGTTTGCCACAATTTGTTCTTGAGAAATCCATATTGACTGTTACTTATCACCTTATCATCATCTAGGTGTTTGCAAATTGATTGCTTGATTATTTGCTCTGTTACTTTTCTGGGTACTGAAGTTAAGCTGACTGGTCTGCAATTCCCTGGGTTGTCCTTATTCTCCTTTCTATGGATTGGCACTATATTTGCCTTCTTTCAGTCCTCTGGAATCTCTCCCATTTTCCATTTCTTTTCAAAGAAAATCGCTAATGGCTCACATCTCCTCAGTCAGTGACTTGAGTATTTTAGGATGCAATTCATCAGGACCTGGAGACTTGAAGACATTTAAGTTGTCTAAGTAATTTAACTTGTTCTTTCCCAATTGTAGCCTCAGATCCTATCTCATTTTCACGGGCGTTCGTTATGTCAGATGTCCAATCGCTACTAAACTTTTTGGAAAAAACTAACAAAAAAGTCATTTAACACTCCTGCCATTTCCACATTTTTTGTTCTTGTTTCACCCTCTCTTTCTTGAGTAACAGGTCTACCCTGCCCTTGGTCTTCCTCTTGCTTCTAATGTATTTGTAGAATGTTTTCTTGTTAGTCTTTATCTCTGGCTAGTTTAATCTCATTTTGTGCCTTGGCCTTTTTATTTTGTCCCTACATGTTATGTTTGTTTATATTAATTCTTTGTAATTTGACATAGTTTCCACTTTTTGTAGGACTCTTTTTTGAGTTTCAAATCATTGAAGATCTCCTGGTTAAGCCAGGGTGGTCTCTTGCTGAACTTCCTATCTTTCCTATGCAGTGGGATAGTTTGCTCTTATGACCTTTGAAAAATTGAAAACTCTAAGTGTTTTCCCCCTTAGGTAAGATCCCATAGGAAGCAAATCTATCAACTCCTTGAGTTTGCTAAAGTCTGCCTTCTTGAAATCCATTATCTTTATTGTGCTGTTTTCCCTCCTAACGTTCCTTAGAATCATGAATTCAGTATTTCATGATCACTTTCACCCAAGCTGTCTTCCCATTTCAAATTCTCAATCAGTTCCTCCCTATTTGTCAAAATCAAATCTAGAACAGCCTCTCCCTTAGGGATTTTTCCACCTTCTGGAAAAAAAAAATGCATTCAAAGAACTTGTTGGAGAATCTGTGCCTGGATCCATGCTGTGGGCTGACTTCTGGTTCCTGCTCTGTTCCCTGCAATGCTATCTTTCCTCTTCCTGATAGTGTCATACTTTCCCTTCCACCATACTGTAATCCCTTCCTGTTGCAGTGTCTCTTACTTTTCTTTCCTGTTAATACACTCTGCTTTGCTCCAAACTCTCCTCCTGCTTTCTTTGATCCTCATTTCCTTCCTAATGTAGTGGGAGCTCTGCAGAAATGATTCTTGCCTCCTCCTTCAGTGGGATCAGACTTTGCTTCTGGAGTATTTTCCCCCCTGCTTCATTAAGGTAGGGAAGAAGAATGCTGGCAAATTCACGCATGATGCTTCTGTCCTTATGGATGGCATGTTCTTGGCACTCCCATCCACATCCAGTGTTCTAAATAAGCTTTACTTTCAAGATTACTTCTCTGTAGTTAGGGATTAGTGATAACCCCCCAAGAAAAATCTATTATCAGCACCCTAAATTATATTAATCTTGTCATTCAAAATGTTTGTTTATATAATCCATGGACCTGACAATAGAATCTGGTTTGCAGGAGATTTACATATTTTCCTACAGTAAATGGCTGATGGGGAATAAATGTATTCTCTCTTGTATCCCTTTCTTGCTACTTTATAAGCTTCACTGTCCCCATTTATTATGAAGTCAAAACTCTCAACTCTGACAACTGGCTTCTTTTTCCCCTATGAGGAAAAAGCCACTTGACAGTCATACCTCAGCTGTATGACTAGTCTCCTACCTCCTTAGTTGTAAACATATTCATGATTATTTCAGTCTGTTGCTGTTCCTCTGAATTAGAGGTTGGATAATGAATCCTCTTGAGCAATGATTTTCTTTTAAATGCTGCCTTTGCTGTGTACTTTAGATGGGTACAGCACCTATGTATTTAACAATTGCACAGGTTCAACTTGGGATGAATTTACTATAGACACAAACTTCTCCCATATTCCTTCTCTGTAAATGAGTGAGCTTTAGCTTTTTCCTTTTATCTTATGCATGCAAGGTACAATAGCAAACAAATCTACCACTTTGAGGGAATACAGTTTCAAGAGACCACCTAATGAAGGACATGGAAAGCTCTCTAATGTGGACTACTGCAAATAGGACATATTGGGCTTGCTCATGGTCTTGCCAATGAAATATAAGTGCTGTCTACAAAATTAGCTGGACCTGGTAATAATTTTAACTGGCATTCTCAGACATTCTAATTTTTAATGGGTCAGTCTTAATATTTAAAGGACTGCCCCAGATGCTTTCAATTCCCTTTTAATTTCTCTTTTGACTGTTTCCACTTCCCAATACTAGCACTAATGGGATAACTGCAGAAGTGTCCTAATTAAATTTTTATCTTATGATATATGTGATGGAGAGGCTGCTACCTTTATACTGATGTAAATTTGTCAGGAGTGGCTGACTTCCCCAGTCTGAAATATGCAATACTGGCTCTTGGGGCTGTAAATCTGACATTATTAGCATCAAGGTCCAGTATTGATTCTTTATTTTATCAATATTTTAATACAACCTGTACTGCAGTTCTGAAGACACAAGAGAAACAGACAGGATAGCTCTTTGGTACTAAATGTATTTGAGCTACATACTATACAGTAGCTAAAATGAATAAATTGAATGAAAGGAAATGCAGATAACATGGCTTATTTTCCACAGAGCAATGCTCCTCCAACCCATATCCCCTGTGTTTATATCAGTTTCTATCAAACTGCATGCAAAGTTAGTGTAAGGGTAGAATACAGCAACAATAGGCTGCTAAATATTATCAGGAGAAAATTCAGTGGCCTAGGAAAGACTGGTAATTTAAGTGTATTGATTTTAAGTGAAAATGACTTTAAACCAAGGGAGACTAATACGAACAGTAAGCCTAATTGTGGATGCCCCGGTACATTATGCAGATAAATTCTCTATTATCCACCTGGAGGAGTTATCGAGAGAACAGAAGATTACTTTCTTTTGCCACAATGAAAATTAATCAATATTGCATCTTATCTTCCAATCCTCTGACTGAATTAGAAATGATCCTATGCTTCCAGGTTTTATTAATTCCACTAAAATAATTGTCTATGAACAGTTTCTTAATTTATTTGGATTAAAATTAAAAGGCTCTAGTCCACCTAAAAATACACAAAATGATGGAAAAATGCTACCAGGAAATTCTGATCATGAACACTTGTGATTTGATATGCCTTAATCATCAGCATTCATTGTGTCTAAAATGACTGGTGAAAGGCATGAATATATATGAAATAATTAAAACTTATCTTACAGAGTGCAAATCAAACATAACTTGTTTTGAATCTTGGATACACAAAAACTTAGCTATTCTGTGTCATTAAAGCATCAAGATTTCAGTGATATGTTGTAATTACATAATGCCTTCCATACAAACTTCTCCAGGCATTTTAGAGTTACTTAATTTAGCTTGAGAAGCTCTCCTTTTACAGGTGAGAAACTGACGCATAAGTGTTTAAATGAATTTTCCAAGATCACAAAGGAATTGTGCAAACTAGGAATAGAACAGGACTTAGGACTCATGTATTTTTCCCCTCTATGGTTTCCGGACTTTACCTCCTCCTTTCTACTGTGGTAGTATACAGCCTCAGGCTTACACTGGGATCTTCTTTACTCTTGGCCACAAAGATTGCAACAATATTGAGGCCCACCTTGTACCATCTCCAGGCAGGCTGGAGACAGCATCCTTTCTTCTTCCACTTTGATTCATGACTATAGCAATTTAGAAACTTTCTGAAAACAGATTTTTATTGGAAAAATACTGATTTGAAATTGAAACTTTGTGGAGATGTATCTATTTTGACAAATCTTATCAGTCAAGTTGATCAGATCTAGGATGGAATTTGTGATTGAGACAGTGAACCATCTGCTCCAGAACAGCTGGTAGACTGGTGGCTAGAGCACTCACTTTGAACTTGGGGCACTATATCCTGGGCAAATGCCCTAACCACCAGGCTGTTGGTTGGTGTGTTTCTCTCAATCTTTTCTCTTAGACCTGTTCCACTTTGTATAACTAGTCACTGGGCCAGCCTGAAAGAGTGACTGACAATAGCCCAGTGGTTAGGGCATATACCTGTAGAGGAGTGATGCAGGTCAAGGACTTGAACCTGCAACTGACAAAGCAGAGACTTGAACCAGAATCTCTTGCACCTCAGGTGACTGGCCTTACCATGCGACTATGCTGTGGGTGATGAGAAGTTTTTTCTTCTCAATTTCCCCTCCCCCCTCCAAAAAAAAAATAGGAAATGTCTCAGGTTCATCTGATGCAGAATGGGAAAAACATTTCCCAACCAGAGTATCCATTATTTTGTCCACTCCAGATTAGGCTATTGGAACTCATTTCATAGTTAGATGAATGTGAGTGCCACACGTAAATTGCAACAAGCAGCAGTATGCTTCCTAAGCAACAAAGGCTAATATAGACATCACTCTAGTACTCCACTGGATTCCCCTTTTCTTTGAGTATGAATACAAAGTCCTGATCCTAATCTATGGGGCTCTAAATGGATAAAGACCTGGCTTTCTCAGACACCCTCGTCCTCCATGACCCATTAAAAGAACTGAGCTCTATAGGGAGGTTGCAATTTGAGAAGTTCAAGGTCAAAGGGAGCAGAGCATTCTCCAGGCATGTTACCCTACCTATGAAATTCCTTTCTGAAGGAGATTAGGCTGAGCACTATCTAAATAAGACTGAGAGCAAGATGCAAGACCCAACTTTTTGCAAAAATCTTTCCCCAATAATGTTTACTTTTATATGACCTGTCTGCAACAACAGGAATGGTAAACTGCAGATACACACCTCTTGGGTGACTCTATAGGCAGCACCTAATAGGGTCAGGACATGCACCTCTGTTTATACTTAAGGCCTGATATTGGGTATCTGAGTCTTTAAAAAAAAAAAAAAAAAGTGTGGGGAGGCGGGAGGTACTATGGGGAGGCGGGACCAAATCTTCCATCTGACTGTAGGGACTGCAAGATGTATCCAGAGGGAGAGTCCAAACGAGTCCAACTACCTCAAACTTTTCCACCTTATTTATACATTAGTAATAGAATGACATGTCCCTTAAAGAGAACTTGTTAATTAAGCAGTTTCAATGGTCAAGCAAGAGGTTCCTTCTGCTTATTGATTAACCAGGTGTGGGTTTTTCCAGAGTTTGCAGCCTTGAGGCCCCAATAGACATTCCTGGGGCACATCCTGCTCTTCTAAAATGCATGTATTAACTTCAACACAATTCTTATCAGGAAGAATGTGGGGACAAGCTGCCCTTTCTGTGGCACCCAACCCCCCCTCCCCTCCTGCCTTGGTTAAGCTAAGCCTGCTGACTAGGCTGGTTTTTTGTTGTTGTTTTTTTTGCAAAAAGCCATAGTGGCTTCAGGCACTTTACGAAAATCTCCCCGTACACTGGTTCCTGTCACAGTTCCAGTGTTAACTGTATCCCTGTCCTCTCTGTGGCCCCTTCATGGTACCTCTTCAAGTACCAGGCTTCCAACCATCCCTTTCCCTCTAGACTTGGAAGTTAGGCTTGTAGACCCCTTGCAATTCACTGTGTTTATCATTGCAGGTCTGACTTTGGTACAGCGTCTGATACCCTGCTCTCCCTCAGGGGCAAAGACAGGATTACCAATGATCAGCCAGCTTTCATAGAGCACTGAGAACAAAGCATTACAAAGAAAATATAAAACAAACTATCTACACACATGTTAGGTTACTAGATGTCACCTTTCTTCCACATCAAGACCCTAATAGGTTTCCAGTCCTTAAAACCCTTCCAATGAGGTTTTGTTATCTTTGATATAGTTTTTGGATCAAAAACCAGAAGTTTCCCGGCCAGTTCTTGGGCTTCTTGAACCCAGTTTGAACCAGTAGATGGAGTTCCCCTCAGGGGATAGTACTCTTCTGGAGATGATTACTTAGCCAGTAAGTAAGTACTCTTTCATTGATTTTTTTTTAAACTTATTGGGAGAAGTTTTCAGGTGCCTATGATGTCCAGCACATTTCAATATAACAGTCTTGTGAAACCTTGGATGTGTGGAAACTTCAAATCTGCCATAGTACCTCGAACTGGGTCTCTTCTGAAACACAACCTTATTCCTCCAGTTCCATTCAGAATACTATAACATTCTATATAGTAATGTATTTCTTATTGTTTTAATGTTTGGCTTTATATACCATTCAGAGTATCTCAATACGCTGAACATAAACTCTAAAAAACAATTAGAGAATTTCCACATAAGAAGTGAGCAACTAAGAGCTGAGGGGATGTGTAACTAAAAATTCAAAAATGAACAAAAAAAAGCAAGGTCACAGGGATTTACTGGTCAACTAAATTACCATAGTCAGATAAGAGGATTTTCAGTACTCTTTTCACACCTAATAGATCTCTTCAATATATTGCCTTTTTTTTTTTTATCAAGTGGTTTATGTGAGTGAAACAAACTAGTAATTGGGCATGATTGGTCTTCCTAGTTGAATATAGTACAGTTTAAAAATGGGAATAGAGCAACTTCTTTGCAATATTCTGAAAATGGTAAGATAGGGAAAGTTATCATTTACTGAATCCAATGCTATTATATAGTTTAACTATGGGGTCAACAACCTGTCTGATTTGTATTAAGAGGTGTGGACAAACTGCTTAGTGTCACTTTTAATCTGTCAGATCTTAGGGGGAAAAAAAATCTAGTTTCCTTGCTACAATATGAGAGTTTCTTTCAACTACTGAGGTCAAAATAATAGGAAAATGTAATTTACTTTTATTCCTTGTTATACTTAAGAATGCCTTCCTCACAGTCTCTCCTATTGGCTTGAACCTCCCAGCAGCAGATCAACTTGCTTGATTCAGAAAATGATTTGTTTAATCACTTTCTGGGCCGTATGACTCTCCAAAACAGAGGATATGGTTATTTGTCAAAATATATGTCATGCTGCTCCATTGATAATATAATTCAATTAAAAATTTCTCTTACCCGCAAGTCACTTATACCTGCTCTACCAGTTATCCAATTACCTAATAATCCTATTTTTAAATCCCAGAAATATTTTGAGATCAAAACTATGCTTCAGTAGTACTGCAATTCAGGGTGTGGGCTCAGGGCACACCAACAGGGAAAATACATTTAGGAACCTTAGGAATGAATTCTAGTTAGACCATTATGCTTTGACTTATCAAATGAAAGGCATCCACACATTTCATACAACTCTGGGTGCTTTTACAAAATTAAAAATACAGTCAAATATTTAATATCATATTGCCAATTTCATGTAAATAGGATATTCCTCAAACTTACCACTATCAGAGGCAACTAGCACAACCAATAGCCACAGCCATTTTTAAAGATAAATTATTCTTCCCCACCAACCAAGCCTGAGAAAACAGGCTTTCCAATTGCACCTCTGGGCTCTGTTGGCCCAATAGAGGAAGATCTTGTAACTAATAGATTAATAAGATTTTATACCTATCAGGTATTAATAGCTTAAGGTTTAAAGCTGAAATGCAAGAAACATGCAGGCTTAGGCCTATAAGATAGCTAGTATAGCCAAATTGGGCCTTCGAATAAGTTAGCAATATTATAAAGTAAGCGAATAATAAACCTGCTGAGCTTGTCTGTTTGACATGCTGATGTTTTGAAAATAACTGCTGAGTTTGGTTAATAATGTCTGAGAGATCAATAGATACCATGAGATGATTGTTGGTATCCAGGGTGAAATGTTAGACTTCCTTAAGGTAACCACCTCTTACAATGGTCATAAGTTAACCTAAATGTTGAGTATAAGGTGGAACTAATGAGTTACTTTATGAAAAATGGCGCAACCAAAAGTAGCATGGTGTGGAAGTTCAAATAAGGGAAAAGGGGTGAAAACTTCATAAATATGTATGGAGTCACATGACACATGATAAAAGCTGTATCCTGGCCTGCATGGCTGGGGAAATGCCAGGATGACAACTACTGGTTGCAGTGGTGGTGAAGATAAGGATGACTAACACAACAGGTTTTTCTGCAAGGCATGGTGTGAGTAATACACATACTGTGTTTTGTATTGGCCCCTCTCTCCTCTACCAGATTGCAAGGTGTGTATTCTTTGGTTGGCTAATAAAAGTAGTTATTACAATGAGAGCACTGTGTTGTCCTTGTTGTGCACTGCAGGTCCCCCATTCTAAAGGAAGTTGTTCTTCACACAGCGTGGATTCAACTTGTGGAACTCCTTGCCTGAGGAGGTTGTGAAGGCTAGGGCTATAAAAGGGTTTAAAAGAGAACTAGATAAATTCATGGAGATTAAGTCCATTAATGGGTATTAGCCAGGATGGGTAAAGAATGGTGTCCCTAGCCTCTGTCAGAGGGTGGTGATGGATGGCAGGAGAGAGAGTGATCACTTGATCACCACCTGTTAGGTTCACTCCCTTTAGGGCACCTGGCATTGGCCACTGTCTGTAGACAGGATACTGGACTGGATGGACCTTTGGTCTGACCCAGTATGGCCATTCTTATGTTCTTATTGATAACCTCTCTATTGTAGTCAGATTTGGGGCTGAACTCTCACTGATTAAAGACTGGGTAAACCCTCACCTTGGGGTGGGTAACTTGGTAAGTAACCCATAACTATATATAAGGCTATAGGGCTTTTCACTGAGAACACTCTGCCTGACGCACCTGGCAGATTTAAGTCTAGAGATTATTATTGAGAACTCAGCAGCTAACATCAACTACCTTGATGGTAGATGGGGACAAAGGCATTGTGTTATGGAACAAGGACCTAAATAAGGGCTTTCTATCTGAATATCAATATCAGTATGTAAGTGAATAAGGAGACACTGTTGTCTATGCTGCACTGATGTAATGTGTTCCCCTTAGGCCAAACTTACTATCCCATTGGACTGTTGAATTCTGTACCACTGGCTGCTTTCAAGTTGTCATCAGAGTAGCCACATTGCAGTAATCCAGTCTGGGGATCAAAGGGATGGTTAAATGTCAACATCTGAAAAAAAATTACTTTCAAGTTTTCTTAATGGGATGGGAAAAGACACTGTTAGCCTCAAAACAACATAGGGAAATCCACAAGCAAATCAGGATGCAAAATACTTCAAAACTTCAAATTTTCTGAATGAAGTGTGGACAAATAGCCTGAATAATGTAACTATGTACTATCTCTGCTATAGTATCAAGATGACTTTTCTAGCCAGCCACCATCACTTCCATTTTGAACAGATTAAACCTCATCTAGCCATCACTCATTCAGGTCCTTATCTTGACCAGGCCCTGGAAATGCCAAGGTACTGCATCATTTGTGTCTAAGGAAAAAGATATGTGGAAGTGTATATCAAACATACTGATATCCCTGCTATCCAAACAATCTCATTATTGCCACAATAGACTTACATATTGGGCAGGAAGGAAGCAGGATGGAGCCCTTCAGAAACCCTGTGTCTGTGTGATGAGCAATTTCCCAACACCACACTTTATCTCTCGGAGAGGAAAGAATGGAACCCTTCAAGGAATCAGATCTAACCTTGCCAGTATGTGGAGCTGAATCAACAAAAACTCATTGCTGACCGTATCAAAGGCTGGTGAAAGACTGAAAAGAATTAGCATGGAAAGCTTCATTTTATCCATTGCTAGCAGATTAACCAATGAAATTAGAGCAGTTTCTCCTTGATGCCAAATGACAAGGTTTTGATCAGATAATATACAATCTGAAATACGAATATTGCCTCTAATAGTTATGTATACAGCTTCTCTCTATTCTTTAGAAGTTTCCCATTATCTTTTACACTTTTCTCCCCTTCCCTCTGTATTTGTCTAAATTAGATATTACTCCACCTAAGATTACTTCTCCTCTCCCCCCCTTACTAATGACTCTCAACTCTTTCCCCTTCATCTTCCCGAGCAAGAGTATGCTGATAATGAAATTGGAGTGGTGTCATTGTGCAAAATACAAGATGACTGGATTTCCATGGTATTTTTGAATGCCTGGTGTTCAAGAAATACCACAGCATGAGCAATCATGAGATTTTTGCCAATTCACAGGAGTCATAGAATAACATTCTTTTATATAAAAATTAATCAAAGAGCTGCATTTGGGACAATTGTATTGGGATCATAAAATGGTGTGTATGATCCCCCTACAAATAATACAACATTGATCTGGTCTTCCATGGTACTGCATAATTTTTATGAGATTATGATAGGGTATTGAGGGCATGCAATATCTCATAAGAAGTTACATATTTTGGTAGCTATCCCTCATTGTGAAATCAAGTCAAGCCAAAATGCATAAAATTGTGTCTATTTCAATGTTTTAAAATTTCTTGTTTTTCTGTTGGTAATTTTGTTTAACACCAGGCCTAATAAGCCATTTCTATTCAGAAATAGACAGTATCTCCCCAAATTTGAGTCAGCCTAACTGAATGGACACTGCTTGTGTGTCTGAAGAAATTAGACCACAGTGAGGTTATCCAAGCACAGGATGAATGGCAACAGAACTGATCTTTTCCTAAAGTAGAATGATTGTGTTTACTTTTATTTAGTTTAAAGACAGTGTTTTAATCATTTGGTTGGAAGTTAAGGTTTGCACTGAAAACTCCTCTCTTGAGAGAGAGATTTTAAATCCACAGTAGTAGGTCATTGTACTTCAGCATTCATGTTTCTACAGCTGATTTTGGAGGGTCTGTCAGAATGTAACATACTATCACTAAAACTAATTAAAATTGTTTTGAAATTGTCTGCTGTGCAAAATTAATAAAAAGTCAACAGGGGTTAGATACTGCAGCATGTGCAACTTCTTTCTAAAAATGTGAGAAATACACTAAAAGCATTTTTTAAAAAATGCTTATTAGCTATGCTTCAATTAGCCATTCTCCAGGATCTGCAGATTACAATAGACTTCTGATATAATTCAATCTCAGTAGGAACCATGTACAAGATTGGCTGACTGCCAAAGCAGAAGCATAATGCATTGAGAGCCAGTCAAAATAATGCTCATTTGACAGTGCAATCACAAATTCTTGGATAATGAGACTAATTAGCTTCTCTTCTTGATGCTATGCTGCTCCTGGAGGCATTCTTACATGTTTACCAGGCAGAAGGACCAAACAGTTGCAGCTCTTGTAAAGTCCTAGGTGCTAAAAGGGTAGCACTGAATCTTTCAGAAATCAAGACTGATTAGATGGTTCTACATTATTGGCATATACTGTATGTATTATAGCTAAGACCAATATATTAGTCTAGAACAACTTCTATCTTATTTAAAAAAAAGATTTGGAGATAGGTTGAATAATTTAGTTGAAGTCTGAGAAATTCCAAATATTGGGGAAAGATTCAATAAATGTAAAAAGTCTGTAGAAAATAATCCCTTGAAATAAGGATTTCTGTTTCCTTTATTCAGACCTCAGAATACCTGACATCTTTAGCCACCTCTCTCTGAAAAGTCTCATCATTTTACATCTGGTTTTATCACAATATGTTACTTTGGATCAACTCAATCATGTAGTGTTATGCCATTTTCATGTAACATAATAAAGAACAGCTGATGCAACTTGGCATGAAACAAGTTATTTGGGAGTCAGACAAACCAGGAGTTTGGCTGGTTTAAGAGGGGGAAATTCCATTTACAATACATAACAAAATATTATACTCACTACTGTTAGAAAGTCTACATATCTAGATACTACAGTTATCTCCTGTCAAGATTAAGGAAAATACTGTGCAATTTCAAGTACTATAGTGTGGTATATGTGTAAAAATAATTGCTGACACTTTGATGCCACTTAGAGAGAGAAATCAAATTATTTGCTTATTGGTTGTAATGCTAGAAATATTTGTAATGAGGAATGGTTTATAATCCCACCCAGGTAGACTGCAGAAGGCTTGTGTCTATCAGAAATCTCAAATCTGTCACATTTCTTTCTGTTCTCCACATTGTGAGAGGATTAGTCAAAGGAAGTAATACCATTTAGATTCTCATAAGCATGTAATACAAATGACAGTTTGCAGGTTAAAATTATTAGCTGTTAACTAATTTGAAATATAAGAACAGATTTTGAAACAAATTCATGTGTTAAACAAGACAAAGACCCCTGTACAATGCAAGATATTAAAGTCATCTTTGCTATACCTCAGTTAGTCAATGGAGTTACACTAGGGATGATTTAATATTTTAAATAAAATAAGCATACATACAGCAGCACATAGAATAATTATAAATGCTAGTATGAACAGGAGGCAGACAGACAGTATTGCACATGATGATGAAGTAATTTATCTACAGGCCATGTCAATTTTGCCAGAATTTATTCTTTCATTTAACAAGAAGATTTAATTTTCTAGCCCTTCTGGCTGTGAAGAATCCCTTTCAAAGAGAATTCACTCTATGCTGACTGAATTTTCAGACAGACACAGTTAATGGGCTAAGCCCTGCCTGGTAACTTCAGTGGATTTACAGTAGAGGTAGATTTGACTCAGTAATAGTGACATGCAGGTAGCACTTGGACCTAAACCTCATTTTCATCAAACCTGGATGATGAGGTCTCTATGCTCTTCTGGTGACTAACAGTGGTGGGGAAGCAAATGCAAATGAACTGGCTGAAGACAGAAATCTGGATAAATGAAATGATGCTGATGGGTAGAGAAACATTTGGATGAATGGACTAATGGTGTGAGAATGCTTCCTGAGTTGATGTAAACGTCTCTGCTAGACTGAAGTACCCATTATAAAATAGATACTTATGAACTGTAATCAAGTCACCCTTAACCTTCTTTGTTAACCTAACTAGACTGAGCTCCTTGAGTCTATCACTATAAGGCATGTTTTCTATTTCTTTAATCATTCTTGTGGCTCTTCTCTGAACCCTCACCAATTTATCAACATTCTTCTTGAATTGTGGGCCCCAGAACTGGGCACAGTATTCAACCATGGGTCCCATCAGTACCTAATACAAAGGTAAAATAACCTCTCTACTCCTACTCAAGATTCTCCCATTTATGCATCCCAGGATCACATTAGCTCTTCTGGCCCCTGTGCCACACTGGGATCTCATGTTCAGGTGATGATGCATCAGCACCCCCAAATCTTTTTCAGAGTCATTTCTTCTCATGGTAGAGCCCCCCATCCTGCAAGTATTCTTTGTTCCTAGATGTATATATTTACATTTAGCTGTATTAAAAACATTGTTTGCTTGCACCCAGATTACCAAGTGATCCAGTTCTTTGAATCAGTGAATTGTCCCCTTCATTCATAGAATATCAGGTTGGAAGGGAACTCAGAAGGTCATCTAGTCCAACCCCCTGCTGAAAGCAGGACTAACCCCAACTAAATCATCCCAGCCAGGGCTTTGTCAAGCCTGACCTTAAAAACCCCTAAGGAAGGGAATTCCAACACATCCCTAGGTAACCCACAGTGCTTCACCACCCTCCTTGTGAAAATATCCAACCTAAACCTCCCCAACTGCAACTTGAGACCATTACTCCTTGTTCTGTCATCAGGTACCATTGAGAACAGTCTAGATCCATCCTCTTTGGAACCCCCTTTCAGGTAGTTGAAAGCAGCTATCAAACCCCCCCTCATTCTTCTCTTCTGCAGACTAAATAAGCCCAGGTCCATCAGCCTCTTCTCATAAGTCGTATGTTCCAGCCCCCTAATCATTTTTGTTGCCCTCTGCTGGACTCTTTCCAATTTTTCCACATCCTTCTTGTAGTGTGGGGCCCAAAACTGGACACAGTACTCCAGATAAGGCCTCACCAGTGTCAAATAGAGGGGAATGATAATGTCCCTCGATCTGCTGGCAATGTCCCTTGTAAGAGGTCAGACTCACCCCTGAGGCAGCGCCTGCTGGTCATCCAGGGAATTAGCTCACCAGCCTCTGGAGTGCCCTCTGCAGGCCAGTGATCCACCTTGTCATCTGCACTGGCCCCCCATGTCCCTCCCAGGACCCCAGTGCCCCTTGCTCTTGGTGCTGCCGCCTGGCAGTACCCACACTCACTGGGTCTCCCCTCCCAGGGGAACCCCCACCCACTAACCCCACCTCACCTCAGAATAAGGCTACTGCTAGTCACCATCTAGCCCCACACCCAGGGGCAGACTGCAGTATCAGCTACTCATCACAGGCAAGGTTGGGTTTGGACCTGCTGCCTTCCTACCCAGGGGCTTCCCTCTGCAACCCCCAGTACTCCTTGGCCTCCTACTAGGCTGCAGCCTGGGGCTATCCAAGTTGGGGCTGGGCTTGCTGCACCCAGACCCTCTTCTCTCTCACTCTCTAAGTGCAGGGAGAGAGAGACTGTCTGAGTGCCTGGCTCCCCAGCCTTTATAGTGCCAGCTGGGGCATGGCCCAGCTGCAGCTGTTTCCCCAATCAGCCCAGTAGCTGCTTCTCCCTGGAACAGCCTTCTTCCAGGGCTGTTCCAAACCCCTCAGGGCAGGAGCGGGTGTCCACCCCACCAAACCCCTACTTATACAGCCTGAAATGCCATTAGCCTTCTTGGCAACAAGGGCACACTGTTGACTCATATCCAGCTTCTCGTCCACTGTAACCCCTAAGTCCTTTTCTGCAGAACTGCTTCCTGCTTATTTACCGCTACCTTAATTTTTGTGTCGGTGATGATTTTATGTTTTCTTACAGGTCATTCATAAAAATATTAAATAGCAGTGGGCCATGAATTGATCCCTGCAGAACGCCACTGGAAACACATAGACTTGATGATGATTCCCCATTTACAATTACATCTTTAGACCTCTCAATTAGCCAGTTTTAATCCTTTTAATGTGTGCCATCTTAATTTTATATCATTGTAGGGTTTTTTTAATTCAAATATTGTGCAATACCAAGTAAAAGGCTTTACAGAAGTACAAAAAGTGTGGCAGTGTGACACAGTCCCATGGAGTTTATTATCTATTATCTCATTGGTATTTGTAAAAACTTTTCACTTGAGTGAACAAACAAAAACCTGAGCAAATGCAGAGACAGACCCCTAATAGTGGAGTGCTAAATGGCACAAGTGTCTAGTCTAAGTACATATCCATCTAACACAATATCATTCATACCTCAAGGCATAAGATAGAAAAATTATATTTAAAACACTTCAGAGCTTGGATTCAGTTTTTCTTTTTTAGGGAAGGAGAAGGGGTGTATATGAGAGAGAGAGAGAGAACGAGCCTTGACACTGAGCATTTTATTAAATTCTCATATTTCACAAAGAGGCTTTCCTAACCACTCGCAGCCTGATCCTGCACCATTGAAATTAATGGGAGCATTACCATAGACTTCAATGAGCAGAGGATCAACCCTTCAAAGTATAATTCAAAAACCAAATTAAGGACCTGATTTAGCAAGTTGCTTAAGCATGTGCCTAATCATAGATGTAAGCAGGGTCTACATGAACTGAACGAATTCTCCCCTGACAGCTAGCTGGGAGTGGGAGAGACTGTATTTACATGAACATATCCAGCAGATAGAATGGCGTTGCTCAAAATAATCAACTTTGGCTGGCATTGGGTTACAAATCACTTTAGTACTGAATGCAGGGGTAGTGAAATGCAGTTACCAATGTTGTTGGCATTATTGTATGAATACAGGGAATCAGGACTGTGCTTAATGTGTCCCAAATGAGGGAACAGGTGTCTCAGCCAGGAGATGTGGACTGTCCCCCCTGGTATGGTTTAACTTGTTCCTCCCCACTGTTTAAAGAAAGGGCTAAATAGGTTTCATTAGGAGCCTCTTTGTTACTTTAAATGCTCAATCGGAGCTGAAATCACTTATATTGGGACCGAGTTTCTGACCTGCCTGCTAAGAGCTAAAAATCACGAAGAGATTGACCTGCAGATGTCACAGCAGAGAGGTAGGTGAGCAGGTGTCTGGTAGTTGCAGCTGGCAGGAGCAGCAAGCAGGCAGCCAATGGTGGGAGTGGCCGGCAAGAGCCCGGACAGCTGAGAGAGCATGGTGGCTTTTACCCCTTCAACCCCTCGCACACTTATGGCGGGAGGAGAATAAATGCAGATGCACCTCTGAACTCTGGGTCTGCACTGACCAGGGACAACTGTGAGTGGGGTGTTAAGGGGGCAGGTACATTACAGGAACTTTGGTGTTGGTCTCAAGAAACTGATGAAAAAGACACTGCCCCACACACTTTGGGGTGAGTGTCCTGCTCACAGTGTCATGCTTATGAATCCTGCTTGTGGCATTTTCCCTGGTTAATGTCAGGTGACTTCCCTTCTTTCATTAAACATTTCTTTTCTACACTCAGACTCTGTGCTTGTGTAACCCACAACCTTCTGGGTGTGTTGTTCTGTCCCATCTATTGGCACTCAGACCACTTAGAGAGAGAGATTAATGAGTTTGCTCTACAGACTTCACTAACAGCCTGTGGCTTTTAGCTCATGCAGTAGAGGCTCATGCACTAAGCTCTAGAGGTCCCAGGTTCAATCCCGCCTGCTGACGACCGGGGTCAGTCAGTGTCACCCTTGTGAGTGGGGAAGTATTGCCTCTCAGAGGTGCCCAGGGGTGGTGTGTAATTTTCCCAGGTTACTGGATGGGGGCTTGAGCCGGTTCTGTGTTATATTGTTGAAAAGGAACCCCTAGATATTGAACCCAGCCCTGATTGCTGCCGGCTCCACCTGGCAGAAGGGTTACACAAACAAAAAAGTAATCTCAATGACTTCAGTAGAACTATTCATGTGTGTGAGGTTAGGCATGTGCTTATGTATATCTTGCTGAATTGGGCCTAAAACAGTTGAGACCAATCTAACTGGTTGTTCCTATTCCATATTCAGGATTTACCCTCTAAAAATGTTGTATTTATATTTTTCAGCATCACA
This sequence comes from Chrysemys picta bellii, assembly GCF_011386835.1. Classification (NCBI taxonomy): domain Eukaryota; kingdom Metazoa; phylum Chordata; order Testudines; family Emydidae; genus Chrysemys; species Chrysemys picta. The sequence continues at coordinate 62,466,075 of NC_088796.1, forward strand.
ATTCAAGTGTCACTGCTCTTCTACCTGAACTCAAGTGATCAGTTTTAACTTGTACAGGTAAGTGATTTCTCTGGTATGAAAACATAGCGAATTTTAGAATCATTCTGTATTCTGTGAAGCATTCCTGCTAGAATGCTCTCCCTCTATTTTGTTTGTGTTTGTGACTACAGACTGTATAGTTTTGACAACCTTGGATATTTGTCACATTTCATCTATTGTTTAGTGTTGTGTACATGCACTGTGCTGCATAAATAATACTAGTCTCCTCACTCCATGCACTGCAGGTGGTTTTTCAGTCAGTCATTGTACACATTCATCAGCAGGTATTTCAGCAATCGGAGTTAACCAGAATCTGAATTACTTGTGAAATATTCACTTCACAGCAAATCTGGGTGCCACCAGCATGGGCACAGAAAATGCAGAATGCAACAGTGCAAAATCATTTTTTCTGTGAAGGGGGGGAGAAAATGATGTAGCAATCCCTTGATGGAGGAATGAATCCCTTTGTTTCCTGTGGAACACAATTCTGTGGGGTTCCCTGAACCTCCATTAAGAGATGTGCTCTGGGGACAGGATGTGGGAAGAGCAAGGGCAATGGATATCCTTTGGGATTCACCAGATAACCAGGTTGCCCAGTTCCACCCTCCACTCCCATGGGTGAGCAGCAGCTACAAGGTTCACTGTAGCAGTGAGACAGTGAGGTATCAGAAGTGGCTGCTGAGTGTTTCACTTTCAGGGCCAGCTCCAGGCACCAGGCAACCAAGCACATGCTTGGGGCGGCACCTGGTAAGGGGTGGCCAATCTTGGGGTGGCGAGGGGCAGCGCGGTGCTCGGCGGGGGTGGGGGTTCTGGTGGCGCAGCACTCTGCAGGGAGGGGTTTGGCAGCGCGGCACTCAGTGGGGAGTGTTTGGCAGCGCAGTGCTCCGTGGGGGATGGGGAGTGTTTGACGGTTCTCGCGCGGGGGGCTTCAGCAGTGCAGCACTCTGCGGGGGGTGGAGGTGTTCAGTGGTGCGGCGCTCAGCGGGGTTTCAGCGGCGCGGCGCTCCACGGGGGGTGGGGGTGTTCAGCAGTGCGGCGGGGGGGCGGGGGCTGTTTGGCAATGCGGCGCTTGGTGGGGGTTTTGGCGGCGCGGCGCGCGGCGGGGGGCAGGGGTGTTCGGCAGTGCGGCGGGGTGCAGGGGCTGTTTGGTGGCACTCGGCGGGGGGTGTTCAGCAGCGCTCCACTTGGCGGGGGATGTTCGGCGGTGCTCCGCGTGGGGGGGTTCAGCAGTGCGGGTAGGGGGTGTTCGGCAGCGCGGCGGGGGGCAGCGGGGGGTTCGGCAGCGTGGCGCTTGGTGGGGGGTGTTACGGCGGGGTGGCGCTTTTTTTTGTTGCTTGGGGCCGCAAAAAAGTTAGAGCTGGGCCTGCTTACTTTGTAACTGGGGACGAAAGGGTTCCATTCGCTTTTACCTTTATGGACTTCTAAGTTCTCAACCCCTTAGGTTGTGTTCTTGGGCCAAGTTTTGTCCCTTCATTATTGCCTAAACATTGAACTTGGTTTTGTTATTGAGGCAGTACACAGAGGAACAGTTGTTGTTCTCATTTTTAGCTTGTGCATTTCTCTGTCATAGTAGACGTGGGTTTTTTTTTTTACAATTTTCCCATCACTAAAATTGTTCAGAAATATTATTTCCAGGAAATAGATGCATAATGCTGTGTAGATATGTTCTGCTTAACTCCATTGTCTTCAGTAGTGTGTTTTGAAAAAGAGAGAAAATAAATCAAATACAGATTCACAACCTCTGTGATCTCCCTGAGCCATCCATTCTCTTTGTCCTTGGTTCTTACGCAGAGAGATAATTGTAAAGAGTCTGTAAACACTCCCTCATCCCCGTCAGCCTTCTCTCCTCTGGGTCACCTCCCACCTTTGCTTCCACAGAAGGATTCCTTTCTAACAATGAAGCATTGTTGCTACTGCACAGCTAAGTGCTGCCGAAGGAACCAGGGGGACTTCTTGGGACTATTATAAATATGTCTGGAGTGTGGTTAGGCAAACAAAGTGCTTCCAACATACCGTATCACTGGTCCCTAAATTGCTGGAGTGCTGCTGTGATTTACTTAAGTCAATGGAGTACTAAAAGGGAGCTCCCAGTCCTCCAAAGGATATAAATAGACTTTCTCAGAGTCAATGTGTTACCTAGGGCTGGAGATAGCTTGATGGTCTTGGCCTTCAGAGGTTTGAGAAACCTGAAAGGCCTTAATTCACATTCTGTCAGATACAGCATCCACATAGGCCAAAAATACATTTGTCCAATCAAAGGGACCACCTGATGTAGCATTTTTTTTTTTTTTAATAGAGATATCCCATCTCCTAGAACTGGAAGGGACCTTGAAAGGTCATCGAGTCCAGCCCCCTGCCTTCACTAGCAGGACCAATTACTGATTTTGCCCCAGATCCCCAAGTGGACCCCTCAAGGATTGAACTTGCAACCCTGGGTTTAGCAGGCCAATGCTCAAACCACTGAGCTATCCCTCCCCCCATTTTAGGACCATTAATGTGCTTCACGGAGGCTTGCACTTCCATAGGAGTGAGTGCCAGCGTGATACTGAGAAACTATTAAGGACCTTTCTCATAGAGACTTCTTGATGCAGGGCTGGCCCAGCCATGGATTGTTGAGAGACTTCTAAATGTATGGATTCTTTGCAACTCCAATAACCTAAGAACCTTGGTCACTATAAATAATAAAGAGTATATCAGTCTGAGCTGTGTAGTTTTCTTAGAGTATAAGGCCAGAAGGGAGCACTGTGATCATCTACTCTGATTTCCTGTATATCTCAGGACTTAAGACTTCCCTGAACTAATTTCTTTTTGATCTACAACATGTCTTTTTGTCTAATGTCAAGATTGGAAGTTTTTCTTTTTCAGTGATGCAGAATCCACTACAGCCCTTGGTGAGTTGTTCAATGGTTAATTACCCTCCCTGTTAAAACGTTGAACCTTATTTCTAATCTTAACCTGTTCAGCTTCAGCTTCCAGCCATTAGATCTTGATACTTTTGTCAGCTAAACTGAAGAGCCCTCTTTTAGCTTTTCTGAACACTGCTGGTCTTTTTTCTGTTCATCTGACTGATAACACTAAGAACTGAAGGAGCTGAAGGGAGATACTTTGGAGGCACATGGCTACATACATACACACTCAGAACAACAAAATCAGCCTTCAGTTCAACCAACTTTAATCCAGTCTGCTGTTTGGCAGTTATGTAGTCAAACATATGTTACTTTGCTTCTTCATAGTCAAAAATAAGTCTACACAAAAGACACTGCACTATTTTTATAGGGAAAACAGTAAAACCATCTATATTGCAAGTGCTATTAAATTCACAAAGTAAGTAAACTGAAATAATAGAGATTTTTTCCCCCTGTAACCTTATGTGTTACTTAGAAGAATAGCTGGTGCAATAATTCAGACAGAAATGTGCCCTTAAAGTTAACATGTTGTGAAGGAGCAGAGAAACTACTGCCTGGCACAGCAGGGGTTAAGAAAAACCTGTGGGTTCAGCTAGCCCCACCCCACTATACCTGCAGCCAATACCAGGCCTCGAGGGGGGAGAAAAGAAGGGAGCCTGGCTCAGTTAGGGGCCGACTGGTGAGGAAACAGGACCTATCTGTTTGTCTGCCTGAAAGTATGGACTGGCAACCTGCCAGCCAACGCAACCACTGGAGGCAAGTAAATCTTCCCCTGCAAAGGGGAGCCTGTGGGTACACCTGGACTGTGGGGTAACTGGCCCAATGGGGCCCTACCCCAAACTAAAAGGACTTTCATAGGAAGCAGCCCAGAAAAACAGCTCCTGACCCCCACCCCCTGGCTGGAGAAAGATCCATCTCCCCTGTTTAGAGGTTTGAATGACACAGGACCCTGGGCCAGAACCTGGTGGAGAGGGAGGGGTCAAGTCCCTTTACAGCCCCCTCTCCCCACCAATGATCCAACCACTAGGCCGCCTGGCTACTGAAGGCTTTATCACAAGTGGTGGAGAATGTGGGCATCACCCTAGTCCCTGCTGTAGGGAATTTAATTAAACAAAAACAATAAACAAGAGGACAAACCCTAGAAGGGAGATGGAACAGCTGCTGAAATGGATGGCCGAACAAAATGCCCACCATCAACAGCAACAGCAGCAACTCCTGCAGCAGCTGGCCATGCAGCAGCAGCAGTTAATTTGTGAATTGGCAGCCAGCAGCAGCAGCTGGTCCAGCAGGTGGCCTCCATATTGCGACCTGCTGCTCAAGCAGAGCTGCCTACCCCCACCCCATCAGGTTTGCCAAGATGGGGCCTGATGATGATCTGGAGGGTTTCTTAGAGATTTTTGAGTGGGTGGCCATGATAGCTCGGTGGCCCTAAGACCAATGGGCTGCGGTGCTGGCCCCATACTTAACTGGGGTAGTACAGACCACATATCATGCCTTAGACTCCACTACCACCCAGGAATATGCCCAGATCAAGGCAGCATTCTCAATGCCCTAGATATCTTGGAGGAGACATTCTGACAATGCTTCCAGGGGGGAGCAGTACCTGCTGGGGCCTGACACTGCCTGGCCACCCAGTAATTGTGGGACTCATGCTGGAAATGGCTCAGACCAGAAGCAAAGGTGGGGGCACAGGTCACTGAGCTGGTCCTACTAGAGCAGTTTGTCCAGATCCTTCCCTCTGGGGAAAGAGAGTAGGTAGCGGCATCATCCTGAAACCATGACAGACACCATCCAGCCTATTGAGAATTACCTAGCTGCCAAGTTCCCTGGGATGACACCTTGCCCCCAAGGGGTCGGCAGGGACCAAGAGCCCCATGTCCTTAAAGGACAGAACCATCCATGGACCCCAGGCCCTTGGGGAGTGTAGACAGGCTCCCCAATTACCAGAGCACTGGAGGGCTCAAGGACCAAGAGGCACCAGGGTCCCTAATCCAGAGGCCCAGAACCGTTTACTTGCACCCCAGTTCAGGACACCACAGGCCGGCCTGAAGCTGCAACCATTGTGGGTGTGGGGGAGAGGTGGCTGACCCTGGTGAAGGGACATCTCAGTCCTCAGCGCCAAACTAGCGAAACCAGGCCCTCTCCCAGCCAGAAGGGGAGCCCTCCTCCCCCATTACCTGAATTGGAAATCCTGACTCGCCCTTCTGACTTTGTGGAGGAGCAATGGGCTGATGACACACTGAGTCGAACATACACCGAAGTGGCAGCAGTGAATGGGGAGACTGTCGAACCTCATCAAATGGGACGGTTCCCACGCTTTGAGATTCAGGGTGACTGTCTGTACCACATAGAGAAAGACCAGCTGACCAAAGAGGTTTGACATCAGCTCTTGGTGCCCTGCCCCTACTGGAAAGAGGTTATGCGACTCGCCTATGCCATACCTGCTGCTGGGCACATTGGAAGGGAAAACATGCTAGCCTGGATTTTGGCCCAGTTCTTTTGGCCAAGGGCTTACAGAGACATGGCATATTTCTGTGCCTCATGCCCAAAGCGCCAGCTCACCACACCTCAGCCAGCTGAGAGAGACCCATTGATTCCCCTCCCGCTTGTAAGTGTACCCTTTGAGTGAATTGGAGTCAACATAGTTGGCCTTCTTGAGAAAAGTGTTGCTGAATACCGGTTCATTCTTGCAGTGGACAATGCGACCCGGTACCCTGAAGCAGTGTTGTTACACTCCATACATGCCAAAGGGGTGGCTACGGAACTTATGAATATTTTCACAAAAGTCACGGTGCCCTGGGAAATCTTGACATATCAAGGAACAAACTTTATGTCCCAGATGATCAAGCAACTCTGCCGTTTACTAAAAATCAAGACTCTACAAACCTCTGTATACCACCCCCAAATGAATGGTCTTTAACAGAACCCTAAAAATAATGATCTGAAGTTTTATCCTGATGGATGTCCGACACTGGGACCAGCTACTCCCACCCCTCTTGTTCACGGTCCAGGAAGTACCCCAGTCTTCCACTGGTTTCTCAACATTTGAGCTTGTATATGGGAAGCAACTGAGGGATTTTAGACCTCATTTGAGAAATGTCAGAGGAGCAACCATCCCGAGCTGACAACGAGGTCTTAAACGTGCAGGAGAAACTTGAGGCTCTAGGCTCATTTGCCAGAGAAAACCTCCTACATGCCCAAAATACCCAAGAAGTGGCTTACAATAAACAGGTGAGTCTCTGGGAGATTCAGCCCATTGACCAAGTGCTATTGTTGTTGCCCAGTTCGAAGCTCCTAGCTTGCTGGCAAGGACTTTGAGGTGATCCAATTGTGGGGAAGGTGAATTATGAAATCAAGCAATCTGACAACTGCACGGTATGACAAATCTACCATGTGAAACTTTTAAAACTGTGGAAAGCCCAGTAAAGCTTACTAATAGCTCCCCACGCACAAAAGCCTGAACTAGGCCGGCAGGCTGAAAAGGCTTCAACTCCAGGGATGGTCAATATTGGGGACAATCTTACCCCAGAGCAGAGAAGTCAGGCACAACAACTGATCATTGCCTTCTCTTTCATTTTCTCAATCTGACCAGGGTGAACTCACCTGATAACTCATCATATTAAGAAGGAACAGGTCATTACAGTCAGGAAAAAACTCCAGTCCCCTGCCCCGAAACTAAGAGAGACCATGAAACAGGAACTCCACTCAATGCTAACATTGGGGGTGATTGAGTAGTCCTTTTAGTGACTGAAAGCCCTGTGGTACTAGTCCCTAAACCCAATGGAAGTTCTGTTGGGTAGAAAAGGTTCAATTTATTAAGTGTACATAGTCACCATATTGGGTTGGTAAAAGGACGACTTGTCCTCCATCTTGGCACCCCTTCTCTTTCAGCTCTTTTGGCACTCTTTTTCAAGCATAGTGGCAAAGCAGAGGGAAAGGCGGGAAAGATAGTGTCACATGGTAGTGAAATCTGTCCAACAACAGGGAACATATATAAGGGTGTGTTTGACCCCTGGGGGGTGGGGTTCTTTCTGTGTCTCTGGATGCTGTAAAAGCAGGTCATCCCAGTGATAAATAGAAGCCGTCCCACAGCACCGGTCTTGCTGTTAGCTGGAGCTCCAAGGGAATAAGACCTAAGGTGGACCAATAACACCTAATAAGGTTCCTTTGGACATACCCTCACTCACCTGTTAACTATCACACAGTGTAGTGTCCAAATTCAGTATGCAGGACATCGAGGTCAAGAGTAGAAGGCAGAAGACATCCCGCTGAAGACCTACTTACCCGTCGCAGAGGTTCCTGAACTACAATTCCTGTTGTGATCCTGATCATTCCTTGAGGTCTTGGTTCCCGTCTGTGTTCCTGTTCCTGTTCTTCTATCCAGTTGTCTGCAAGACATGGTATAGTCCTTCTCTGTTGTTCTTGTAAAACCCCACTGTGTAAGGGTTTGGGCTCTGGGGTTCAGCCCCATTGTCGGTTCCACACCATTATACCATCTGTGTTAACAACCAAGCAGTTATTCTTTGTGTTATCTTAAGAGCCCTAGTTTGTTGTTGTGTATCCTAATAAACACCATTGGTTTTGGTGTCCTAATTACACTCAAACTGGTGTCATAACTACACTAAAACACCATTGATAGATGGGGGCGGGGGGATAGAATACTGTAGATAGCCCATCTTCTGTGAAATAAAACCTAGTCTTAGCTGTCCCGGGCTAACAGATCCTGCTTTTGCATCGACTTCCGCAAGATGAATGTAGTATCAAAGTTCAGTGCCTACCTGATGCCGCATATTGATGAGCTGCTTGACCAGATAGGAAAGGCGGAGTACATCACCACTCTAGACTTAACAAAGGGATATTGGCAGATCCCCTCTCACACCTGAGTCCAGGAAAAAGACCGCTTTCTCCACTCCTTTTGGGCTTTTCCAGTTCCAGACCAGGCCCTTCAGTTTGCATGGGGCCCTGGACACATTTCAGTGGCTAATGGACCAAATTCTCCAGCTGCATACCTAGATGACCTGGTGATCTATAGTCGTGACTGGCAGAACCATTTGAAACATGTGACCACAGTGCTACCATTCCTAAGGGGCCAGCCTGATGGCAAACCCTGCTAAATGTCACCTCGGGAAGGATGAGACCATCTACCTTGGGTACACGCTGGGAAAGGACATGGTCCGACCTTTGATTAGCAAAGTCCAGGCCCTCGAGCTGTGCCCCCCTCTATCCTCAAAGAAACAAGTACATCAATTGGTAGGACTGGCCGGGTACTACTGCCAGTTTATCTCAAAGCACATGTTTTGTCTATTAATTATGATACTTGGTGAATTTATTCCTCTAAATTGTGAAGTCTGTTCTAAATTAACATCAGTGTTAAAAACAAGTTCTAGAAAAGGCAGAGCAAGCTAGACAACTAACATCTTCTAAAGTAGGGGTTCTCAAACGGGGTCGTGACTCCTCAGGCAGGGGGTTGCAAGATTAATATGTGGGGGGTTGTGAGATGTCAGCCTCTACTCCAAACCCTGCTTCACTTCCAGCATTTATAATAGTCCTAAATTAAAAAAAAAAGTTTTTAATTTATAAGGAGGGTCGCACCCAGAGGATTACTGTATGAAAGGGGTCACCAATACAAAAGTTTGAGAACCACTCCTCTAAAGTCCCTGGGCCTGATCCTGCAATGGCCAAATGATTGAGGAAATGCACATCTGAAGAAGAAGCCTATATTGGAAAGCATTTGAAGAGTTAATACTGTAGGTCTCACTATACCCAAAAGTAGTGCTAACTCTCCTGGATCACTTATGGGTTTTAAATAACAAAGCATGACCTCTGTTGTAAACACATATGCCTCTCTGCACTATTTCTCTCCTGCCTCCACAACTATAAACATTCAAATCCCCTTTGATAGCCTGATCAATTCAAACGCCTGAAGTCCCACCGCTATACTATTGTGACGGTACCTCCCATAAGACTTAACTGGAATACGTTTTGTGCTGCCTGTGCCATGTAACATATCTCTGTATGGTCTACTATATCTATTCATCCTATTTCTACACATATATCATTTTGTACTTGAGGTTAAGAATATTGGCTGTATACTTGCTTGATTTCTAAGTAAGCTTTGTGAGGCATTTGGTCAGCTTCTTTAGGAAGGAATTCACAAGGTTAAGTACCCGATCAGGAAGCACTTGGGGAACAATGCATCTTGGAATGCTCCAATCCACATAAGAAATCTTCCTGGAGACATACAAGATACCATGTGTACAATGGCTTCTGCCTGTAAAGACTGCGAGTCATGCATGGACATGTGCCTTGCCCAGGTGACTCCAGAACTCCATCTTGGAGCTGGACTTTGCATAGGAGTGAGGAGGGGGGGTCTCCACCCACAAGAGAAAGTCTATTTAAACCCATGGGAGACCCCTCTATTTTGTCTTCAGCTGACTAAAGAGGGAGCCTCTCCACCCAGTAGTATAGCTAGTGGGGTGCAGGGGAAGCAGCCGCTTCCCCTCAGCACGTTTTCAAAAAGCGGCGTGCCTGAGCTGACCTCCTGCAGGCAAGGGGGGGGCAGCATGGCCGGAGGAGCCATGGAGAGGGGGCGGCATGAGCGGAGGAGCGGGGGGGGGGCGCAGCAGGGCGGCCTGCAGCACGGCCGGCAGCCAATGGGGTAGCGGCAGGCGCGGCCAGAGGAGGCGGGGGGGGGGGGGACGCAGCATGGCGGCCCGCACAGCATGGCCGGCAGCCACGGCCGGAGGAGCGAGAGGGGGCACAGCAAGGCGGCCTGCAGTGTGGCTGGCAGCCGTGGCCAGAGGAGTGAGGGGGGGCGTAGCAGGGCGGCCCACACATCGCGGCCAGCAGCCCCTGCTGGAGGAGCAAGGGGGGGGCGCAGCAGGGTGGCCCGTAGCGCGAGCCGCAGCCAATGGGCTGGTGCGGCGGGCGCGGCCGGAGGAGGCAAAGCGAGGTGGGGGGTGCAGTAAGGCGGCCTGCAGCGCGGCCGGCAGCCATGGCCGGAGGAGCAAGGGGGGGCGCAGCATGGCAGCCGGCAGCCAATGGGTGGGGCGGCACAGCGGGAGGAGCCAGCCAACGGGGAGGGCACGAAGCAGCCAGAGGGGGAGCCAAGGGGGGGCATGGCCAGAGGAGGAGCCAAGGGGGGCATTTTTTTAGGTTTGCTCCTCCTGGTCTTAGATCCTGGCTACGCCACTGTCTCCACCCCTCAGGATACTTGGAAGAAACTGGAACAAAGGGGTGTTAGTGATTGCTGGACTCAGACTAAAAGGAGACTAGTCTGTAAAAGGCAGCATTCTGGAACTGGTGAGGATCTTATCTGTATTCAGTTTGATTAGACATAGATTTGCGCATTTTATTTTATTTTGCTTGGTGACTTACTTTGTTCTGTCTGTTACTACTTGGAACCACTTAAATCCTACTTTCTGTATTTAATAATATCACTTTTTACTTATTAATTAACTCAGAGTATGTATTAATACCTGGGGGAGCAAACAACTGTGCATATCTCTCTATCAGTGTTATAGAGGGCGAACAATTTGAGTTTACCCTGCATAAGCTTTATACAGGGTAAAACAGATTTATTTGGGTTTAGACCCCATTGGGAGTTGGGCATCTGAGCGGTAAAGACAAGCACACTTCTGTGAGCTGTTTTCAGGTAAACCTGCAGCTTTGGGGCAAGTAATTCAGACCCTGGGTCTTTGTTGGAGCAGATGGGAGTATCTGACTCAGCAAGACGGGGTGCTGGAGTCCTGAGCTGTCAGGGAAAGGAGGAGCAGAAGTAGTCTTGGCACATCGGGTGGCAGCTCCCAGGGGGTTTCTATGTTCCAACCTATCACAACTATATCTATAGATATAGATATATATACACACACAAACACCATTATCCATACCATATAACCAGGGCAGCCAAGAGCGGATTCGGGCGGATCAGCTAAACAGGGCCGACGAGAAGAGGGGGAAGCTCGGCTCCCTTCCGGACCGCTGGGCCCCGGTAATTTGTACCAGTTTCCCCCCCTTTCTCGTCGGCCCTGCGTATAACCCGGATGTATGATCTTAGTAGAGTGAGATCTGACAAGAATTACTTGAATGGAAAATTTCTAAGGAACACCAGTGTGCTAAAGGAACTGAAGTTGATGTTTAAGTGGCTAGCATTCTCCTCTCCTAGCCAGTATTGAATCAATGTAGTATGAAGGGTCACTGTATTGTAGCAGGATCACAGGTTCTAGGAACCTGCACTAAAATGGAGAGCTACTCTGCTGACCAACTTGGCAGCCAGATAGGGTGACCAGAGGTCCCGATAAAATCAGGACTGTCCCGATATTCAGCTGTTTGTCCTGTGTCCCGACGGATGTATTGTCGGGACGCCATTTATCACAATATTTGGCTTCGGCAGCGCTCAACTTTTTTTTTTTTTTTGCTTTGGCGGCGCCCTGCTGCCCCATGTGTCCCCATATTTTGTTTTTGTCATCTGGTCACCCTACAGCCAGACAAGGAGATCCTATTATCTCCAAAGCAGGGCTTGCACTTCTTTGAGGCACAGGGCAATTAGAAGGAAGGACAAAGTAGTCATGAAGAGAACAAACTTAGAAAACAAGCTCAGGTTGAAATTTATGTTTGTTATTTAAGACAATAAAAGGAAATCCCAGGAAAGTGGTAATTTTGGTCCATAGTGTATGTGTGTTAGTGCAAGAATGCTATTTCCAATCTTCAGTGCCATCTTTCAGATGAGACATAAAATGAAACTTCTGGCCATTGGTAATCATTGAATATCCTCTCATCCTTTCCATGTTATTAGTTTTAAATAGCTGTTTATTTTGAATGAACATATCATAAATGTTTTATTACTGTATACACTTGACAATGCATCAGCTCTGAAGAACTGACTGATTCATAAATTTTAAGGCCAGAAGAGAGATCATATTGTCCCTTCATCTAGATCATTTAGTCTAACCAGCATAACAGAGGCCATACGACTTCCCTGAATTAGTTCAGTCTGCAGTCTTTCATATAAAAAATCCTTGTACTAAACAGTTGCTATGGATGCAATGATATGATATCCTAACCTCACTGAATAACTCATATATCCATTTTTTAAAATGTTGCTTTAGATAGCTTTACTTAACAGAACATAACTTTAGAGTCTATGGGGAAATTAATCCACATTTTAATATCACTTCTGTATTCATTTTAAACAGTTTATAAATTCAGTCGGGGTATTGATCCTAGTTGAGTGATAATAGAATAGCATTACTATTATTTCTACCTACATAGGACCAAAATTGATGTAGACTCAAATGTATTGTCATGAGAATAAATATTAAAACATTATTCATTTTGTGTCTAGAGAGTAATTTATTCTTGCATTGTATACAAATCCATTAATAAGTCTGCTATTTATTGAAAGATTTTCCTTCTTTGGGGCTAGACATTTTTCTTTATACACTTTTTTTTTCTGAATTTGCACAAAATATTCCTTGTATGTATAGACCAATATGAACTAGGGAGCACTTTCAACTCAATAACCTTTACATACAGTTGTTAAAAAGTTAATTTTCTTTCTAGTATTCAAATTGACCAATGGAAGGAGACCATTTCATTAATATATTGGAAATAAAACTCAGATGGGATAAAACAGAGCTAATGTTGATATGTCAGGGGAAATGAGGGAAGCAGAACATGTGATAGTTGCCCCTTGAATGAATGGATTTGCTTACCTTTTGTTACTCGTGACCAGGGGTGAAAGTAAGTCCAGTGACTTACTGGTACGCTGGGGCCAGCTTTGGCCCCCGGAAGGGGCGGGGCCTAGGACGGAAGGGCTGGGGCTGAGGAGGTCAGAGCCAGCCCCAGCCCACCCTGTAAGGTGAGTGCCCTCCCCCTCCTCCTCTCCCACCGCGGTAGCAGCAGCCCGTGGCTCCGGGGGCTATTTAAAGGGGCCGGGGCTCCCCTGCTTCTACTGTCCCAGCCCTTTAAATAGCCAGCGGAGCCTTGGAGTAGTGGCTGTGAGGCTCCGGCCGCTATTTAAAGAGCCAGGGCGGTAGAAGCAGCGGGAGCCCCAGACTTTTTAAATAGCCCCCAGAGCCCTGCAGCCCTACCTCAGGGCTCCAGCAGTGGGGCTCTGGTGGCAATTTAAAGGGCCTGGGGCCCCAGCCCCTGCTGGGAGCCGCAGGCCCTTTAAATTGCTGCCAGGGGAAGCTTATCTGCCCTGGTACGGTGCATCGGCGAGTACTGGCTTACTTTCACCTCTGCTCATGACCACAGTTTAGCAATCTTGATTGATCAGCACCTGCTTCTGGATGTTAAGATTGCAGGGATGTCCTAAGGACTAGCTGGGTAAAGAGACTCAGACAAGGAGTCAGGGTAGGGGCACTCAGACTTGACAAGGAGCCTGGGGAGAGAGATTGTCCTACCAAGAGTCTCCTTTGCTACACAACCCTGATTCATCTCCAGAACATGGGGTGGGGTAGGGGCCCCGGGGAAAAATAATATCTGACTATGTAATTAAATAAAGACTTTATCATCATCATGCATACACAAAAGGGAGCCAAAATGAGGTTACACAGGCATCTGTAATGCTGCCATTTTCTAAATGTTAAATGCTTGTCTTTGCAACCTTAATCATGTTCATTTTAACACAATTGTTGTACATGTAATATACAAATACTTTAACATAAACATTGACTGTGGATTCACTTCTAGGGAGTTCCCAATTCCATAAAGTGGACAGTGATTTACAACTATTGAAAGTATAAATAGGTTTAGGATTAGTCAATTTCTTAAGGCGTAGCTGGAGATAGTAGGCAGAATCCTCCATTCCTATTCTGGGATTTCTTGGAAGTTTGGGGAGTTTTTAAAATACATACCCATTGTTTTTATGTGTGTAAAAGATGACAATTTTCTCCAGTTAATTCTATTTGTCATGCAATAATATGCTTCATCTAACTGAAGCATTTCAGTAATTCCTTCTGATGAAGAAACAAAGCATATGAAGACCCCATTTTAAAAAGTCAAGGCCTTTAGTAGTTGGGTGTCTTAAGGATTCAAAAGGAATAGAATAAAACTCACTCCTTTCAGAGAGTTCTCTGGTCACTAAGGTATGGGTTATTCACATGTGGGGCTCCCTCAATCTTTCCTATTAAAGCTGTTTCAGTGTGGATCAATAATTAAAGAATCATTAGAGCAGGGGGCAGGGGAGGGGGGACTGAACCCTGAGTCTCCCACCTCTGGCCCAATGACTCTATATGTTTATCCAAAATGGAACAGCTTCAACAGGAGAAAATGAGGACCCTGCCATCTAAGAATATCCCATATCTCAGTGGTTAAAGCACCTACCTGAGAGATGTAGGAGACTGCTGTTCAAATCCTTCTGCCCACCTCCTCTTTCTCTGCCCCAAGCCAAGGGAGGAATTGAATCTGGGGATCTCACATCTGAAGTAAATGCTCTTACCACTGGATTAAAGGTGACTTCTTTCTGTGGCTATTTTGTGTGGAGTGAGACAGGCATTTAACTCAGTCTCACAAGAAATGACTTAACCATCTGGGTCCAGGATGGTTAGTCCTAGCTGTGGATTGCAAGGAACAATAGGCGCTTCCCTGCAGCCTAGATCTAGGTGCCTCTGTCTGAGAGAGAAAGGGCTTTAGCACACATCCCTCTTGTCGGCCTCTTCCATTGGCTAGCTTAGGCAGCACCTCACCTAGCATGCTGCCTTATTGTGGATTGAATTCTTAGGCCTGGTCTACACTACGGGGTTAGGTTGAATTTAGCCGTGTTAGGTCAATTTTAAAATGACTGTCCACACAACCAACCCCATTCCGTCAACCTAAAGGGCTCTTAAAATCGACTTCTGTACTCCTCCCCGACGAGGGGAGTAGTGCTAAAATCGACCTTGCTGGGTCAAATTTGGAGTAGTGCGGACACAAATCGACGGTATTGGCCTCCTGGAGCTATCCCAGAGTGCTCCTTTGTGATCACTATGGACAGCACTTTGAACTCCGATGCACTAGCCAGGTACACAGGAAAAGCCCCGGGAACTTTTGAATTTCATCTCTTGTTTGGCAAGTGTGGTGAGCTCAGCAGCACAGGTGACCATGCAGTCCCCCCAGAATTGCAAACAAACTCCAGCATGGACCGAAAGGGAGACACTGGATCTGATTGCTGTTTGGGGAGAAGCATCTGGGCAGGCCGAACTCCGATCAAAAAGAAGAAATGAAAATATATTTGCCAAAATCTCACAGGACATGTTGGACAGAGGCTACAACAGGGACACACAGCAGTGCCGCGTGAAAGTTAAGGAGCTCAGGCAAGCCTACCAAAGGAGGCAAACGGTCGCTCCAGGTCAGCGCCCCATACATGCTGCTTCTATGATCAGCTGTATGGCATTCAAGGGGGAGACCCTACCACTATCCTACCACTGTCTGTGGACACCTGCAAGGGGGGCGTCTCACGCAACAGGGAGGAGGATTTTGTGGATGAGGAAGAGGAGGAGAATGCGCAGCAGGCAAGTGGTGAATTTGTTCTCCCTGGCAGCCAGGACCTTTTCATCACCCTGGAGCCAATACCCTCCCAAGGCGGGATCCCCGACCCTGAAGCCGGAGAAGGCACCTCTGGAGAGTGCACATTTGTAACTACAGTACAGGGTTTAAAAGCAATAGTGTTTAAAGTTTGATTTGCCCTGAAGAATTGGGATGCATTTGCGGCCAGTACCTGAGGTTATCACAGATTAGAAGGCGAAAAATATGCACTCACGATGACATGTTTTCCGAGCTCATGCAGTCCTACCGCACTGATAGGGCACAGCTTAATGCATGGAGGCATTCAGTGGTAGAGGCCAGGAAAGAATTGAGTGAGCGCGAAGAGCGGAGGCAGGACACGATGCTGAGGCTAATGGGGGAGCAAATGGACATGATGAAGCATCTGTTGGAGCTGCAGGAAAGCCAACAAGAGCAGAGACCCCCGCTGCATCCACTGTATAACTGCATGCCTTCCTCCCCAAGTTCCATAGCCGCCTCACCCAGACGCCGAAGAACATGGGGAAGGGGGAGGAGGCTCCAGGCACCCAGTCACTCCATTCCAGAGGATGGCTCAAGCAACAGAAGGCTGTCATTCAACAGTTTGACTTTTAGTGTGGCTACAATAAACAATGTGGCCTTGTCCTTCCCTCCTCCCCCACCCCACCCGGGCTACCTTGTCCATTATCTCATTTTTTTTATTAATAAAAAAAGAATGCATGGTTTCAAAACAATAGTTACTTTATTTCGAAGTGGGGAGGGTGGTTGGCTTACAGGGAATTAAAATCAACAAAGGGTGTGGGTTTGCATCAAGGAGAAACACACACAACTGTCACACCAAAGCTTAGCCAATCATGAAACTGGTTTTCAAAGCCTCTCTGATACTCAGCGTGCCTTACTGTGCTCTTCTAATCGCCCTGTTGTCTGGCTGCTCAAAATCGGACGCCAGGCAATTTACCTCAACCTCCCACCCCACCATAAAAGTCTCCCCCTTACTCTCACAGATATTGATGCTTGCTGTGTGCTCCATAATAACAATGGGAATGCTGGTTGCACTGAGGTCTGACCTAGTCAGCAAGCAGCACCAGCGAGCTTTTAAATGTCCAAAGGCACATTCTACCACCATTCTGTACTTGCTCAGCCTATAGTTGAACTGCTCCTTACTACTGTCCAGGCTGCCTGTGTATGGCTTTATGAGTCATGGGAGCAAGGGGTAGGCTGGGTCACCAAGGATAACTATTGGCATTTCAACATCCCCAACTGTCTGGGAAGTAAGTCCCTTCTTGCAGCTGCTTGAACAGCCCGGAGTTCCTAAATATGCGAACGTCATGCACCTTTCCCGACCATACCATGTTGATGTTGGCGAAACATCACTTGTGATCCACCCTTGCAGCACCATTGAGAAGTACCCCTTGTTCATGTACTGGTTGGCAAGGTGGTCCAGTGCCAAGATGGGGATATGCGTTCCATCTATTGCCCCACCACAGTTAGGGAATCTCATTGCAGCAAAGCCATCCAGAATGACCTGCACATTTCCCAGTCACTACCCTTGATAACAGAACGTCAATGATTGCATTGGCTACTTGGATCACAGCAGTAGACACAGTAGACTTGCCCACTCCAAATTGATTCCCGACTGACCGGTAGCAGTCAGGCATTGCAAGCTTCCACAGGGCTATCACCACTTGCTTCTCAACTGTCAGGGCAGCTCTCATCTTGGTATTCCTGCGCTTTAGGGTGGGGTAAAGCAATTCACAGAGTTCCAGGAAAGTGGCCTTACGCATGCGAAAGTTTCGCAGCCACTGTGAATCATCCCATACCTGCAACACTATGCGGTCCTACCAGTCTGTACTTGTTTGCCTGGCCCAGAATCAACGTTCCACTGTATCAACCAGCCCCACTGCCGCCATGATGTCCCAACTGCCACATCCTCTGCTTTCAGGAATGTCTGTGTCCATGTCCTCATCAAAATCCTCCTCGTGCTGGTGTCTCTTAGCCTGGTTCTGCATATACTCCAGAATAATGTGCAAGGTGTTTACAATGCTCACAACAGCAGCGGTGACAGTGAGCGGTATGGCGTCTGCATGGGTAACCAGGAAAAAGGCGTGAAACTATTGTCTGCCATTGCGTTCACGGAGGGAGGGGCGACTGACGACATGTACCGAAAACCACCAGTGACAATGTTTTTGCCCCATCAGGTATTGGGAGCTTAGCCCAGAATTCCAATGGGCAGCAGAGACTGCGGAACTGTGGGATAGCTACCCACAGTGCACCGCTCTGTAAGTCGATGCTAGCCATGGTAGTGAGGACGCACTCCGCCGGCTTAATGCGCTTAGTGGGGGCATACTCAATTGACTGTATAAAATCGATTTCTAAAAATTGACTTCTATAAAATCGACCTAATTTCGTAGAGTAGACATACCCTTATGCACCTATATCTCCACTTGCATTGTCTCGGGAGCCTGGGCACTTAACTGAGGCTTTGTGGATTGGAGTGCTGTTTCTGTGATTTTCTAGGTGTCTAAAAGTTAGGTATTTCAATGCTTAAATCCCTTTGTGAATCCAGGCCTAGCTGATGTGTCTCTAGAGTGCTCAGGCAGAAGACTTGGAAGAGAGACCTGTTGGAGGAATTGTAGCCTGTGCATCATCTTCCTGGCTCCCTATGCTTCTTTCTAGCTCTGTGCTGTTCTCTGGGTAGCTCTGCTGGCTCAGTGTGCTCCCTGGCTGCAAACTGGACTTCAGTGTTGGTTCCCTGATCCCCTCATGCCATGGAACAGCGCAGAGAGCATGCACTATAATCCAATTAATTCTCCTCGGGTGGGGGAGGGGGAAAGAGTAGAAACTGGAGAGCAAGAGGCAGCTGCAGGCAGCTCCTCATAGGTCAGGGAGAAAAAGAACTTCTTGGGTGGTTGGCTGGCTGCAATAACATCATGGACCCCTATGGCAGAAATGCTGTATTCCATGGTATTTGGGGAAAATGCCAAATTCGGCGGTCAAAGAATCACAGTATCCCTGGGACCCATTCAGAACTATTGTTTCAATCAATCTGCAGACTCGGGTAGGCATCATTGTATTGGCTACACTCTATTCATGCTTTTTAGGTTATCTTTGTAAATATAAGTGTTACAAATATGATATCTTTCAATGAAACCTGAGATTTGGAGCACAAATCTAGAGCAAGGGGTAAATTACACACTCATGGAATTAATAGGCCCTTTGTAATAATGAATGCTAAATAAGATTTTTCTTTATGTTGTCTATCTTTTTAACCTTCCACAGCCTCAAGCACACCCTTTGTCTGGTAGAAATATGTTTTTTGCCTCTGCCTTGCACACAGACTTTAAAACATTTTCAGTACATATGCACAACTCCTTCAATATCATTTGTATGTACATCTCACAACAATTATGAGGATCAGTATGAAATAAGCTTTCATTCGACGCCTCACGTGACATAATTTATGGATTAATATCATGAAAGGTGTGTGGTAGGTGTATGAGTTTGTCAGGCCTGGTAGGAGTTGCTGTTACAGAACAGTGAACCCTTTACCAGCTGGCACCAATGGGGCTCTATATCACTGGGACGGTTTTCCCTGAATGGATAATTCAGGTGCTTCTTAGTCCATTCTCCTGTACCGGCAAGGCTCTGTCCAGGGCTGGACTATATCTCTCATGATCCATCACATAGATTGGTAAGAGGGGGGACCATGATGCATCATGGCATGTCTGGTCACAGTCAGTCCCCTGGAGGTTGGGGACATGACCCACCTGATCTACAACTGCCATGAGACACATGGCACCATAGGCAGATGCAGTTTAATTTGGACCTGACCCAAAATGAAACAGTTACTTCAGTTCAACAAACAGAAATATTTAAATTCCAGTCAAACCAATCCAAAACAAAATATTGTCTTTTGATTTTTCCCAACTGGAAGTTTTGGTAACATCAAAATTTTTCCAGGAAAAATTAATTTTACAGAAACTACATTGCCCATCAAAAAAATCATTTTTACAGAAAATTCCCAACCAGCTCTAGTGTTTAATCATTAACAACACAGTAGTCCCTAAGTATTCCTTGGTTATCTCCCATATAAGAGCTCAGTTTTGCCCTATCACTATAGTCAGTGGAAATTGCACACATTTAACTAAGCTCTAAGGGCCAACTTCTTTGTTACACCAGTGCAATAACATTTGTTTCAGTTGGGTTTCGCTGGTAGAAATTAGAGGAATATTTGTTCCTTATTTATCTAGCCCAGTTTAGACTGTGCACTCTGATGTGATGGGATCACAGTACAATGAGATATGGCTGTAGAACATCAGTGTTTTCTAGTCTATGAATAGGGTAGATCCCTTTTGTTGAGATTTATTTGATATTGAAGCCATAGGGCCAAATCCTTGGCTGGTGGAAATTAGCATTAGAATTTGGCCCATAATTTATTGTTGAGTTAAAATGGATTGATTTGTGTGTGTGAACAAAGCAGAGAGAACATTAATAAAAGCTTATATAATGCTGCACCAGTGTTTGCAAACAGCTAATGACTGTAGATAGGTTTTATCAGTAAGTATTTTAATGTGTTTACTTGGGCAACTGGACAGGCAGCATAGTGCCTACTGCATGCTTATTTGGGGCTAAATTTAATTTTAAAATGAATGATCTGCTAGAGGTTGAACTAAACAATAGACATTTTTACTGCATTTCCAGGGGGCCTTAAGAATGTTAAAGAGTTCACATTTAAAGCTGCTGCTGTTGTGCCCAGACTGACTAGTGTAGTGCCAATGTCTTCTGGCTACCAAAGTCAGCCCATATTTATCATATCTATTTCTGTCTCTTTGACCCTGCCCTAGCAGCTGCACTACAGTAGCTGCAGGCTAGAAAATTAGCCAAGAGATCCATGTCTCTGTCCTTGTCTGTGTCTCTCACTTCATTAGGCCTGTAAGAATGTTTAACTAAAATTCTTTCTCTGTTAGTTTCCCATGTCAAAGTCTAGTAGTACATTGTAAGGACACATTGTGAGAGAACTGAACAGTAATGACTTGCTCAGACACTTCTCATTAGCTCTACAGCAACATTTTACTTTCATTTTTCTCCTCTTGGCTATTACAGATGTGTTGCAATATACTTGCATTCTCACATTGATTTGTGGGTACCACCATGTATGAATTATATTGTGAAGGTGCATATAACTCCATTGTCTATTGAATAATGGAAATCATAATCTAGGTGTCATTTATTGTTCTCTCTTGGGGGGGGGGGAATCATAGACTTACCTTTGGAACGAAATCTCAGGGTCATAGATCTGTTGGCTGACATATTGATAATACAGTAAGGTGACAGACTGAAAGAATCAGCTCTGTTTTTTTAATATAATGAATAGCTTATGAATATTACATTTAGAACCAGAGGGGCCCCTTGAATATCAAATTTCTGTCTGAAAATATTGTACTTGGTATAGTTACAAGTAACACCTAAGATTATTATCAATGGAAAGTTAGAATAACAAGCACTGGATTTTTTCTGTTCATTTATTTTGTAAGTTTGACAGCACTTTCAGAATGGGCAGCATTCCTGTTTTCCCTGAATGGATAATTCAGTTCTGATCCTACATGAGGATCCTGTGGGCCTGTGCAGATTTCCACTAAATTCAGTGAAGTTCTGTATGAGAGAACAAATCTACACTAGATGATTCCAAAGCAGAATTGGAACTTTAGCTCGTTTGTTTCTCTCTCTCTCCCTCTCCTTCCCCACAAAAAAGGTTCTGCTCTATACAGTCTCATAATCCCCTCATGGCTGTAGTATCTGAACACTTTCCAGTAGTGCATTCAGCAATGTGACTAACATCTGCTATGTGTGGTTTGCTCTTCCTCATCCTTACCCAGGGATAGAATTGCGAGTTCAGTCTAATGTTTCGTTTTGGTACTTTAAAAAAAATGTACATGCTGTGGGTTTATATTGGTGAAGGGAAGGTCAAAGAAATGCACCTTGTACTTAGAGTGGAAGGTGGTATGGTTTATGATGTTTCCTACTTCTTCTGAGAGTTTGTTCCACAGTCTTGGTCCAGCCTCCAAGAAAGCCCAGTTTCCTGCACAGATGAGCTTTACCCTTGTGGTACAAAGGTACCCATTGTACATGTGGAGCAGAATTTCTGGTCATGATCCATATGATCCTGGAGGTTTAGGCAATCTTTTGGATATCCTGGCCACAGGCCATCAAGCAATGATGATGAGGAGGACCGAGATCCTGAGCTTGACTTGATATTCTATGAGAAGCCAGTGTAGGGAGGAAATGACAGGTTGGAGATATTTATGGTAACCCATGTTGCTGAGGAGATGTGCTGCAGTGTTCTGAACTAGCTAGGGTTTCCTGAGTGCTGATGGCTTCATGCTTTATTTGATAAATATCAAAGGTGAAGGATAATAGCCCAACAGCATCAAAAGCAAACATGATTCTGGGATGCACTAACAGGTGTGTTGTGAGCAAGACACGAGAAGTCATTCTTCCACTCTACTCTGCACTGGTTAGGCCTCAACTGGAGTATTTGTGTCCATTTCTGGGCACCGCATTTCAAGAAAGATGTGGAGAAACTGGAGAGGGTCCAGAGAAGAGCAACAAGAATGATTAAAGGTCTTGAGACCATGTCCTATGAAGGAAGACTGAAAGAATTGGGTTTGTTTAGTTTGGAAAAGAGAAGACTGAGATGGGACATGATAGCAGTTTTCAGGTATCTAAAAGGGTGTCATAAGGAGGAGGGAGAAAACTTGTTCACCTTCGCCTCTAAGGATAGAACAAGAAGCAATGGGCTTAAACTGCAGCAAGGGAGGTTTAGGTTGGACATTAGGAAAAAGTTCCTAACGGTCAGGGTGGTTAACCACTGGAATAAACTGCCTAGGGAGGTTGTGGAATCTCCATTTCTGGAGATATTGAAGAGTAGGTTAGATAAATGTCTATCAGGGATGGTCTAGACAGTATTTGGTCCTGCCATTAGGGCAGGTGACTGGTCTCGATGACCTCTCAAGGTCCTTTCCAGTCCTAGAATCTATGAATCCATTTTTAAATAATTTTTTTTAAGAGGCAGAATATACTATTTCAAAAGCACAGGAAATACTCTGTTTGACAATATATTATCATAACAAGTTTGTGGATTTTTTTTAAAGTCAATAAAAATCGAAAACCCACAAGTATATATCTCAAAAATGATACAAAATACCAGGTTTTATATCATACTGAATTAAGTGCTTTACAGATACATGCCTGAGATCCAGGCCACATATTCAACTCATCCCTATTGCTATACTGAAACACTTGGAGACTTGGAAGCAGTAGAACAGAACTAGCAACATTTTCAGTTTGCTGTTGAGACAGAATCATTGTTGCCAAAGATAGCAAAACGTTTACAAATTCATTGATAAAAAGAGGATAGAGATTTCTTTTAACTTAGAAGCTGGCCAAATGTATTCCACTTCAAATATTTCTTTCACAAATAGACTTCTCCAGTCTAGCACTTATTTTATTGCAAGGCCTTTTGTATTTATTTGCTGCCTACAGACAGCCACCACTAAAACAAAGTGAAAATAAAATTAGGAATGATTGCAAAGAAACAAGGTCTTTTTTCAGCTTTGAAACTATATAGCAGTTATTATTTATGGTCCTGCAGGGAATTACTTTTTTACCATTTTCCCCTCATTTCTGTCATTCTCCATGCTGAACTCAATGGACGCAAACTAGATTAATCTAGCATACCACATTTCTTGCTCCCCACCCCCATTCAAAATAGTTTCTAGTGAATTTGAAAATTCTATTTGCATGTCAAACAAATTGAACAGTGTTTTCATTTGGGATGTGTTTGGCAGACAGTATGCAAAGTATGTAAATCAGTGATATTCATCTCAAAAAATCAAAAATTAAGCAGGGTGGAATCATTAGAGAGGATTTGGCAAATTCACAGTTTTGTTATGTTGCATTCACATTCATAGAGCTATTAAAAGCAAAGATGTTTTGAAGTGTCCAATCTTTACTGGGCCAGCTTGATATGTACATGAGACCTCTGCACCTACCTACATCTAGGGGAATTCTATCCAACCCATCTACTGTTCACAAATTGGGTAGCCTTGGAGCTGCCTGAACCAACACAGGGGAGATATCCCACAAGAAGCTTGTAAAGAGTTCATATTGTATCAAAAGCTTCTTAATCTGTCATGCAATCTCTCTAGTTTCCATAACTTCCCAGCATTTCAGTTTATCTCTGTGAGACAGGCACCACCTCATCCATAGCATCTAACTGGGGGGAAAATACATGCATAGTGTCAGATTAGGAAAAGTTGCATTTTAAATATAGTGGTCCAAATCAAATCCTGAAATCCTTATTCATGGCCAGCTCACTCCCTCCCATTGAAAATGCCTTGGGACAGGGCCCTGAGGAAGGATGTTTCAGGGAGGAGTCCTTGGCAGAGATCCCCCTTGTCCCATCAGAGGGGCAGGGTTTGCTCTCCCAGGGCCCTTTCCCATGGGGTTTTTTGCTGCTGGGGCCTGGTGCTGTATTACGTCTTCTGATTATTTCCTATAATGTGTCTCTCTCTGCCTGACCATTGTGTACCCCAAACCACAGAAAGGTCCCCCAGGAGATTCTCATGTAAAGGTGATACTCCATGCACAGATCTGGAGGGGACAATCTGGACTCAATTGTTAATATGTGCTCCTGATTTAGACAACTAAGAAAAAATAACAATTTAGCCCTTTCTTGATATGTCAGACTATTTTCCTCTCCTGTCAGATAATACTTGCACTGGAGGACAGCCTGGTTCTCAGCTGTGTACTTACTATGCAAACTAGAGATGTTCTCAAACTAACCACCCAACTGCATATTCAATATTTGTTCTCATTTATCAATATTACAACACACCTGTTTTGAGGAAGTATCAAGTCTTATATGGAATATTGGGACAAAATGTGTCCTACCTCTATGCTGTGCTTCTTCCATCTCCCTGGCAACCTCCTGTGCAGGACCCAGCCACAACTTCAGTCCCCTGATTGTGAGTCTTCAGCTTTTTCTCATGTATGCCGCTAGGAACAGTAGCTACTCAAAAACAGAAGGAGAGGTGGCAGGGCTAACACTTACAACTCACCTGTGAAACAGTCAGCAGAGGGAACATAAATTGCACCCCCTAAAAAGGTGCAGCAGTAGGTATGTATCCCTGGATGTTGGGGTTCTGGAATGCAATATGAAGAATGCAGCTCTGCCCCATCACCAATGCAGGTCAACATCTTCAAGGCACAACTGAGGCCATACAGATGCTGGGTATTTCCTCATACGGACAGCTGCAAAGTTTCCAGGTGACAACAACAAGGCTAGTAGTTCAAATAGGTGATGTTTCAACTTCCATCAGGCGTGTCAGAAGCAATGAGCAGTATTTAGGTGGCAACTTAAATAACTCATGAAAGATTACTTAATTTCTAGAGTAAAGGTAATTTCTCGAGTAATGGTATATAGTCTGGGACATGCCCATACATAGCATTGCAAGTCAACAACAAAGGAGTTAACAGTGTTTTTTACTGAAACTTGTTTTTATGGAGGAGATTGCAGGAAAGAGTGTTCTCTGTCCCTTGACTCTGGAAAGCTTGACGTTAGCTTGATCCCCAGCTTGACCTCAGCTCTGGTTAACCTGCTGGGGGCATAGCTTGGTTGGAAAAAATACAAAAGAAAAGATTTGTAACTGTTCAGTACATTTCTTGACTGGATGAGCATTTTCTGGCTGTCACAGAGCTTAGTATTACAACAGATACAGAAAATGCTAATCATTATTGAGCTATTTGGGGGGAGGGGGCATGGCATGAGCAGGGATTTTTTTATTTCATGCATCATTAACAGCTTGCTGAGGGATTCCAGAAAGAAAATGCTATCTCTAATAAACAGAAAGGAAGAAAGATTAACATATTCTTCTTATACAAATAGGCACTGTGAAAGGAGGAGTCTCATTTTATGTTGAACTCTGTAAGGTATCTAATCTGATTGCATGGAGCAGACTTCATTATCCAGCTGAAAGTAAAAAAAATGTTATAAAAGAAAAGAGCTTAGTTCAGAATTCTTTGTTATATTAGTTACTTGTGCTTCTCATTTGCTTAAAGATAAATAAGTTTGCATGGAGTGGCTGTGTTGTCTGGTGAACTACATATGGGAATTTCTAAATTCTAGTCCCAGCTCTGCCACTTACTTGTGGGGTGGACTTAAGCAAATCACTTAAGATAACATTTTCAAACTTGGATGCGCCTAAAATTAAATATCTACATCCACATTAGGCATCTAATGAAGTGATCTGATTTTCAGCGATACGGAGCCTCCACAAACTTTGACTTGAACCACTCAGTTTGTCTTCCTTCCCCTCACTCCCATGTAGAGAAGCAATAATGAAACTTTGCATTTTCCCTTGGTTAAACAACTTAGTATGAGCTGTGTGGCTGGATAAGAAAGGCATATTAGAGACGTTATGCAAAAAAGAATTGGCAAGATATAGACATAGCCTCGGTGTGAAGACCACGAGAAGGGTCTGAGTCAAAGATGACACCCCAGTTATTGGCCTGAGTCAGACAGGAGGATGATGTGGTCCACAGGAGATGGCAGGGATGTCTTGGGGGGAGATTAAGAGCTTTGCTTCAAGCATGCTGAGCTTGACCTGATGGTTAGACATCCATGAGGAGATGTCAAAGAGAGAGGCTGAGGTTTTACTTAGGTCTAGGGTAGAGATGTAGATCTGTGAGTTGCCAGCATAGAGATGGTAGTTAAATTTGTGTTTGCACATGAGATTGCCCAGAGATAAGGTATAGAAGGAGAAGAGAATGGGACCAAGGACAGAGCCCTGTGGAACACCAATAGAAGGTTGGAATGGGAATGAGAAGGATCCTCCAGAGAACACACTGAAGGAGTGATTAGAGAGGTAGGAGGAGAACCAGGAGAGGAGAGTGTCAAAGAAGTCTAAAAAGGACAAGATTTCAAGAAGTGCATGATTGACAGTGTCCAAGGCAGCTAGCAACTCTAGGAAGATGAGGCTGAAGTATTGGTTCTGAGATTTGATGGGAACAACAGTTAGGTGGAGAGAAAGGAACAGTCATAGGAGGGACAGTTAATGTGAAACTATTCAGAAGCAATGATAAATCAGCTGGTTTTGAGGAGACCACTGTTAGTTAGGTTGTTAATATGGGAGCTATATAAATGTATTTGCATGTATTCACTACACCCATCCCATGCTCTACGCCTATTATATACCTAAACAAAAAACAATTTCACAAAGCTAACCAGTAGAAGAAATAAAATCTTTGAAGGCTCACATAGTTTGTATAATATATATATATATGGATGTTAATAAACATGATTATTAATGATAGTGCTTAAGGACCAATCAAGATAAGGGACCCATTGTGCTAGGCACTGTAGGCAGTCCCTGCCTTGCAAAGCTAACAGAGAAAGTTAAAGAGTGACTTGATTACAGCCTATAAGTACCTACACAGTGAACAAATATTTGGTAATGGGTTCTTCAGTGTAGCCAAGAAAGTTATAACACTGTCCAGAGGCTGGAAGTTGAAGCTAGACAAGTTCAGTCTGGAAATAAGGCAGAAACTTTTAATGAGGGTAATTAACCATGTGAACAATTTGCCAAGGGTCACGGTGGATTCGCCATCATTAGCAAGTTTTTAAAACAAAATTGGATTTTTTTTCTAAAGATCTGCTCTAGGAATTATTTGGAGAAGTTCCATGGCCTGTGTTGTTCAGGAGTCAGACTAGATGATCACAATGGTCTCTTCTGGAATGGTTTTGGAATCTATGAATCTATAAATAAACAAACCAGATCCATGGGGGGGCGGAGAGGGAAGGGGGAAAACACACAAGAAGAGTGAACTATATGATGATGGCAAACATCATGTGAGTGCCAGGGGCGGAAAGAGGCGGGGCCAGAGCGAGGGGGCAAGCGAGCACCCACCGGGCAGAGGGGAAGTTGGCGCCTATGTTTGCGAGGGGAATTATATGGACTCTGGCCATTAGGCTACACTGTTCCAACACTGGGAGCGATTTATATGGACCCTGGCCAGGCCACCCTGGCCATTGGGTCACACTGCCCAGATGTTTGGGACGACTTACATGGACTCCGGCCGCTAGGCCGCACTACCCAATCTGTGAGGGGGGGATTATATGGACTCTGGCCATTGGACCGCACTGCTCTGACTGCATGGAGAAAGGCCATTAGGCCACATTGAGCCACCCACAGAGAGGCGAGCACGCAAACTTGGGAGTGGTGAGGTTCCGACACCCCATCTCCCCTCTCCCTGCCCCAAAGGGCCAGTGAGGTGCCAGGCCCGCCACACTGCCCATAGCTGCTTCTCCTAAAATCACATGGGGGAGGGCACTTCATTGGTCCTAGTACCGGCAGGGGAGGGGGGAGTCTCCCCTGCAAAGTTCTGCCCCAAGAGGTGATAGGGGGGGGGGGGGGAAGAGTGGCCCCTGCTGGATCCTATTTTATCTCCCCCATCTGCTACTGTTTTGGGTGAACAATAGAAATATTTCATTCATAAAATATATGGGATGTTGTCTGAATCTTTCCAACTGTTTTGTGGTTCACATTATATTTGAAACTGACTAGCCTAGGGTAATTTGATACAGATACACCTGCACTTTCAGGAAAATTATATATTTCCCTTTAAAAAAATCTCCTTCCCTGTACATGTCGGACATCAGCACAACTTTCCTCCAGGCCAGCTTAAAAAGTGAGAGGCTGTTAATACTGTAGCCAGTTAAGTTTCACACATTTTCTCTCTTTCTGTGTGTCCCTTGGGTCTCAGCTCAGCCAGTGACCAGCCTACTGCTCCGGGCTATGTCTGCACAGTTTATGCTCAAAAGTGCAAAACCAAATGTAAAAGTAAAATTGCACACCATCAAATTGAAGAAAATGAAGCACCAGTTTATAAACTGCTGCCAACCTCGGTCCTCTAGCAGGTTAGTCATAATCTAAATCTGAGTTATTGGATCATTCTGCCACTACTGTTTCTCAATCCTATTTCTGTGAACTACCATCCAAGAACATGTGAATGATAAACACCCAGTGATTGCAGAGAGTGTAGCAAAACATGCTAGATTAAGTATATAAAGAATGCCTCAAAGCCCATTCTCCCTGCCCTTTTCACCAAGAAAACAAATGAAAAGAAAATCTCTGGTGAGCGAAACTTTAAAAAAATATGTGAAACTGCAGGTGTTATGCTAAATGCTGTTGTCATACAGGTGCACACTTAAATCTAGCAAAAGTACTCTCTCACTTGTAGAAAAAGATAAAAGAAATCTACAACGGTACTTATAAAAATAATGATTTGGCATTAGAGTTGCTCAAACAAAATATCATATTTTTTCTTAAACTGTTTCTTGTTGGACACATTATTTTATGGAAAAGAGTTTGTTTCTCTTAAAACTTCTATGACTAATCTCACTTTATTTCCTGGCCATATTTCTAATCTGTCTATGTCCCTGTGTGTATTTAATGTTATCAGCTCCCAGTTTAGCATCCTCTAAGAATTTTTGACACATTTGTGTTCTAGATGAAGAGAACACTCTCGTATGGTTTCTGGGAGTTACTAGAGCAGAAGGGTTGAAAATATATTGATGAATGCAAGGAAATGCATATTAACTGTGTAGTCCATCTGGAAACAAATGAAAACAGTAATTGTATTTCCTCTCCGTGTTTTTTGTTTGCCTATTTACTTGTCTAAAACTAAGAGTATTAGTAATAATTTAGAAACATTTCCCTCTTTTTATAATAACCTCTTGGAAGCTAGAAACTAAAAGCTCTTTCCTTAAAAGTGTTGCTCCATTGTTTATCAACACTATTTTTATGCATTGTTGTCCGTTTGTTTTGGCATGCATTTCTTTTTTTTTAAAAAGTTCTTAATTATTTGGTATGGACAATAAAACTGTACATACAAACAAATGCACAAACTTTGCAAATAGGCATAAGGAAAAGAAGATAGACCAAATTCTGGGATTACAAAACTCTGTGAGTGTCCCTTTACGTGATTCTTCTATTAAATAAATTGGAAACTTTAAATAGCTGCATTTTTTTCTTCCTAAATCAAATCAATTCAATTCAAATGCAAAACAGAAATGTACAGTCTGCTGTCAGATAGCTCTTTAACCAGTGCAATTTGAATCTGATCTTGAAGTACATAGTCACACAGGCTTTGACAAACTAAACCAGACAAGTAGAATCTGGTGTGTGTTTCTCTTTATATGTAAAATTCTTTAGTAAGAAACCTCAAATATTAAACAACACTAAAGAAACAATGAGACACTTAAGGACTCAATCACTAAATGAAAAAAATATATTTATCTTCGTGTGGGGATTCTTAATAAGATAGCACATTCAAGCTTCTACAAGTAAACAGCTTCTATACCTATTTCTCAGACACTAAAATTTCCTCTTTCAATAACAATTCACTTGCTGTCTCTTTATCCTTATTCCGTCTAGACACTTTTACTGCACCCACCACAATGAAATTCAAGATACAATAGCAGATGGTGACCTGTGTGCTCTCCTTCGTTTCAGAGATTCAAAGGCCAGGAAGGACCATCATGAATATCTAGTCTGGCCTCTTGTATAACACAGGCCATAGAACTTCCCCAAAATAATTCCTAAAGCAGAACTTTTAGAAAAAAAATCTTTTTTTTAAACTGTCAGTGATGGAGAATCCACCAAGATCCTGGATAAATTGTTCAAAGGTTTAATTCTGAATACATTGTTCAAAAGTTTAATTACTCTCACTGTTAAAAATTGACGTCTGAATTTATCCAGCTTCAACTTCCAGCTATTGGTTTGTATTAATCTTTCTCTACTAGACCGAAGAGCTATTATCAAATATTTATTCCCCATGTAGATACTTATAGATTGTAAGCAAGTCACCCCTTAACCTTCTTTATGTGATGCTAAATAAATTGAACTCCTTGAGTCTATCACTATATGGCAGGTTTTCTAATCCTTTAATCATTCTCATGAGTCTTCTTCTATACAGGAGGTCAAACTAGATTATCACAATGGTCCCTTCTGACCTTAGAGTCTATGAACCTTGACTCTGTTTCAGTCAAACTTGAACTGATTTGTAAATATGGGAATGTGACTCTAGGCAAATTAGAATATTTGTATGCATGTATCTGACAACTTTCACACAAAATATTGGGATAAAGGTACTAGACTGAATTTAAAATCAAGCTAGTAAATTAGCAAAAAGAAGAACAGGAGTACTTGTGGCACCTTAGAGACTAACAAATTTATTAGAGCATAAGCTTATTAGAGCATAAGCTTATGCTCTAATAAATTTGTTAGTCTCTAAGGTGCCACGAGTACTCCTGTTCTTCTTTTTGCGGATACAGACTAACACGGCTGCTACTCTGAAACTAGTAAATTAGGCATCTCATATGGACATTACTCTTTCCTCCTTCAAAACCCTTCTACAAACTTTCATCTGCCATGATACCTAAAAGTAATTAGCTAATATTTTAATAAAAATTGAAGGAAGCAGTTGGGCAAGACTAGGTTAGGGTATGTCAATACATATTTACTGATGTAATAACAAAAAGAAGAAGAGAGTACCTATGTATAAGACTGTAAATGATTGATTGCATTTCTCTCCCTAGTCTTTGCATGTTGCTTGTTTTCTTTGGGACAGATACTGTGCTGTGGATTCTCTGATAAAAGCTAATTTAGTATGAGGGGTGGGAAGAATTGCTGAAAATCCAAAGCAGAGGACACAGCATATGGCTTCTTGGAATAACAGCAGATAAAGAAATGCCCGATCCCATGAAATATGAGATAGTTTCTGAACAGATTATTCAAGTTGCTTACTACAGAATTCTTCCCAGATCTGCCCTGGGCATAATTCCTAGGATCTTTCATGACTGTGGTACAGTAACCACCTGTGACCCAGAGGAACTGACAAAGCTGTGGGGTAGAATTTTATGAGGTATATTGTTGGGCCTAATTTGAGTGGAGTAATAGGATGCCTTAGCTCACCTGTGGGCTGTTTGACCTCTGCTTGCAATTATAAAAACTCTCTCTTTGAGCACTCACAGACAATTAGGAGGACTTTGGTCTGGAGAGGTGTTCCCCAGATGTAGTTTCTCTAAGACCTGTTTTTGTTTACACAGGAATGGCCTAAAGGCCTTTTGACCAACTAGAGGGACTTATTTACAATGTAGTAATTTTCTGTTTTAAAAATATATTCTATTTTTTATGATTTGTGACTGGATATTTTTTCATGAAATAAACACTTCAGCATGGAATGGTTGTAGCCTTGCTACTGCCTGTTTGACCCCATGCTATGATTACCAGAAAGAAAGGGACAGACTACAAGAAAGAAAGGAGAACAAAATAAGGTCTCTGATTTGATGGCATTTTCAGACCTATGTACATGTCTTGTGGGAACACTAGTGCAATTACTATTAGAATAACAATTTATAAAGATAAAAACTCCAGCAGGAAGAAGTAGAGATTTTTAATTATTATGTTCAGGCCATACACAGCAAGAAAACCTCTCTCTTCTGGGGAAAGCAAATTTCTAAAATGCTCCCTGAGTAAGATGCATGATAACTTAAATATTGATCAGGTTATGAAGAACCAAGTTAGGAACTATACCAGTTACCCCAATTAAGGAAATGTCTGCTATATACCAGAGAAACTATATTTAATAACTTTCAGAAATTGCTGACAATGGTTTTGTTTTGGTCTAACTTAACAAAGGCTCTATCATAAAAGTGTTTGAGAGTCTAAGCCTTTTAAATTATGTTTTCAGTATTTAGGATGCATCTCAGTAAGACGGGTTTGTCTATAAATAACTGAAGTAAAAGGGAAAAATGTAATGTTTGCTAAAAGGGACAAGCTTAATAAAGTTTCTAATACTTGAGAATTAGTGGCAATTGGATAAGAACATTGATTAAATATTTATGCTTTTACCTTAGGGTATTTGATGATGTTGTTGTTGTATAAGCAGTCAACAAAAGCAGTCTCGGTAAATCTTATTAAAAAGTCTACCATGATAATAGTAATATACTGCTCTCTTCAAACCCCAACCCTCCCACAAACAGTGAATGTGCAAGAACAAAGGATCTAGACCAGGACTATCATAAGTGGCTTGGTGTATAAAAATAAATTAATCCTTTATCCTTATAACAAAGACATGGATGGACTTCGGGCCATATCCTTGCCCCTTTCTGGCTCCAAGCCACTCACTTTTCACATAGGGATGTGGCCAGAGCAAAGCTGTACTCCGGCAATTCCTGGATGGTATAACCCTTTGGGGGTTACTGGTTTTCAGAAGTACCAGCAGCTCTAAGACATAAAGTCACCTTTGCTCCTGCTCATTACAGGTCCTGCACTGTGCCCAATTCTGCTGGACCTTAGCCTAGAAATCTTGTTGGCATGTACTTTTGAATCCATTATTTGTGCAGCAGAAATAATGACCTATTGTAATCTATGGTGTATAACATTTTTTAAAAAAAAATCCAAATAGTTTAAATAATTGCTGTGCTAATATATGTTCACCATCCGACTTCAAATAAGTGTGATTAAAATGCAGAGTTTTCCTTGATGTAGCCAGTGGAATAGATGTTTTCCACAGCATAGGGTTTAGCCTACCTTGAATCGAAATCTCAAACTGCAACATTATCTTTCCATATGAGTTTAATATATTTTATGCTACTTCTAAAATAGTTTTAAAGACAATGAATGAATATGGAATATCAGGCCCCTGAATGCTAAGACTCAATGCACCTACATCTCAAGTGATTAGCTGCCTGCAGAAGGCAGGGGCATTAAACTTGTCATGTTGTACTGTCATTTCTGGAGATGCTGCTCCAACCAACACACTGAAAAACTTGCTTTTGTTAGTGCAAACAATTGCATCAGTTAATTTACCTGGACTTGTTACAGCTGTAAAGAGAAACTTTGATTTTAAAAGAGTGATCCCAAAGGATGTATCAGCATGGAGATGGGCTGATGGCATTTTTGTTGTGTTTTTTACTCTAGATTAATGGATAGACAACTATTGCCTTTGAATTGTAGTGTAAGAGAATGATAGATCACTATTAATAGCCATGGTTGTGTCTTGAATGGAAATTAAAAATGAACACAATCATTATCATCTATGTTAAAAATGAGACATCAGGTTCTAGTGTCCACATTGGCTATAATGAAGAATCCGAAGGTATTGTCCTAATGTTACTAAGCACTAAAACTTTGTGGTTTTGCACAGACACAATTCTAATATCACATTTTTTAAAAAGGGAAAAAGAGAAGAAAAGGGAAAAATGTTATAGCTGTAAGTTGATGAAGAAATGTGCAAATGCAACATAGGAAAATTCTGCACAGTTGTTTTTAAGCTATATCATGGAAGATTATTTTTAAAAATAAAAGTTTCACCCACACAAACAGTAGTTATTTTTCTTCGTGGTGTAACACGGTCATGCTGAGTACACGGGGGACTAGGTGGGTAGATAAGGAAGCTGTTAGACAGCATCTACCATCATGTTACTGTGTTTCTGTAGTTGTCATGAGCAAGCTGAGCTCTTTAGGATGGGGGGAGTGAGTCAGACATCCAGAGAAGGGAAGGAATAAAGTAGTATCTGGTTCCCCACAAGCTCTATAAGATTGTCCATACACAGAAAAGTTTGTTAAGAAAGAAAACATGCTCCCTGAAAAAGTGGACTAATGCTGTATTTCATGCATTAGCTAATATATCTAGGATTAGTGTGCAGCAGGTGTGAGATAGATAGGCAAGCACTGGAGAAACCGCAGTGAGGTGGGCAGGGCAGGTGGACCCTGAAGTGTTGCTGGCTGTCTTGACTATATCTAGCAGCTACAGCTGTGTTGTCTATCTTAGGGTATGTCTACACTACCCGCCGGATCGGCGGGCAGCGATCAATCCAGCGGGAGTCGATTCATGGCATCTAGTCTAAACACCATAAATCGACCCCCGAGCACTCTCCATCGAGAGGCGCAGGCAGAGTCAATGAGAGAGTGGCAGCAGTCGACTCACCGCAGTGTCTTCACTGTGAAGACACTGCGGTGAGTAGGTGTAAGTATGTCGACTTCAGCTATGTTATTCATGTAGCTGAAGTTGCGTAACTTAGATCGATTTCTCCCCTCCCTCCCCCCGCCAGTGTAGACCAGGCCTTAGAGAAGTAGCTGAAGTTGCATGCCAGTCTTTCACAACAGAGAAGTGGAATTCTGACTGGTGTAAGGGAAGTGAAGGGGGAAGTGTGGGGGAAGCAGCAAGGTGGAGTTTAGGGAGAGGAGCTGTAGTGATAACCAAAGAGAAAAGACTTGTGTTAACGATTCCAATGTGTTTGGAGTGCTCAGTTAACTGAACTCAGAGCTTTTCCTGTGATACTGCTCTAGGTGTTCATCTGTACTAAGGGGTTGCGAATTAAGTGTGTGGAGTGAGTGAGCCACAAAAGCACGGGGACTGTATTATAGGGTAGGCATCATGGTTCAGATCCAGAAAGGCACTTGGTGCCTAAAACCCAGAATTTGGTGCCTACGCCTTAGGTTTAGGTGCCTGTGCCCCAATTTAGTCTCCACAGAGATCTATAAAACTCCTGCTGAGCCTTTAGGTGCCTAAACTCACTAGCTATCAAAATTTCAAGGTAGAAATTCCTTGGTGCCTGGTTCTGCCTCTGATGGTGTGTACTGCTGCCTCCCTCTAGTTGTCCAGCAGCTTATCTCCCACAGAAACTCCAGAGTGATTCATGAAGAGAGGGAAGATGGGAATTTGGTCATATAAATTGTGGGCGGAGCCCAATCTGGTAGGCATGCTCAAAGGTCGCCTAACAGATCAGATCCTTCAAAATCTGGGAGTCAGAGATGTGGTGTACACCTTTCAACTTTTAACCCGGTGGTTAGAGCAGTTGCTTGGGATGTAAGACCCACATTCAATTCTCCTCTCTCTTCCAAAGGGGGAGAAAGGATTTGAATAGGTGACCCTGTCCTCTGCCACACACAGCTGGCGAGGGGTTGTAGCTCCTCCCAGGGCCAGTTGTCATACCTTCCGCTGTTAGATGCATGTAAACTGACCAGGAACTTCTCAAGGTCTTCTGCACACCTGTTTCCCTTGCTAGCCTGGCTGCCTCTCCAAAACAGTAATACACAACTGCTTACCCTAAGACTTGTGCTTTGGAGATTCAAGTGCTTATTTACAATGTGAAGCTGTATAGTGTTCCTGCAAAACTGCAGTCTTGTTTCCCTTTACAGGAAACTTCCCTTTCATGATTCTTGCCAACACTAGACTGACCTCCCAGATGGGACAGCATGGCTGGTTAGGGAAACGGGAAAAGTTGCAGAAAAATCAAATTAAAACCTCTTTTCTGCATGTTTTCATGTCAGAATGTGAAGCTGTGGGCTACTGCTCAGAGCCCAGGAGCTTGGGGATGCCTCAGTTGCAGGATGACCCCTCCCACCTTTGTTTCAAAGCATACCAGTCTGCTCTGTTTGTGGCCTGCATGAGGTCAGTTCCCAGTGGGAAGTCCACTCTGAATTTGGCATTTGTTTGTTTTTTATTTCTCGGGTACCTACATACAGGGCTGGAACAACCCAATCAGTAATCACTCAAGGAGGTTGGTTGGAAAGAAGGCACAACTCTTGTATTAACTGCATAAGTACTCAACTCAGACCAAGTATATTCAGGCTTCTGGAAATACTTTGTTCATCATAGGCATGCTCAGAGTCTCAGCAACTATTAGCAATGTCACTGTATATAATACAGGAACATGGGGTAGGATCCACGAAGGGACTTAAATGTTGCAATGCTGAGCATCACTTTTAGATGCCCAACTTTTAGATGCCCATAAAAATCACAGGAACAACACTGGCATCCACAAAGCCTGAGTTAGGTGCTCAGACTCACTATACAATGAGTGAGAAAAGAGAGGCACCTGAGAATGCAATCCACAATGCCAGCATGCTAGTTAGGGAGCTGCCAAAGCTAGCCAATGGGAGATACTTACCAAAGTCGTGTGTGTGCCTCCCTTAGAGATAAACGCATATCACTGCTTGGTGATTTACGAAGGGGAACCAACCATTATTGGCACCTTAGTAGTTTCTTGCAGGAATGAGTTAGGCATCTGCCTTGCTCCACAGACAATGACAGGAAGAAGAGATGGTGATGCTACTGCCCACTTACAATTTTTATCCCAGTGGTTAGAGCACTCACCTCAGATATAAGAGACCCAAGTTCAGTTCCCCTGAGTTCTCTAAACATTGCACTATGGGATATTTTGATGTGGTTCCCCTTCATCTCTCCTGTTGAAGCTGTTCCATTTTGGATGAATAATGAAAGAGGGATTGGAGCAGGGGGGGACTGAACCTGGGGATATTAGAGAGCCTCTCGAAAACTTTTCTCTCTGATCAAAAGATGTTGGTCCAATAAATGATATCACCTCACCCACCTTGCCTCTCTGATATCCTAAGATCAACATAGCTACAACAATACTGCGTATTCAAGTATTTTTCCATAGTGGAATAATAACTGGACCAAGAAAGACTCTGTAACCCAGTGGTTAGGGAACCCATCAGGAAGGAGGAGACCCCAGGTCCCGTCCCCCCTGCTCTTTCAGAACTCTATGTAGACACACAAGCTTGTCTCACCCATCAACAGAAGTTGATCCAATAAAAGATATTTCTTCACCCACCTTGCCTTTCAAATACTTGAATAGTCATTGAGAGAGAGAGTGTAGTCCAGTAGTTAGGGCACACATCTCAGAGGGAGAGACCCAGGGTCCAATCCCCCTGCTCTAATTACCCTCTAATTATTAATCAACAGTGGAATAGATGCAACAGGAGAGACTGAGGGAACCTCTCATCAAAGTATTTCAGAGGTCAATGGTCAGGTGCTGGAAAAGGAAATGGTTTGGAAAGGTGTGTTGGAGGTGGACCTCCAGAGCAGGCTGAAGAGAGCAGATGTGTTAAAAGAATGCATTGAACTGTGGTGATGTGACACTGATGGGTTTAACTATTTAAGTTGGTGCTCAAAATTTTAAACCCTCTGGGTGTTTATTAGTATGTTCTCACTCTGCACATATCTCTATACTTTAGCAGCTTGTAGCTCTGTGGAAAGCTGTATACAATTCTATGCACTTAGTTGGAAAGGTACCAAACTGATGTTCCAATGATTTTTTTTTTTAAATCATAAGGGCTGCAAAACATTTAGTAGAACTTGAAGTTATTTTGTTATTAGCAGGAACCAAAAATATTTGAAGAAAAAAAACAGTTTGTGCAGGTGGGAAACAGGCTTTTTATGTATTATCATTTTTTTTTTAAATCCATGAGTGACAAACAAGTAGTCATACTGTACCTGATTGTTTGGAGCTTTTATACAAAGCTATCACATCATGAATTCTATTGCCTAGAATTAAGTTAAGATGTTTCTCTAATGCACCAGGCTTTCAGAGAATAGTCTTAGATGGATTGAAATGGAGCCATAATGGTTTTTGAAGTTAATGTTTGCTGTGGGAAAATTGTTTTATCTCAGTTGGCTGACCTAGGTTACAGATACAACACTTCAGCATTTTACATCCACAGCTGCTTCCCAAGTAGAAAGATTAAACTAGCTGAAGAGTCTTTCAGATGATTCTTTCAGGTGTCATTTTGTGAAGTCAGCTCTAAAGTTTAGCGGATCATTTGAGTTGCTGTAACAAGCAAAAGCATTTTCAATAAGGTCTTCCAGCCCACTGTGAATTTAGCAGTAGACTATTTGAGTTCTGCTGATTAAACTAAATAAGGATGTCTCAATTGTAAGAGAGCTCCAGCTATTATGAAGATTTTATGATAGTGGATGCCCTACAGCATTGCAGGTCCTCTTTGCTAGCTCATTTGTCTCAAACAGGAGTTTTGCAAGGGAGGTCCGCAGGTGAAGGAGGAGCACCCCAACATGATCCTTGGGGTGAGTTTGTTGTCTGTTAATTTGTTTGTTGTTGTGTGCTTGCTTGTTTGCTTGCCATGTGCCTCCATGACTGAATTTTATTGTGTGCTTGGGGGGCTGTATGCTGAGCCTAGTGGCATGCTAGGCAAGGCTGAGATCTTCCTAATAAGGCTCTACCCTGCAATCCTTTGAGCCCCAATCCCTTTAGAATCCCTTGACAAGAGGCTGGAGTTAATGGGGGGAGGGATAGCTCAGTGGTTTGAGCATTGGTTCACTAAACCCAGGGTTGTGAGTTCAATCCTTGAGGGGACCGCTTGGGGTTCTTGCGCAAAATCAGTAGTTAGTCCTGCTAGTGAAGGCGGGGGGCTGGACTTGATGACCTTTCAAGGTCCCTTCCAGTTCTAGGAGATAAAAATTAATGGAGATATCCTTTTTTTAAAAAAACAACAACAACAGGGGTTTAAAAAGCCAGCTCCTAAGCAACCAGAGGAGCAGCAAACAGGGAGTGTTGCAAGGGAGATTAGAGAGGGAGCACGAGAACCAAACACATCTAATAAACATTCTCTCAACTTAGGCCAATATCGTCCCCCAGGGAAAAAAAACACAACAAACAAAACAAATACAAATAATAATATAGGCAGAAGTCCATCATCAGAATGGGGGCTATTCAGTTTATTGTACTGAATATAGCATGGATGATTACCTGCCTCAGGGACAGGTAGCATATGTGTGCATTCGGTGCAAGCAACTTATGGGATTCGGAGACCAAGTATAGGCTCTTGAGACCAGAATGGCTGAACTGGAAGAGTTAAGGGCAATAGAGAGCTACATAGACAAGACTTTCCAGTACATAGTAGAGCAGTCTGACCTCCAGCCTGACAGCCACTGTGCTGCTGAGGAGGATGAATGTCTCGGGGAAGGAGAACAACAAGCTGAGTGGAGGGTGTGACTTTGCACTCCATATGCTTTATGGGAATATCCTTAGGAATATGACATAGCTGGAATATGCTTTACACTAAATACCCCTTGTATGGTATCATTAGAAAGCTTGTTATCTACTGAGTGTGTTCATCTTATTTGTTTGCATGTATTATTTCTATGTCTGGAGTTAGGAGAGTAAGATATAAACTTGTATTACTAAACATTAAGTGGAAGCCATTAAGGGTGCCTCAGAATCAGTGAACTGTAAATGGCTCTGTTTACTTGCAAACCTTCCTGTGTACCTGTGGGCCAGCCCAGGAAGAATGGAGGCTGGGGTCTCACAGGACATGTGACCATGTCACATGATGCTGGAATCCATCTTAAATCTGGTACTTTTCCATTTAGAAGGAGGGTTGGGGACCCAGAGAGACAAAAGAGTCCCCCTGGGGGGTCAAAGCTATAAAAGAGGAACAAGACAAAGGGGGCTGCCAGTCATGAGAAAATGCCTAGTTACAATCTGAGATGGCTGCTGGAACTAACAAGGACTGTACCAGGGGAAAGAATTGGGCCCAGATTAGAAAGGAGTCTAGACTGTGAAAGAAGTTTATTAGAACATCTCTGAGGGTGAGATATTACCGGTAATCATTTTTTTTTAATGTATTAGGCTTAGACTTGCATGTTTTTTGCTTTATTTTGCTTGGTAATTTACTTTGTTCTGACTGTTATTACTTGGAACCACTTAAATCCTAATTTTTATACTTAATAAAATCACTTTTGTTTATTAGTAAACCCAGAGTAAATGACTAATACCTGGGGGAGCAAACAGCTGTGCATATCTCTCTATCAGTGTTATAGAGGGTGGACAATTTGAGTTTACCCTGTATAAGCTTTATACAGAGTAAAATGGATTTATTTGGGTTTGGATCCCATTGGGAACTGGGTGTTTGGCTGTTGGAGAAAGATGACCTGCTGAGCAGTTTCTGGTTAAAGTCTGCAGCTTTGGGGTCGTGGCCTGGACTCTGGGTCTGTGTTGCATCAGGCTAGTGTGTCTGGCTCAACAAGACAGGGTTCTGGAAGTCCCAAGCTGGCAGGGAAAATGGGCTCAGATGTAATCTCAGCACATCAGGTGACAGTCCCAAGGGGATCTCTGTGACCAAACCCATCACAGAGGGAAATGATCCCATGGTTGGGGCCCTCCTTCCAGATGATGTCATGATATCCTTTCACATTGAGGATGTGGTCTCCAGAAGGGAACCCCCATTATTAGGAAGAGAAAGGTAATAGTAATGGGGGATTTGATTATTAGAAATATAGATAGGTTTGTAATAACTGAGAGAACCTTATGGTGAATTGCCTGTAGGGTGCGAAGGTTGTGGACCTTTCAAAACATCTAGACAGACTTATGTACAGTTTTGGGGAGGAGGCCATGGTCATGGTAGATACCAATGACATAGGGAAGGATAGGACAGAGATCCTGGAGGCTAAATTTAGGCTACTGGGTAAGAGATTAAAATCCAGGACCTCCATGGTATCATTCTTTGAAATAGTTCCGGTTCCACAGGCAAAACTCCCGGGTCTCAACTTGTGGATGAGATGATGGTGTTCAGAGGAGGGTTTTAGGTTTATTAGGAATTGGGGAACCTTTTGGAAAGGAGGAGCCTATTCTGGAAGGATGGGCTCCTCCTAAACTGAAACAGAGACAGATTGCTGGCATGTAAAATTAAAGACATCATAGAGAGACCTTAAACTAAGGGCTAGGGGAAAGCTGACAGGTGTGGCGGAGCACACATTTCAGACAGAGATGTGCCTGGGGGAGGATTTATTAAATGGGATAATCTATAGCCTATTAAAGAGGAGAGAATAGAAATTGATGAAGTATAGGCAGGAACTGAAGAGAATCAGTCAAACAAAAAAGAGTCCCATTCAATTACATCACATGAAGGCAGACAACTAAATATTGACAAAATGTATAAATGTTTGTATATAAATGCTAGAATCTAAATACTAAGATGGATGAAATTGAGTACCAGGATTAAATGAGGATATTGATACAATAGGCATTACAGAAACTCGATGGAACAGTGATAATCAAGGAGAAAAGGTAATACCAGGTATCCTGGTTTTGCAATATATGCCTTTATAAAATAAAAACTATATATTTTATGAATTTTGAAATGTACATATTTCCATGGCAAACAGTTTGGAAAGTAAAACATTAGTTATTTCACAGAGCTCTAGTAATAAGGGAACTGCTCTGAACAGAAGCATATTTGAAGAGGACCAATTCTGTTCAGATATTCTTTTTTGTGCGTGATCTAGTACAGTATATAGGATCCAATCCTGCATGGGAGTAACTCATTCAAATCAGTGGAGTCCCATTGACTTTACGATTTGCATGTGTAAATGTAATTACATGCAGAAGTGTCTGCAGAATTGGGTTCTAAAAATTGTCTGTCTATAACAATCCACAGTATACATTCTCAGTCAAATTTTCTAGTAAAACCAAGTGCATTTTTTGACAGTGAGACTTTCGTATCTTTCAGCAAACTATGCTTTCAGTAAGTGCAAAGATATGCATGACCAACGGCCTGGTCTGTGAGCTGCCAAGCGCCCACAAATACCATTGCTGTCACTGGGAGCTGAGAGTATGCACTTAGCACTTTGCAGGATCAGGACTCTTCATTGCTTTACATCACTCACTTAGGAGGAAGTGGTAGAATATTAGAGAATGGGAGAGTTGGATCTAATAAAGAGAGGCTCAATTTGTCCTCCTGATTACACCAGTTCAAGTCCACAGACTTAAATAGAGGAGTGAGAGGAGAATTTGGCCCATGGTGGAAGACTTCTTAGCAGATAGTTTTAACTAGGCACAACTGCAAAGCCAGCCAGGATGTGAGCAGCTTCACGTCAGCAGCAGTGGCTACTCTATAGCCTGGTAGGAAAATTCATTTTCCTCAGGCTCCAGGTGAGACATTTAAGGGCCATTCCTGCAACATGCCAAGCACTTCTGAGTAATACTGAGTGCCCTCATCTCGCATTGTAGGATCCAGCTCCAATTTCACAGCCCAGTGTTTCAGCTGTGAGCAGGGTGGGAGGATTTGTGCCTTAAAATAAAAGAACATACAAGGAAAAGTGATATCTGATACATCATTTCCCACCTATACTTAGACTGTGAAATATATAACAGTGGTAACTGTAGACAAAATTCCTCTCTAATACAGTCATGAGCAGATTGTAGAATACATTTTTCAGAAATGCCATGAAATCCTTTTAAATAAATGTGTATGAAAAATAATACACGGGGGAAAGAGAAATGTGAAGATAAAAATTAATGAAACAGTTGTTCGTCTCCACTCTACATATTGTCTCTTATTTGATACTTAGTTTTTAATCTTGTCCAGGCAGGGGCTGTCTTTTTGCTGTGTGCTTGTAAGAAACCTAGTACTACGGGCCCCTGCTAGAGTCTCTAGGCACTACTAGAATACAAATAATACTGTTTTTTCGAAGGTGGGACCAAACTATTGCATGCACCCTGCCTATTACCTTCAGGCTTGGGCTTTCTCCTGTGTCATTAAGGCTCTGTGGACTTTTTGGGAAACGTAAAACCTAAGATTGGAGAAACTCTGCAGCAGCTGCTGGGTATAGCATGCTACTCTCATAATCCCACAAATTACTAGGTAAATCAAGATGGAAGTTAGTGATACTCCTAGAAGCAAGTGGTATTAGTCCTTTTCTATGTGTGAAAGTTACAGTGGCTTAATTTAAATAGTTTTTTTTTATCTGCTTTAGTTACATCAGTACAAATCCCTGATAGGGAACTATTTTGGTGAAAAAGAATATTATGTCAAGTCAGTTTAACCCAACTCCTAATTGACTTAAGCAAAACCAAAATAATGCTGGTTTAAACTGAAATAAGAGTGTTAAATAAGTTTGTATCAATTTGACTAAATTGGTTTAAAATCACATCTTTGGTTAAAATAGTGCAATTTAGTTATTTAGACAAGGCTTTAGCCTCCTGTCACACTATTTTCTATCAAATAGGCTTATAATGCTCTGATAAACACTTGTTCCAGAGGCAAATGAATAAAGAAAAGAAGAGCTAATCTGGGGCCAAGGGGAAAAATTAAAACAAAAACTATGCTCTGGTCCTTAAGAAAAAGAAAAAGGTTCAGTGAGAATTAAAGTAATTTAAAATACATTACACTTAGTCCAATAAAAATCTCACAGGATAAGGTATTACAGAATCTGAGCAATGAGACCTCCGTTACATCCTATACTTGAAACAGAAAGCATATTAACGACACTGATTAATCTAATCCAGTTTGATAGAGGATTGGGTTCTTTTGGTAAAATAAAGATACAGAATTTCCTGTAAGCTCCTTAACCTTAGTGCACAGGAAGTATTTTTTTTTCTTTTAAGATTTTTTCCTTTAGCTGGTATTTCCTTAAGAGGGCCCCATTGTATTGTTCACTAAGATATGACTTGCTGCAGAGAGAAAGAACCTTGTTGTTCTGGCATTGTAATCTTTTCAGAGATATTTATTTACAATAAGATCCCCTGTAGTCTCCCATCCACCCCATGCTATTCAGTGCATCTGTGTCAGACTGCTGTAGTGCATAGTTCCAGTGTGTGGTCTGTAATTATAGTACTGTAAAATGGAGGCCCACTGCAGTCCCAGTGCACTCAGTAGAAATCTGTGTTTTTGTTGTGGTGGTGTATCAATATTGAAAAGGAAAT
This sequence comes from Chrysemys picta bellii, assembly GCF_011386835.1. NCBI lineage: Eukaryota > Metazoa > Chordata > Testudines > Emydidae > Chrysemys > Chrysemys picta. The sequence goes on from NC_088796.1 coordinate 62,510,115, forward strand.
TTACAGTTATGTATATTGTTTTGAACAAAGAAAAAAATAATCAACCCACAAAACCAAGCAACTATTTATTTATTGTAGTCATTTTGAAGCACTAAAGTATGGTGGTTACTGTGTGTTGTGTGAAGAAGTACTTCCTTTTTTAAAAAAAAAAAATCCCCTGCCTATTAATTTCATCAGATGATCTGATAGTTCATGTGTTTCTATGCAAAGGGGTAATAACACTTCCCTGTTCACTTTCTCCACACATTCATGAATTTATAGACCACTGTCATATCCTCTATGCTGAACCGTCTTTTTAATCAAACCTCTTATGGAAGCTGTTCCATACCCCTAATAATTTTTGTTGCCCTTCTCTGTACCTTTTCCAATTGTAATATATATTTTTTTGAGATCGGGCTACCAGAACACACTATTCAAGATGTGGGCATATCATGGATTTATATAGTGGCATTATAGTGGCATTATCTATCCCTTGTCTAATGGTTCCTAACATTGTTACCTTCTTTGACTGCCACTGCACATTGAGTAGCTCTTTCGAGAGACCTATCCACAATTACTTCAAGATTTCTTTCTTGAGTGGTAACAGCTGATTTTAGACCAAATCATTTTCTATGTATAGATGGGATTATTTTTTCCAGGGTGCATTATTTTGAGATTATCAACATTGAATTTCATCTGCCATTTTTGTCACCCAGTTTTGTTAGATCCCTTTGTAATTCTTCACAGTCAGCTTTTGACTTAATTGTCTTCAGTAATTAAGTATAGTCTGCAATTTTTGCCACCTTGCAGTTTACCCCCTTTTCCAGATAATTTATGTATATGTTGAACAGCACAGGTCCCACCGTTGGGATACTCCACTATATTTCAGTCTCCATTATGAATACTGACCATTTATTCTTATCCTTTGACCATCTGACCCAGGAAAGGATCTTTCCTCTTATTCTATAATTGCTTAGTTTGCTTAAGAGCCTTTGGTGATGCAACTTGGCAAAAGCTTTCTGAAAGTCCAAGTACACTATATTGACTGGATCATCCTTGTTCACATGCATGTTAACATCTCAAAGAATTATAATAGATTAGTAAGGCATGATTTCCCTTTGCAAAAGCAGTTATACCCAGAATAAGCACGACAAACACAGCATGCCCTGCTTCTCAAAGTGAATCATGCATAATCAAAGATTAATAGTTGCACTAGATTTAGTAAATTGGATTTATTATGTAAATTGAAACCCTTGGGGACAGAACTGACAAATGCAACTACTTTTAATGAGCAACTTGAGTGGGATGAAACCACAGTTTTGGAGGTGACAAGTGTTATATTAACTGTCTCACCTGAGTTGTATATTACTGTATAATTTCTTGAAATAAATAGCACACTGTTCATATGTTCAAACTGCAAAAAATATGAAAATCCTTGGTTATTTCAGTCATCTTTAAGTATCCAAAGCCTTACTATGCTACCATATATATTTTTGTGACAATTGCAAATAAATGATGAAGTCCTTTGAAAGGATATTACTTCAGTAGAAACCAATTGTTTAGATGTTGTAATTTGTTTAGAAGTTATATTTGAACTCTGATTGTGGTCCCTCTCCCACCCCCCAAAACTATCTTTTGTTTGGTCCCTATCAAGTGCATTCACCTCTGCTCAGCCGCAAGTGAAGCTACTTTCTGTCCGATCTGCTCTAATGGACACACTTTGGCAAGTGTTTTTCAACAAGCTTGACCTTATTCCTTCAGAAATCACGCATTCTCTGAGGAAGGCTCTGGCCAGTAAATCAACTGCAGTGTTAATCAATAAAAGTAATCAGCCTCTGAGGATAACCTGTCTATTACAATATGTTAACAACAAAGTATTTGCTAGTCTTTAAAACATTGTTTAAAGAGTAAACAAAAGGACACTGCTCCAATTTTTCTCCTGCTTTGGCTTGGCAACATTTGAATTTTAAATGAAGATGAAGTTTAAATACCTATGAGTGTGTGCACATAAAAGAAAAGTACTGCAAGAAATGTATCAAATAAGAGCAAACTGATCAATAGATTCAATATTTTTGCTGTGCATCCTTGAGCAGATTTGCTGCATGATTCAGTTTCAAAATGTGTAATCATAAGAGATGTTGGCTGTATATCCAGAAAATGTATTCCTTATCCAAATAAGATTAGATGTATTTCTAACTGGTGTTCATTTAGGGGTATTTATGGTATTATTATAGTGAAACGTTTGTGACCCTGTTATTCAGTTTCTTTCATTGTAAGCCCCTACGCTGAGAATCTTTTAACTATGTGCTCAATTACTACTGTTAAACTGCATCTTGATATTATAAGATGGCTATTCAAGTATTTTATACAAGTGTAACGGCTTCAACAGCAGAGTTTAAGAGAAACACATCTGAGTACCCTATAACCCAGTACATAGGGTACTCTCCCTGGATGTGGGAGATCTAGAGTCAGGTCCCTGCTCCAGAGAGGGAACTCAAACTTGCATCTCCTACATCCCAGTGAGTGTCCTAATCACTGGACTGTTTGGTGCCAGGGGTCTGCTTCTGCCCCCTCCTCCTTGGCTTTTGTGAATCTGGAGCATCGTGTCCTTTGCTTTTGTTAAAAATGGCAGAGATATTTTTATCCAAAATATTTTTTTTCTTTTTTTGATTTGCCAAAAATTCTGAAAAAATTGATTTGTCTGACCTGAATTATTTTTTTTCAAATTCTTGGAACTGCCAGTGAACTGAAAAAACAGTTATTTCATCCAGTTCTTCTCATGACACAATGTAAGAACTAAGAACTCCAAGCTTTCAATTTACCTACAGATTACTCATGGATTCAACTAGGAATGGCAGGGAAAGTCTGAGATATTCTTCCAAGGTCTGCTCCCAAACCAAGGTCGGCCCACAAATAAGCTCTGCCCACTTAAAATGCCAAAATAAGAAACCACTTACCTAGATCGTGCAGGTGTTCAAAATGTGAACCAATGGTTATATCCCTGACCCCTCTCTCATGCTGATGTAGTGTGTCTCAAGGGTGGTTGCATTAAATTCCTCTCATCCCTATTTAGTTACTTAGGCTTCAATCCTGGGGGGAGCTGATTGCCTCTTGCAAGGAATAGTGGCCCTAATTCTGGCTGAAAATGATGTGAGTTGAGGGTGAACAATACTATGCCCAGCCCTGTAAGGTGCCCAGTTCTTTTCAGTTTCCACTGATGACAAAAGGAACTGAGGGCACAAAGCAACTCACTATGAGATGTCAAATATGAAACAAGTTCATTCTCAAATGTAACAAATATAGCAAATAATCTATTGATTGGCGAAAAAATGCATGGTGCTTCTTTCCCAAGTATCATCCATTTGTGGCACCAAAATGAGCTGTTACTCAAAGTAGTATGTGCAAGACATATTCAGATTGGGCTAGATAAATCCAGACTGGAATTAAGGTGTAAATTTTTAACTGAGAGTAAAAAGCAACAGAGGGTCCTGAGGCACCTTTAAGACTAAGAAGTATTGGAGCATAAGCTTTCGTGGGTAAAAACCTCACTTCTTCAGCTGCAAGTCAGAAGCTTGCATCTGAAGAAGTGAGGTTTTTACTCACGAAAGCTTATGCTCCAATACTTCTGTTAGTCTTAAAGGTGCCACAGGACCCTCTGTTGCTTTTTACAGATTCAGACTAACACAGGTACTCCTCTGATACTTAACTGAGAGTAATTAACAATTGGAACAATTTACAATGGGTCATGGTGGAGTCTCCATCACTGACAATATTTAAATGAAGATTGGATGTTGTTCTAAAAGATCTGCTCTAGGAATTATATTGGGGAAGTTCTATGGCCTGTGTTATACAGGAGGTCAGACTAGATGATCCTAAAGATTCCTTCTGGCCTTAGAATCTACAAATCTATGAAGAACTTCATATAAAAATGTATACATCCCACAGTGATTCCCCCCACCCACCCAAAGTGGGTTTTCTTTATTGTTTTGCCACTATGTTAAGTCTTCTGTAGTTGAGACTAAGATGAAAATCTTCCATTTTTGCTTGCCTGTAATGAAATGGTATAAAATGTCTATGTGCTTTTTGTAATGATTGCTGACATAATTAATCTAAATAAATGAATATATAAATTTAGTTTCTATGACCCATAAGTGGCAATGGAGGTCTGGCATAAAATACCATTTGGAGTATGTTAATGTTCCAAGGAGCAATTTTTCTGCATTGCAGCCAAGATCATAAATTATTTCTGCCACTTATCTGAGACCTGCCCTGCAAATCTGATAAGTGGATTTAGCCCTTAATACATCCTGTGGAGCATAAATATTGGAGGTCAGCCTTATCGGTGAACTTCCTTGGGTTTTTAATTATTTGTATTCCAATTTCTCTCTCTCTCTCTCACACGCACACAACGAAAGAAGAACAAACAAAATCAAATAAAATAGAAATAGCTATTTTATATACATATTGTGTATCCTTCAGTACGTGCTAACAGAGGGCTAGACTGTGACTTTAGACAAAGGCCTGAGCCAGGGATGATGTGCAAATTGTACCACTCAGGAGTGTAACAGTTTTAAGCGAGAGACTGAAAGAGCCCCACCCCAGAATACCCTATAGACCCATGGTTAGGCCCTCACTTGTAATTTGGGATATCCAAATTGAAATCCCTGCTTTTAATCAGTCAGAAGGGGAACTTGAATGTGGGTCTCCCACATCCCAGAGGAGTGCGCTAAGCACTGGCCTAGAGGGTCAGGTACCACCCTCCTGTGGTTTTGTTAATGGCATTTCCAAAATCCCCCCAAATTAAACATTTTGTTTGGCCAGTGAACAGACAAATTGATCATTTGCACAGCTCTAGTACTCATTCCATTATCCAAATACAGTTAATGCTACCCGGATTTCATACAGTTATGAAATGCTACCCTTACATATCAGGAATGATATTGCAGGGTTGGAAATACTGACTGGATGTTTGTGAAATGTCAATCTTGGTAATCCAGCTTCTAGAAATTTTATTCAGCCTGAAATCACGTTGGGACTAGGACCAAAGAATGTTAGTTCATCACACCAAGATAACAGCAGGTAGCAGGTTTCTGGACAGGTGCACATTTCTAATTAATCTATTTTGCTCCAGTGTGCAGAAAAAGTTACTATTTTAAAGGGTCACTTAAACCAAACAGACAAACAAAAACCCTCCTTCACCATTACTCTATCAGGCCACTTCTAAAAAGAGGCTAATAGTCTTGCTTCACACTCTACTGAAGTGATTATAAACTCCCATGTAGTAATAAGCATTTCATTTTACTCAAACGCTTGCTATATTGTAACACCCTGACCTTCAATAGTGTCATGCAATGTATGAGGTGCAATGAGTAATTATTATAATTACCTTTTCTGAAATCTTACTCTTATGGCCTACCTACTGAGCATTTGCTTTTATATATTTGAATGCACTCTTTTAAACTCTGGTAGTGTTTTTTTGTTTAAATGGCCCCAACAAATATCACTCATAATATCTTCAAAACATTAATTAGCACTAGTAATTACACAATAATTGAATATCAAATATTTCCATTGTGTAACTCCACAATTAGTGTTCCAGCAAACGCTAGCAACAACCTTTTCTACTTCCTTAGTTATTAGATTAGACTGGAGTAGAGCTCATTAGAGCTGGTCAGGAATTCTTGATTTTTTTCATGTTGGAAAATGCTGATATGTTGAAACCAAAACTTTTCACAGAGCCATATCAGTTTCAACAAAACTCTTGTTGAAGGTTTCTTGGGTCCAGGATGGAAGTTCTGGTTAAAACAAGAGACCAACCAGCCAACAATAGTCAGTTGGTTAGGGCACTCACTCACAACATGGGAGAGGAGGTTTAAGTCTCTACCCCACCTGGTTCAAACCAGGGACTTGAAGTTGAGTCTCGCATATCCCAGGGAATTGCCATAACCAGACTATTGCTGAATCCTTCTCTGGCTTTTTGTGAAAATTTTCAAAAGGCCTTGGTTTTGTCCCCATGCAGTATGAAACCAAATGCTGAAACGATGACATTTTTCATAAAATGGAATTCCCAGCTAGCCCTACTGCTGATGTGGTAACCTCTCCACAGTTACAGATAAAAATTACTTTTAAGCCTAATTTTTGACCATTCTAAAATTCTAAACAAACAAACAAAACACCCCAAACACCCCCCTCTCCACTGCAGATTTTAAATGTGTTAAGTATGTCTGTTTTTGTTTTGTTTTCCCTAAATTTGAGGTCATTTGAACAAATTTGGCAATAGATGTAAATGTTATCAACCTTTTTTTGGAGTGGAGGGGTTGTGACATTGAGGCCCTTGGCAAAGGGTTCGTTGTTCTTTGCAAACAACTCTCACCTCAGACTTGGCACACTCACTTACACAAAATACATGTCTTACAGGATATTTATCCAAGTAAAGTAACATGTAAGGCAGGGATCGGCAATCTTTGGCACATGGCCCGCCAGGGTAAGCACCCTGGCAGGCTGGGCCGGTTTGTTTACCTGCCGCATCCGCAGGTTTGGCCGATTGCAGCTCCCACTGGCCGTGGTTCGCCGTCCCAGGCCAATGGGGGCTGCAGAAAGTGGCGCTGGCCGATGGATGTGCTGGCCGCTGCTTCCCGCAGCCCCCATTGGCCTGGAGCAGCGAACCGCGGCCAGTGGAAGCCGCGATCGGCCGAACCTGCGGACGTGGCAGGTAAACAAACTGGCCTGGCCCACTAGGGTGCTTACCTTGGCGGGCCGCCTGCCAAAGGTTGCCAATCCCTGATGTAAGCTATCTACAGAGAGCTCATTAACTTGTCAAGATTCATAATCATTGTGAGATGTGTATACATGAAATCTTTCATGAGTAGTGCATTTATATTGAAAGTATGCTTTATGACTTTGAAGTAAAAATTAGTCACCAAGAGATAGTGTATTGGTGATGGCCCATTCAGGCAGGAGAGAATTATCACTCCATCCTGTATAGCTGGTGATGCAGGCTCAATTGTTAGTCTTGCACAATACTAATACTTTCACTGGAAAACCATCAGAGGCAACTGCAAACAATCAAACCCACTTGACATTAAAAAAGGAACTCTGCAACAAAACAGAGGTTCATCCCGTCTGTAAATAGAAACAAAAGGCTGTTTTCAGTTTAACAGAGAGGAGGGAGAAGCACTCTGTAACCATTCTCTGAGAAAACCCATTGTGGAGCGGGGGTGTTTTCATGAATGTTTGGCTCCTGGTTCCTGTGAAACTACTCATCTCTGAAACACGCTGAACTTTGGGAGCAGGGACTTAGTTTATTAGATAGGAAAGGAAATGACTGATATGTGTTAGACCCAGGTTCTCATTTAATGATTTTGTTTTGTATTCATGTGTTTCCATCACTTTCTCTTATTTCTAGTTATATCTTTACCCTTTCTTAAATCTACTTTTATTTTATTATAAGTGCTCACAAATGCGGTGTGATTTACGGGAGCATTGGTTTAAAGTAAAATTAGTAAACTGGGGTACACTGCACCTTCAGGAGCAGAGGATCTGGGATTTCTGTGAGTAGCCATATCAGAGGCTGACTATCACAGGCAGAATGATTCAAAGGGGCTCCAGGATTGGTGTGAATCTACTGTTAACCTGCAAGGCAAAGTTAGGGCTGGCATAGCCCAGAGGAAAGTGTTTGAGTGACTGAAAGGCTGGTGGTGGTAGGGAGTGACACCCAGACAGGCACACACAAGGCTCCATCATGCTGGAGGTAGGGGGTAACAAGGTGACTTATAGTCTTGGGTTTCCCAAGAACTATCACAGGGGTGTACTACATCTTATCAAAAACTGCCACAAAGTAGAAGTGATCAAAACCTGTCTAAATTTGGAATTTTCGAATGGGGAAAAAAAGGGACCATTTTTTCCTGAAAAAATTCACAAAAAGTCCTGTATTTTCAACAGCTCTACCCAAAAACTTTTAAGGAATTTTTAACGACCATAAACAATCCACATGAAAACAGGTCCTCTATGAATTTTTGATTTACAAACAATAGCATACTGAAAGCAGACGTTCTCCACTCTTCATTACAATTCCAGGTGTATATCAATGTGACAATTGTCACCACACACACAGTAGAGTATGTATTCATTCAAACTAGAACTGGTTGGAAAACATTTTTCTCCCAGCAGAAATTTTCCAGAAACATGGGAGGAAATGCTGGGGGTGTGTGTGTGTGTGTGGGGGGGGGGGGGGTTGAATTTTTTCCATGGACAATTTTGACTTTTTGATAAAAAAATCAAACATGAAACATTTTGAGCTGAAAACTTTGATTCATAAATACCACTAAGTGTCTCATGGGAGTTGTAGTTTGGGTGCCTCAAATCCCTTTTTACTCTATAGGATTGGTTCCCAAGTCAAACTGCATCACCCATGATGCACCATGGTTTCCCCTTTTGCTGACCCCTCAGGGTGCATCATAGGACTCTCTCTTGCTCCAGTGTGTAATGGGAGATGTAGTCTGTCTGGGAACACAGTTCATACAGAAAAATGGGGCCATGATGCACCATAGTATTTTTGAATAATTTTTTTCTGGGTTTTGGGTGAAAACTGAAAACTTTTCAGATTTTGGGTGTTTTTAGATGAGAAGTCAATTTTTTAAGCAGAAAAGTTACTTTTCATGAAAAATTGTGTCAATCTTTTTAAATAAAAAAAGTCTTAATGGAAAATTTTTGACCACTCCTAATACAAACCTCAGAGATCCTAGACTCTTGTCGGGGCTTCTTTGTTACTTCCTACATCATAATGCCTGCATAAATCCTGTCTATGGGCTTTCTCTGGCCTAGGCAGACCTTGCTAGCTGTGAAGGCAGAAAGGCTGCTTCTCCAGATTATCCACTATCTCCTCACTTCCACAGATTTCATATATTGATACTTTTTCCCAATCCCACATGAGCCTCCTTCAGATGCTTAAAATCTTCTGAAGCTCCTTGGTTCTTGCTGACCTACTAAGGACCACTGAAAGTGCTGTTGAAGTTGTAAGGTCTGGAGGGAAGCAAAACTGGAAGTGGAGAGTAGGAATCAATGCCTGGAGTCTGGGGGGCTGACTTGCAGAGGCCAGGGGCCAGGAAAATGCAAATATCTGAGTTCTTTGGGGCAGGAACCATCATTTTGTTATGTTGATGTGGTTCCTATGCCAAGCGCAGTGGGGCCTGAGTGCCACATGGTTCCATGCACTTCCCTTCCCATGCCCTTCTTGGTGCCAATACTCTGCAGAGTTTCCCAACTACCCTGGTCCAAATGAACTGTAGCGCTTTGTTGAGACTAAAGGTAAAGTTAAGAGGCAATTTTAGCAGGGTAAAGACAAACTTCTAAGAATGCTGTAGTTCTAAAATAACCAATTCTTGGAAACCCAGAAGAGTCAGAAATAATGTTGTGGGTTTCTTTTGTCTGAGAATTCATATATTAAGTGTGTGTTTATAACTGTGTTAGGGTGGATGATGTGTTTATTTTCTATTTTTATTTGCTTAACTGATTGATATGCCCCAACTGAGCTTCTGTGAAGGCTGAAATAAGGGTGTTTATATCGAGTTTTAAAATCTCTAACAACATTGTAAAAAAGCCGTAAAATGAGACTTCGTCAGCATACAAATCTATTTTGTGTTTTAATCCAGAAGACATTTTGATGCCGTTTACCAAAGTGCTTTTTCTCACATTTATTGCAAATAGCTCCATTGCCTAAGTGAACATGGGCGGTGGTTGTGGGGAAAACAGGGGGCAAGTGGAAAAATTGTCTCAGACACCCTAGACAAATTAAAAGGAGAGGATTAACAACCATTAATCAAAACATGCTCTTGAGGATGAACAGATAGGGCCAATATGTCCATAGAAAACTGATTTATCAAAAACAAACATTACCAAAATCTGTCTGGATCCAGAAGCTGATTAAAAAATGTAGAAAAAAGGACTTTGGAATTTGGCCAAGTATTGGACTTCAAAATAACCTGAAATAAATTTGAAACTTTAGGCATTAATATTCCCAAAAAGGTAAAAACAAATTATTGTTGGCTACATAAATGTAACTGGTAAAGAAATTTTTAAATTATTTGGGAATAAATATTGTGGAGAAACAAAAATCTTTTTAAAGCAAATTATCCTCCACACTGGAATAAAATATTAAGACTTGGAGGAATGGAACAAATATGAAATTTCTTGGCTAGGTAGGGTAACCTCATTAAAGATGTATGTCTTTCCAATGTTGTTGTTTTTGTTTCAGTGCATCCCTGTTGGTATCTCTGACATGACCATAAAAATTCCTATGGAAACATAAAACACAAAGGGTGAGTTCTACAGTTCTGTGTAAGCCTACAAAGTGGGGTGGACTAGTTTTCTCTATTTTGGTTTGTTACTATTATGCATCACAATTAAAAGATATGCTCAGTAGAGTTAACAATAGATCATCCAAACTCTGAGTAAAACTTGAACTAGACTGGAGCCCAAATAAAGCTATTTATATTAATTGTTGGGTTAAAAAGTATTTTAGGGCACCAAAAAAAAAAAAAAAAGACTACTTTGGACCTTTTTTAAAATTTCTGTTGCTGAGGCCCTCTTGTTTACCTTCTTTCATTAATAATCAGGAATTTATCCCTAGGAAATATGAAAGTGACTATTAATTGTAGGTAATAGCTAAGATTACTCAATTCAGACAGCTGTTCCTGGGTCCTAATATGAAATCATACCAAGAGAAATATAATAATGTCAATAATATAAAGACCCTATGTTTTCCATATTTATAAGTCAAACATTTTATTGTGAAATCAGGATATAAAACAGCTCTATCTAGACCTTTAACCATGTTTGAGGAGTTGATCCAGGAGCAAGCTGGAACAAAAATGTTTAATTTCTAAGATAGATACACACACCCATAATTTTGATTGAAAAAGACATAAGAAAAAGGGGATTTGGAGAAAGAAATTGATCTGGATTAGAGGGAAAAGGATTACCATCTTCAATTTGTGTAGATCAGAAGTAATTTTTTTTATAAATTACAGTATAGATGGCATTTGACTCCAGTTAAGTTCCATCGTGTTTTTGGTACTAGGGGGGTGCTCTGTTGGATGGGTTGCAAAAAAAGGGGAACATACTTGTACGTTTGGTAGTTGTGGTAGACGGTTTTGGGAGGAAATTATTAAAGAGATTGATTTTATGACAAAATCCCAGGTTCTCAGAGATCCCCTGACCCACTTATTTAATGTTCCAGAAAAGGATCTACAAATGACAAATTAATTACTTTTTAATGTTAGCAGAAAGACTTTCTATTACACATTATTGGAAAAATGTGTTTCCTCCTATGAAATTGTGGTAGAGTAAAACAGAGACTGTTCTTGTAATGGAAAAGCTTTCAGACCAAGTACTTACACAAGAGAAGCACCAAAAAAAAAAGAGGATAGGTATTCAGAAATTTGGTCACTCTTTTTAGTGTACTCCGGGGAGGACGACTCCCCAACCAGCAAGCAGGAATCTTTAGCCAGTTTCTTTGAATATAAACCTGATCCTGAATAAGTAATGTTAGATGTAGTATGTTAACTATTAATTGTAACTTTGCCTTAAGTTTTTTTTTTTTTTAAACCCTTAAGACAGTGATTAATCTCTGCATGTGTAATTGGGCCAATTTACAATGGCAACGTGTACAGTCCTCTAAGGCTATAGCCTATCTCTTGCACATTATAATTCACAGCACTCTTCCAAACATCTCAGCACATGAAATGTATCTGGGGAAAACCTCTAAATAATTTAAATCCCAGCCTGAGTTTGTGAAGCAGGATTTACTCATCTAATTCTCTTGGTTTTGTATTTGTTTGCTGAAAAGAAATGGAAACCAGTGGAAAACTTTAGCAAAATCTGAGACTTCAGCATTACATCTGTTTTATCAAAATCTGGTTTTGAAACATAAAGTGGGATAAATATTTGTTTTTGCTTGTGTGAATACTTGGGCAAATTTCAGGACATGTGTTTTTAATAATGCAACACATTAGTGCACACTTTAAGCCATCTAATATTTAACTGTCCCCAAAAAATAGCATTTGCACCCCTGCAGCCAGTGGTTTTTCTGGGTGCAAATGCTAATGCACATGTTAATCTATTGAAAGTTAAGGAATTCCTAGCTCTGCCATAGACCTCCAATGTTTTCCTGTGCCAGGATAAACATTTCAAAAACATCTATGTGATTTAGGAGCCTAAATCCCATTAAAGGCCAGTGGGATTAAGGCTTCTAAATAGATTAAGTGCTTTAGAAAATTTTACCCTTGATCATTGTGCCTCAGTTCTCCATCCATAAAAGGGGGATAATACTTCCTTTCTCTGACTGCCTTATCTATTCAGTTGTAAGCTTTTGGTGCAAGAACTGTCTTTTACTGTATGGATTGTGCAATGCCTAGCACAATGGGGCTCAAATCTCAGTTGAGATCTCAAAGTATTACTGTAATGCATAGAATAATAAGTGAATGCATAGGCGTCTGCAGGTTTATGAGTGTGTGTGCATAAATTAGTGTTTTCACACATAGAAGTTGGGGTCTAAAAATGTACCTCTCTATATTAGCCAGGTCAATCAACTCTGATAGACCAACATATATATTTAGGACATAACCTAGTTCCGTTGAAGTCAATGGCAAGTTGCATTGATTTCAAGGAACCAGTACATGGCCCATAATGAGAAATCCAAACTGTGGGACCCAGCCCAAGTATTTCAGCTGGGTACTGAGGAAATCTATGGGAGAAAACAATGAGGGGTTTTCCCTTCTGAGGCCTGAATCGTAGCAAAATTGATCTGAGGAGGCTACTCTAATTGTCTCTAACAACTTTTTTGAGCCTCACCTCTGAGCAGTTGCACAGCAAACCCCCATCAAATGTGACTGTACTCCACATATGTATCCCCTGCACAAATCTTCACCTGAGTCCTAGATCCTTGTGTGAAATTGGACAATATTAATTCCACTAGCAGGGGGACTCCGTACTCATGAATGTAAGTGAAGGATTTGCTAGTAGGTGAAATCTCCATACCCCTTTGGCCTGGCAATGGAAAAAAAATGGAGTGGAATTTTATTACTTTTTAAATTATTGTGAGTGTTTCCTCTAGATTCCCCCCCCCCCAACACACACACACACACACTCCTGAAGCTTCTATTTCTCATTCCTTCTCTTTCTTATCTCTCATGAGAGAGCTTTAGAAGTTTGCCCATCTCTCTCTTGTACAGAACTTGAACAAAACAAGGATGATTTCATTTTGTAAAACTAAAGCCAGAGGTGGCACAAATCCAGGTTACAATTCTACCTGACAGAGGTTGGGGGTCAAGGGATGTGTAGATAAATGGTTCAAATTTTGGCCCATTTATCTTTTACAATTTCTATGGAATAAACCTTTGCAGTAAATGTCAATATCATATATCCCAGCGGTTCTCAAACTTCATTGCACTGCAATCCTCTTCTGACAATAAAAATTACTACATGACCCCAGGAGAGGGACCAAAGCCTGAGTCACCCAATCCCTGCCACTCCAGGCTGGAGGCCGAAGCCCAAGCCTCACTATCCCACGGCCAGGGGGGAGCGATGGGGAAATCCGAAGCCCAGGGTTTTCAGTCCCAGGTAGGGGGCCTGTAACTTGAGTCCCACTGTCCAGGACTGAAGCCCTTGAGCTTCGGTGCCAACTGCGGGCGGTGGGGCTCAGGCTTTGGCGCCGGCCCCAGGCCCCAGCAAGTCTAACGTTAGTCTTGGTGACCGCATTAAAATGGGGTTGCAATCCACTTTGGGGTCCCAACTCACAGTTTGAGAGCTGCTGATATATATTTATAAGTGAACAAGAATAATCTCTGAAAGATTTCAATAGGGCCAAAGGTTTACTTTGTATTTATAACAAGGAGCAACTGAAAACACAGTGGAAAGGTACTATGCATGCACAGGCAAAAGCAAAATCTACTCTCAGCTCCCTTGAAATTCTTCAGTAATTCCAATAGAATGCTGAGGTCTTCTGAAGAAATCCTTGCCACTTTCTATTTTCTGAATCAGTGCCTTTCTTGCTCTCCCACAGTGCTTTACAAAGGAATAAGTTACAAACTAACAGTGACTGTAGGGAAAAGTGGCAGCTCACACACAGCCTTGGAAAATAGAACCTGTTTTACTGAGAAGGGGAAATGTCAAGAAACTGGGGTTATCTCCAAGCATTTTTAAAGAGTACTATGAATTCTTTAACTTCAACCTTGACAGCCTTCAGAGACAAGGAAAATGGACAGCTTTAAAGTCTTATCTTTTTTTTTTTTTTTTTTTGCCTGTTTCAGTTGTCAGTATTATATGCCTTAAGAATATATAAGGATAAAATATTTTAGACATGTCCAAAGTATGTCTTTCTTTTCATAGGAAAAGATTCTCCCTGCCCCTTGCCTTGGCATGCAGAGTGCAGCTGGAGGATTCTTGGAGCTTGCCTTCTTCCCCTCCCGCACATGCCCTCCTCCCTCCAAAGGCCAGGGACTTTTGAAAGGGGAGTGCAGGGACTGATCCTATGTGTTCATATATGGACCAAATTGCCCTCCTGTGGGAGAGTGTTGTGTTTTTTGCTCTTTACGAAGAAACCGCACAGGCACAGTTGGGTCCCCAAATTACCATATTTACTAAATATACAGAAACAATGCATGGCCTACCTATATGCTACTGCTGCTCTGACTGTTTTCTGATAGCTTTTAAAACATAGAATCCAGTGAGCACCACTGGGGGGCTCACAAACTCTTTAAAGGGATGCTACCCATTCCTGTGTTCAACAAAAGGGGCAGATTGCTGCTTTACTACATTATATTTTGTGCAAATGTCAGAACATTAAGGATTCCTGTTTGGCTAATAAGGTTAGAAAAACTGTACAACAAGGAAATGCAAAGTCTGCAAAACAAAATGGGTATGATTTACAATTAATACATACAATTGGTGTCTTGGTTTGGTGTAATTGTACCCTCCATCTTTGAAGTAAACCCTGATGTAAAGTCACCATTGGAGATGATCTAATAGGTATTTTAAAGTGTATTAATTAAGGGTGAAGATCACCCCTGTGCAGAAGGTCTATCTAGGGCCTAAGTCACCACTTAAGTCCCAAAGCTGTAAGGGGTGAATTTCACCCTTAGTGCCCATTTCTATTCCCATTGCCATAAATAGTCCTTTTGCCACTGACTTCAGTGGGAGTAAGCTTGAGTCCTTATAGCACCAAGTGCTCCCTGTTCAGGCAGATCTTCAAGCGGTGGCCACCAGTTTCACAGGTACAAATAAATAAAGGCACAATTAAGGACACGACCTAAATTATGGGCATAAATAACTGCAAAATTGTGCCAGAAATTATTTGCCTTCTGATTTTTTACCTGGAAGTCCAGTTAAATCAAGCTAAAACTTAAGCCTTCAGTCTCTTTTTCCTCTTCCTGGCACAGCTCAGTGGGAGTTAGTTCAATGTAGCTCTCAATTAACTTGAGGATTAATCAGGTGCATTGAATGCACCTCAAAGATTCAGCCACGCAGTGAGAATAACAGCAGAGGTCTTTTTTCCCCCTCTCTAAACTGATATTCTTAAATTCATCTCAATTTCTTCTAAGTGTGACTATAGCAAGAGTTTTTTCAGACATTTTAAAATGCTGATTGCAAAGCCACTAAGTTGGAACCACATCAACATAAAGTGGAAAACATACCATTTGACTTGTATTAATCGCACACTGACCCATTGTCCAGTAAAATGGACAAAAGCAAATTATCTCTATAGTACTGTTTGTGGAAATCAAGCTACTTACTTGTGAGAGATGTAATATTTAATGCAGACATGCAGGGTACCTATGAAGTAACTCACCTACTTGGTGGAATGTATGCATGTTCTGCCACATGGATTAGAATTTAAATAGAGTACACATGGGATTTTCAAGGTAATTTAAGGATGAACGTTTTAGCATCACTTGGCTGGAATAAAACTGCTTGGAGGGTTTTATTTGGATCTGGGAGCTGCACTAGAAAATTGGCTGCTTATTTCAAGTGACCGAGTTGACAATAAAAGATAGAAGAAAAAGGTGAGAGAGCTTGATTCAAAATTGTATTCATTAGGTAAGGATGATCTCTAACCTAGGAATGGAGTGAAATTTGGGAAGACCTGAAAATAAGATTCCCCCGTGGCCCCTCCCCCTGCCCCACACACACACTTTGGGTCAATTCTGTGCTGTGCTGTGTGCCATCAGCTTCCTTTAACTTTAGTGAGCAGAACCTAACAGGACTGGTCTCATTGTGCTGTTTATAATTCTAAAGGCCTAGTCATATTGGACATCCTCAACTCTCATTGTCTCCAGAGGGAGTTGAGAACATGCTGCAATTTGTTAGGAGGCATTCAGACCGCACAGGGATCCAGCCCTAATTATTTAAATAGGGATAGAGAGAGACACACCTCAGAATACCCTATAATCTGGTGGTTAGGGTATTCACTTGAGAGGTGGGAGACTCAGGTAATGTCTACAAGAAGAGGTCTGTGTAAGCTCGAAAGCTTGTATCTCTCACCAAGAGGTGTTGGTCCAATAAAAGATATTGCCTTACCCACCTTGTCTCTCTAATACACTGTAAGGGGTAATTTCCAGCTCAAGTAGACATACCTGCACTAGGTCTTAATGAGCTAGCATGTTTAAAATAGAAGTATAGCAGTGGGAGGGGATAACTGCACCATGCCTGATCCTGTCTGGAACCCTACGTACATATTTGGAGCAGCTAGCTCCTTCTGCTGCTCATGCTGCCACGGCTACACTTCAATTTCTAGTGCAGTAGCTCAACCACCACTTGTGTGGGTACATCTCCTCAAGCTGGAAATTACACCTTCCAGCTCTGGTGTAGCCATACACTTAGATTTGAATCCCTGTGTTGCGCTTGGTATAAGGGGAAGAACATCTTCTACGTCCTCCTCCTCCTGCTTTGTGATTTTAATCCTTAATTTTCTTTGTTTTTATTAAACTTTTAAAAATACCAGGAAATTAAACATTTTGTTTGAGGTCAAACAAAACACCTTGTTCAACGTGGTATGAAACTTTTGTAAACTTTTTTGATTAATCAAAAACTCCAAAAAAGTTTGGGTTTGGTCATGTCAAACCATTTTTTTTTCCATTTTGGGGGGAACTGCTAACTAATTTAAAAATCAGTAATCCATCCAAGTCTGCTTGAAACATTCAACTTTAGAGGTAATCCTGAGCTCTGAGAAAATAGATAAACAAAACAGCAATCATTTAGTGAAAGTATAATTCTTTTCTGTTTTCTCTGTAAGAGTAAGATATCAGATGTCTGTTTTGTAATCAGTTTTTTGGACCTCCATGATCTTGTCTTGAGGCATAGATGTAGCTTTATTTTACACAATTTTTCTACAAAACAATTGCTTGTGATGCACAGTTGTCACTATAGCACTGGTATTTCAGTACAAGAGACAAACAAAAATGTTATCTGAACACCATTTGTAGAGTATTTGTAATGTTAACTTGGACAAAAATTTGAATTATGAACAGAACCTCCCCCCTCTTCTCTTTGGCTTTAGGCATAGTTTCCTCCTCACACATAATTACAACACTTGTATAGAGTGAATGAATAGTAGAAGTATTTTCAGTTATTTCTGCTGTAACTCTGGCATGATTCCATTGACTTCACTGTTAGGCATAACATTGCTTATGGTACATTCTTATTTAGTGTTTATGGTTTTTTGTATCATCATCATCTATTATTAAATGTTGTAAAACAATTCACACATTCACAGTGCAAAATCACTTAAACACTTATAATAGTGTAATTTTAGGGAAAGGATTTCTATTAATTCCATTCGTTAGTGTATTGTTCAAAAATATATTGTACAAAAAGTATATTTAAAACTGCTAGGGCCTGCTACAGCTAGGGCTTTATTCTGAGAACTTTATTTTAGTAGAGAAGTTGCTGAAGAAACAAATAATGTTATGACCTACAAAAAGAAATAAAAGCTGCTACTCACACAGAATCCGCTATTTATTTCAGTTGGGACCTGCATGGGTACAAGTGTCTGCCGATGTGGAGCAGCTACCAAGATAGAAACCTAATTATTTAGATGATCACTGAACTTTGACAGATGCTCTGTGACATACAGAGTCCAAAAGAGATAAGTATGAAAAATCCAACATTCCATAAATACTATATGATGCTACACTGGGAATTCAGTCGCGAAAGCCCTGTATGCCAATGCGATGGCCACAAAATATGGAGCAAGATAACATTTGTGTCTGATGTTCAAACAAAGCCCTTATTTGCATAAAACACTGAAGAAACTCTTCAAGAGGAAGAATAGTCATCCATGTGGAAATATTGTACCCATAATGTTGTCAAAGTCAGTGTCTACATGGGTTATTATCATCTGCCTTGTAAATGCCAGTCAGGTTTTGTAAGTTACAGTTGTCTGAGGAGAGCTAGAATTGTTTCCAGCTATTTCGGGGAAGATTCTCTTTTATCTCCACAGGCTAGCATGATTTTCTCTGATATGTTTCCCACTTTTTCAACATTCTTGGACACCTTTCAGGCATTTACACCTATTAGTAAAACCTGACAGGCATCCTGCTGGATAATGAATAATTCAGTTTGATGAATACAAGTTTTATGTAAGTTACTAGTGCACAGAATAATCATGATGGGGGACTTTGGAAATTGCAAACCCCTACACCAAGTCATTCCACAGAACTCTTTGCATCCATCTGGCACTTTGCCAACTATCTCTGCTCACAGCTTGCCAGTGCTGCTATTGTGTCCAGCACTGATTGGATGGAAAATAAACAAACAAACAATAAGGTAGTTGATCTCCCCAGATCATCTCTTTCTCACCTCTCTATTGACTCCCTAGCCCTGTGGTTTAATGACATTAATGGTATCATTCTACTCCAAACTGTAAACTCCTTGGAGAAGGGCCTCTTGTTTTTCAAAGCAAACAAGAGGATTTATACGAGTTGTGTGCTAAATCCCCTAGTTGACTTTGAAAATCTCAACCTTTAGGTTTCTTTGTGTCTGTTCTGTATCACACAGCACTGGTGTTGTACAAATAATACATACTGATGCTAATTACTCTGTAAGATTACATAACTCTGGACAATGGAACATGCCTCTTGGCAAATATTTTTTATGAATATAGATTAAGTATATTTTATTCACTATGAAATATTACTTTGTATTTACATATTTATTAATGTAAAATTATATTTACTTAGGAATGACCCATTGAAATGAATGGAATGTACTTGCAGAAGGATTATATAAAGTGATACGACAGTGTTATATAATATCAGTAAAATTCATAACAAAACAGTAAAATGGTACCATATCTGATGTGTATGCTCTGATTCTGAGAGATGCCACAGGAGTAGATCCGCCCTAAAAATTATACTAATGGGCAGCATGATATATATCTTTAATGTGGGGAATGAAAGGAAAAAATGCAGTGATAATTTATTGTGAATCAGACAAGAATGCATAAAATTCAGTATATGGCTTGAACTAATAAGCAACAGTTTTAAATTACTTCTCTTTGCTTACTGCTTAAGAGCAACAATTCTGTGTGCTATTGCTCACCTAATCATCCCAGTTTCACTTTTGTTAGTTTGCTAACAACTTTTGAGATAACGTTGATAATTGCTCGTAATATTGTGCACTAACTCTAGAATAACCATCCAGGAAATGCTCTGAAACTCACAAGCTTATCAGACAGCATTCAACTATTAAAAAAAAAAAAGTTATGTTTTTATGTCTGCACTGGAGCTATCAAACACTTCTAAAGCCAGAACACACACATGCTCCAATGTAGAACTTTCCTGTGAATCTCCTAGTGAGGGTTTCACTGTCTGCCCTTATGCTGGTGAACATTAACTCAGATGAACTGTCCCTTTGGCTATGTCTCCCCTATAATCTAGGGCTGTGATTACCCTGCTCATGTACACGTACTCACACTATTTTGAGTATAAGAAGCAGTGTAGCATGGTATCACGGGTAGCAGAGGCATGGCTGAGTTGTGCCGAGTACATACCTACTGGTTTCAGAGGTACACAAATCAGAGCCAGATGATGTAAACGCATAGAAGAATATCAAGAATTTGGGAGATTTGTAGCAGTTTGCCACAGTTAAAGGCAAGAGGTTGGTTATATGCAAGTAGATATCAGGTTTCCAATGTGGTATCCTAACAGTACTCAAATACACTTGTAGGCCAGCATAGCTTTGCTCATGTAACTACTCTCATCCCCTGCTCTTACCTCTTAATCTGTTTCCCCTTTCATTCACTTCAATGGCAATTCAGAGGCTGTACTTTCATGTTTGTAATTTGGGATGGTTAGGAGGGCATTGCACAAGATGCATTTGAAAATCCTGTTTCTAGACACTGTGAAAATTCAGCATCCACATGATTGGGCCATGAGTGTAAAATTTGGCTGTGATTTTTATTTAAGTGTATAAAATATACATATATATATATTTGTAAAACTATGGACAACCATCTGTGTGCACCTATGACAACCTAGACATTTAGCTACAGGTCTTTGAAAATTCCAGCCACAGTGCCCAAACCTGTAGTGGATGCTTCACAAACCTATGATGGGTGCTTCTAATTGCGATGAGAAAACTGGAAAGTTTTTGAGGATGCCCACTGTAATATACTAATTCAGCTCTGAGAAAGGACTGCTGATGCCTCATCATTACTGACTGTTCTAAAAGTGAACTATTGGATCCAGTCTTACTCCTGGTTAAATCAACCAGATTGTTTCCCTATTAACTTTAAAACAGAAAGATCACCCCCTGAGTCCTGGGCTCTTTGCAGGTTTTTTTGTTCTTAGCTTGGATGTCTTCCCTGTCCAGAAAACCTCTAGGAGAAACTCACCCCTGTGTGGATAGCCGGAACAAGACCAGTGCACCTTTTTAAGTCCTACATTTGCACTCTCAGCTTCAGCCCATCCTTCCCAGATGCCGGCATACCTGGGTGACAATGGAGTTTGTGTGTGATGTGAAGTCAAAAAAGTTGAGTGTCATTTGCACATTGTTGGCGTTTGAACCTAGGGAATCTCTCAATTTCTGTTTGAAATTGTAGTGTTGTCATTAAGGGATAGAAGAAAACAATATTTAATTCAGTGACTTCAAATGTTAAAGCAGCACCATTTGAATGCCTTTCAAAAGGCTTTGAAAGAACATCTTCTCTCCTATCCCTGACTACTGTTTTAATCCCAGTTTTATGATCTATCTAGCACTTCTTTGCTTGCTAGTACTTCTGCAAACCAGTCAGAGAAGGAGTATATATTAGACATTCAAACAGAGTAGTTCATCTTATCTTGTTGGTACCAATAGGGCACAACAGGTCAAGACTCCAGATAGAAAATGAACTTGAGAAGAACTTTTCTTCCTGTAGGAATAGTTTATTTTACCTTTGTAAATTATCCCTTAATAGAGAGTGTCAGGGTTCCTTCCCCACTCTAAACTCTAGAGTACAGATCTGGGGACCCGCATGAAAGGCACCCTAAGCTTATTTTTACCAGCTTAGTTAAAAACTTTCCCAAGGCACAAATTCCACCTTGTCCTTGAACAGTATGCGCCACCACCAAGTGAGTTAGACAAAGATTCAGGAAAAGGACCACTTGGAGTTCCTGTTTCCCCAAAATATCCCCCCAAGCCCTTCACCTCCTTTCCTGGGGAGGCTTGAGAAAACTCTACCAACCAGATAGGTAACAAGGTGAGCACAGACCAGACCCTTGGGTTTTAGGACACTAAAACCCAATCAGATTCTAAAAAAACAGACTTTATTATAAAGAAAGAAAAAGTAAAAGAATCACCTCTGTAAAATCAGGATGGTAAGTACTTTACAGAATAACAAAAGATTCAAAAACAAAGAGGATTTCCCCTCTAGGCAAAACTTTAAAGTTACAAAAGCAGGGATAAACCTCCCTCTTAGCACAGGGAAAATTCACAAGCTAAAACAAAAGATAATCTAACACATTTATTTGCTATTACTTACTATTTCTGCAATACTAGATGCTTAGTCCAGATATGCTTAAGGAGATGTATTTTTCCTGCCCTGGTTCCTTGCTGACTCGAAGAGACCAAAACAAAGACACAAACAAGAACCTTCTCCCACAGATTTGAAAGTATCTTCTCCCCTTATTGGTCCTTTTGGTCAGGTGCCAACCAGGTTATCTGAGCTTCTTAACCCTTTACAGGTAAAAGAGGAATTCACCCTTTACAGGGTAAAGAGGGATTTTATACTACCCTTAGCTGTATGTTTATGACAGAGAGCTATCACAACAATTTTATGCCTTTTTCTTCTCTAGGTAATTCTAAACGTACAAATGCACTTTTTTCTCTTGCATTTCCCACAGCACAACTGAATGCTAGATTCCATCTATCTTACACTGAATTTCTTATGGTCATCTTAGCAGAAATAGGCTCCTCAAACTTCTTTGATCCATTGAACTAGGTCAAATAAAGCAAAGTGAATTGGGGAAGTGGGGATATTTTTAATAAAAATAGTTGGGTTGGTTTGCTGTTATTTGTGAGGATCATATTATTCATTGTTGTAAGCATTCAACAACTGCCTTCATAAAATGTTTGAGAATCCTGAAAGTTTCATGAATTTTAGCACAATAATTAACAGTTCCTCCAAAAAATGTGTACAAAGTTTCAGTCATCTAATCAGGGAGCAGAAACAGTACTGTTTGTCTTAGGTGACTGGTCACTACAGCAAACAGGAAACAGTCAAAATGAGCAGCTAGCAAAAAATCCATAGGCTAAAAATTGTTTACATAAGCTAATAGCTGAAAACTTACCAATAATGAATCAACTTGCAAAAGTCAGGAGTGGCTCACAAATTTCATGAACAGAAAATGGAGCTTCATTTGTAATGAGTGTTACTTGCATTGCATAATTTTGTGGCGTAGTCTCACCACAATATGCTGACCATTAAAGAACCCTAAACTGGTACAACTGTCCTCAGAAGCTTTATAAGCAGGACATTGCTTCCTTGGGAAGTTTCACTTCAGCTTTTCATATAAAATCTTGGCAGAAGAAAATCATGGACATTTGGTGCCCTTTTTGTGTATTTTATTTTATTGTAAATCAAGATACACTTTTTTGATGATTTAAGCATATGTGATTTATGATGGATCATTTTCAATTAACGCTGCTGGGTGGTTTAGATTTGGATTTTCCTTTTCTCTACTTGTTCATAGACTCATAGATTTAAGGCTGAAAAGTTCCTCTGGTCTCTGAAGCATAACTTGTATCTGACTGAAGACTATCTTACATATTCAGTAGTTAATAAACTTTACTGCTAAAAATGTGTGACCTACTTCTAATTTGAATTTGTCTGGCTTCAGCTCCCGGTCATTGGTTTTTGTTCAGTCTTTCTCCACTAAAATAAAGAGCCCTTTAGTACCCAGTATTTTCTCTGCACCAAGGTACTTACAATATAATCAAGTCACCTCTCAGTCTTCTTGATAAGCTAAACAGGATGAGATCTTGAAGTGTCTCATTACAAGGCATTTTCTCCAGCCCTTGAATAATTTTTGAGGCTATTTTCTGCCAGCCTCTCCAATTTTCCAGCATCTTCTTAAAAATTGGACACCAGAACTGGATGCAGTAGTCCAGTACTGGACTCACCAGTGCTGTATACAGAGGTAAAACCACCTTCCCTAGTCCTACTCACATTTTAAATGTCCAAGAACATTAGCCTTTTTTGTCACAACACCACACTGGAAGCTCATGTTGAGTTACTTATCAACTGTGACCCTTAAATCCTTTTCAGACTCAGTGTTTTCCTGGATATAGTCCACCCCGCCCCCCCATTCTATAGGAACAACCTGTATTTCTTGTTCCTAGATGTTTAATTTTGCATTTTAATACAGCCAAATACATTTTGTTTGTATGGACTCAGCTTACCAAGTGATACAGATTACTCTGTATGACAGCCCTGTCCTTTTCATTATCTACTACTTTGCTAATCTTTGCGTCATTGCAGATTTTATCAGCAGTGATTTTATATTTACTTCCAGATCATTGATGAAAATGTTGAATAGTGTTGTGCCGCCTACCAAACTCTGAAGAACCCACTTAGAAATAACCCTATTCCATGATGATTTCCTATTGACAACTACTTTTTGAGATCTGTCAGTTAGTTTGTAATTAATTTAATGTGAATATTATTAATAGAGTTTATTGCTAATATTTTTATCTGCTGTTATGTGACACCACATTAAATGCCTTACAAAAGTCTAAATATATTATATCTATGCAGTTAACTTTATCAATTAAACTCGTAATCTCATCAAAGAATGAAATCAGGCTTGTTTGACAAGATCTATTTTTCATAAGCCATGTTGACTTGGTATATTTCTGTCCTTTTAATTTTGTATTAATTGAATCCTACATCAGCTTTTCCATTATTTTGCCCAGGATTGGTGTCAGGCTGACTGGCTTGTACTTACCTGAGTCATCCTGCTTGCCCTTTTTGAATATTGGCATATCTTTAGCATGCTTCCTGTCTTCTGGAATTTTTCCTGGTATTCTATGATTTATTGAAAATTAGCATCAGTGAGATCTCCTTTGCTAATTGTTTTATCGCTCTTGGGAGCAAGTTCTCCAGGCCTGCTAACTTAAACATGTTTATCACTAGTAGATGTTTAACATCATCCTTCGCTATTAGTGGACTGGAAAGTAATACTTCATCCTTTTAATATGCATATATCCTCCTCCTTTACATATAAAAAAAATAGGTATTTATTGAACCCTTTTCTGATTTATTTTTTTTTGATTTCTTCATTTAGTAATGGGCCTTTTGTTCCTAATGTACTTTCAAAAATCCTTTATTGACCTTAGCACTTGCAGCCCTGGGTTTTTCCCTGATGTTCTTTAGTTTCCTTTATCAATTTTCTTCACTATGTTACTTCTAATTTATATTGCTTTTCATAGAATCATAGAATATCAGAGTTGGAAGGGACCTCAAGAGGTCATCTAGTCCAACCCCCTGCTCAAAGCAGGACCAATTCCCAGCTAAATCATCCCAGCCAGGGCTTTGTCAAGCTGGGCCTTAAAAACCTCCAAGGAAGGAGACTCCACCACCTCCCTAGGTAACGCATTCCAGTGTTTCACCACCCTCCTAGTGAAATAGTTTTTCCTGATATCCAACCTGGACCTCCCCCACTGCAACTTGAGACCATTGCTCCTTGTTCTGTCATCTGCCACCACTGAGAACAGCCGAGCTCCATCCTCTTTGAAACCCCCCTTCAAGTAGTTGAAGGCTGCTATCAAATCCCCCCTCATTCTTCTCTTCTGGAGACTAAACAATCCCAGTTCCCTCAGCCTCTCCTCATAAGTCATGTGCTCCAGACCCCTAATCATTTTTGTTGCCCTCCGCTGGACTCTTTCCAATTTTTCCACATCCTTCTTGTAGTGTGGGGCCCAAAACTGGACACAGTATTCCAGATGAGGCCTCACCAATGTCGAATAAAAGGGAACGATCACGTTCCTCGATCTGCTGGCAATGCCCCTACTTATACAGCCCAAAATGCCGTTAGCCTTCTTTTGTCTCTTTCCCATTTTGATATGTTGCTCTTTTATTTCTAATTGCTGCCTTCACTACACTACTGACTCAGGATGGACTTTTAGTCAAAGTTGTCCTCTTTCTTGATTGTAGAATGGTGGCTTTTGGGCTCTTTTTCAAGAACACCCAATTTTCAGTTTCATATTTCTATCTAAATTCTTCCTTCTGATATTGTTCATAATTTTCCTCAGCTTTAGGAAATTAACCTGGCAGAGCAATATATATATATATATATATATTACTGGTTGGCACTCTACTCTGTTTGACCATATTGAATGTACTCAGATCATGATCTCTGGTCTCTAGGCAATCACTAACTTTGAGTCCAGTAATTAATTCAAATGTTGAGTGCTACAGTTCTCTTAATAATATATAGTAGTAATATTTCTAGAGATATTATTAGGGCAGTAAGACTCACAAAAGAAGAGGTAGAAAAAAAAGAACTAAAAGAAAGTAAAATACAGCTTCTTAATTGTGTCATAGACTTTCTCTCTAATTGTAGCTCTAGTTGATGCCATTTAATTAGGTCAAATAGTAGAAGATGTCTGAAATTCTAAAATGGAACTGCAATTATGCATCAGTAGGAACATTATTTTAAAAAGGTTTATAATGGGCATGCATATTACACATGTAAAATGCATTAGAAAAGTAATATCAAAAGCAATCTTTTCAAAAGGGAAATTTTGCAAGATTAAAAAATAATACAAAAAAGTGTCTAAAATGGTGGGAAGAACAAATGGGGTGTGATAAAGCTCTAATATACCCAAATTAAAGCACCACTATTATTCATGAAGTATCTTTTAGGATAAAATGTCTTTTAATAAGAAGGCTAGAGAAAGGCATTTATATACATCATAGTCAGATCTGTGATCAAATGGCTGTGATTTAAAGACACCTATTGATGGAGACAGAAATTATTGGCAACTACAGCTGCAAGAGTTTAGGATTTTCCCACTCTGCTAGCCATTGCCAAATGCTACAGGTGTACATAATGGACCAAACTTTGATGACTGTACTCTGTTTTCACTCACTCCTTAGTTGGTGAAGTCAATGGCAATTTTGGATGAGGGAAGATAGATTAAAAAACTAGGCCTGATCACCCCTTCTTTGGAAAAGACTGAGGGAATGTAACCTGATCTATAGATTATGAATAAAAATTCCCAGTTATAACTTTGAGGGTTGAGAGGTTCTTGTCCCAAGATCAGGCCCAGTATTATTAAAATTATTATGTAGCTGGGAACCCCAATGTGTTCAGGTGCAACACTCACTCTATAGGAACTGTTTTATATTTACAAATAAATAATTTATTAATACATTTAGCAAAGTCACACACACTCTAACTCAGTAAGGTAGATAGAGATAATACAAAAACTACATCTGAACATCTATACTCACACCATCCCTTGCAGAACAATCTGAAATGTTAGTCATCATCTTCCTCATGATTGTCACCTTCCTCATCTTCACCAGTGGCCATCATTCCAACCCCTCCCAAGGGCTACATCTTTCTTCTACTGCCTTGGGATGCTACTTTTATACTATGTTATGCTGACGTTACGATGTCTAACGCACATTCAATAGGGATTTCTTCCCTCTTCCTTATTTGTATTTCCTCCCCTTATCAATGTTAAGGTGCTTTTCTTTTAGAGGTTAGTGTATTTATGATTTCACCCTATTATCATATACGTCAATTAGTTGCCATGGCACTCTGGTGGTGGGATGTTCCGTCCAAAACCTTCCAGAAGCTGGTGTCAACTCATGTTCTGTGGTTGTGTTTGGCTGATGTCATTATGGACAAACTTCCCCACTCTGCTTCCAGTACCCCAAAACTTATGAGTTACCTAAGTTTATCTAAGCCAAAGTTCATAGGCCTCAAACCTCATGCTAACTGCTGAAGCCAGTGTTTTACAGGATACAAGCCTGTAGGGTCCTTGCATTACTGCTGAATATAATAAAGCAGAATATAATGCAAAGCAGTGAATATAATAGAGGTAAGCTGGCCCACTGGGCTACGGGAGGAAGCAGTGGGTGGAGATAAGAAAAGGAAAATTTCTCAGTTTTCCTTGAAGAGTTCCCCTGTGATTATTCTGTTGAGGGAAGGCAAGGATTGATCTACTCTGGAATGGATATCCTATGAACAAGTCCTTTGAATATTACAGAAAATTATATCCCTGCTCTACAATTCTATAGGGAGTCTCAAAAACCTACAGAGATTAAATATATTTCCCTGTTAACTAATAGATTTTAAAAAGAACAGGAGTACTTGTGGCACCTTAGAGACTAACAAATTTATTAGAGCATAAGCTTTCGTGGACTACGGCCCACTTCTTCGGATGCATATAGAGTGGAATAAATATTGAGGAGATATATATACACACATACAGAGAGCATAAACAGGTGGGAGTTGTCTTACCAATTCTGAGAGGCCAATTAAGTAAGAGAAAAAAAATGTTTGAAGTGATAATCAAGATAGCCCAGTACAGACAGTTTGATAAGAAGTGTGAGAATACTTACAAGGGGAGATAGATTCAATGTTTGTAATGGCTCAGCCATTCCCAGTCCTTATTCAATCCTGAGTTGATTGTGTCTAGTTTGCATATCAATTCCAGCTCAGCAGTCTCTCGTTGGAGTCTGTTTTTGAAGTTTTTCTGTTGTAATATAGCCACCCGCAGGTCTGTCATTGAATGACCAGACAGGTTAAAGTGTTCTCCCACTGGTTTTTGAGTATTATGATTCCTGATGTCAGATTTGTGTCCATTAATTCTTTTGCGTAGAGACTGTCCGGTTTGGCCAATGTACATGGCAGAGGGGCATTGCTGGCACATGATGGCATATATCACATTGGTAGATGTGCAGGTGAACGAGCCCCTGATGGTATGGCTGATGTGATTAGGTCCTATGATGATGTCACTTGAATAGATATGTGGACAGAGTTGGCCTCGGGCTTTGTTACAAGGATAGGTTCCTGGGTCAGTGTTTTTGTTCAGTGATGTGTGGTTGCTGGTGAGTATTTGCTTTAGGTTGGGGGGTTGTCTGTAAGCAAGGACAGGTCTGTCTCCCAAGATCTGTGAGAGTAAAGGATCATCTTTCAGGATAGGTTGTAGATCTCTGATGATGCGCTGGAGAGGTTTTAGTTGGGGGCTGAAGGTGACAGCTAGTGGTGTTCTGTTATTTTCTTTGTTGGGCCTGTCTTGTAGGAGGTGACTTCTGGGTACTCGTCTGGCTCTGTCAATCTGTTTTTCACTTCAGCAGGTGGGTATTGTAGTTTTAAGAATGCTTGATAGAGATCTTGTAGGTGCTTGTCTCTATCTGAGGGATTGGAGCAAATGCAGTTATATCTTAGAGCTTGGCTGTAGACAATGGATCGTGTGGTGTGTCCTGGATGGAAGCTGGAGGCATGTAGGTAAGTGTAGCGGTCAGTAGGTTTCCGGTATAGGGTGGTATTTATGTGACCATCGCTTATTAGCACAGTAGTGTCCAGGAAATGGACCGCTTGTGTGGATTGATCTAGGCTGAGGTTGATGTTGGGATGGAAATTATTGAAATCATGGTGAAATTCCTCAAGGGCTTCTTTTCCATGGGTCCAGATGATGAAGATGTCATCAATGTAGCGCAAGTAGAGTAGGGGCGTTAGGGGACGAGACGTTGTTCTAAGTCAGCCATAAAAATGTTGGCATATTGTGGGGCCATGCGGGTACCCATAGCAGTGGGGTACCTGTTTATGCTCTCTGTATGTGTGTATATATATCTCCTCAATATTTATTCCACTCTATATGCATCCGAAGAAGTGGGCCGTAGTCCATGAAAGCTTATGCTCTAATAAATTTGTTAGTCTCTAAGGTGCCACAAGTATTCCTGTTCTTTTTGTGGATACAGACTAACACGGCTGCTACTCTGAAATAGATTTTAATAATTTCAATAGACAGGACACGCACACACCCCTCAAGTTCCAGGCAGACTCTGGTCAGAAAATTTTTGTGCAGATCACACCTTGAGGAAAAATGTAGCTGAGAGCATTAGTGACTTCTTTTTCTCCCAGTTTCTAATGAGCTCTATTCCCACTGAAGTTAATGCTATCAGAGAATGCTTGGCACCTTGGAGCATAAAGTTCCATGCAAAAGCAAACCTACCATATTTATTAGCTTTCATCCCTATCTTGGAACAGATTCTAATTAGCAATTGAAAGGCAGCAGGTGGGGAAAAATGCACATTAATTGGAAAGGAAATGGCCTTTTTACCTACATAAAATAAAAACTCACTTACATTCTGCTTTTGCTGCTGCTGCTCCATGTGATTTAGGCTTAGCAGGCATAAAAACTGACAAGTTCTCCTACTACCTAGGCATTAAATCATGAGAGAATCCATGACTGACAGATTATTTTTTTTGTGTGTGGAAAGGGTAGTGTCTTTTCAACAAGTGTGATCATCCACAAAGAAACCCACAGCACTGAGTTTGACAGGATGGTACAGCCACTTTTCAGAATCACTAAGGCAGAAAGTGTATGCCAATCTTCAAATTTAAATGCTAAAAAGAGATTAGTCTGTAGTGCACATCAGGCAAACTCCACAAGCAGTTATTGAAGCATTCTTTATTGTGCCCTCACGTATTATAACAGGGCAGTATATGAGGAGGGGAAATAATAACCAAAAGTATCAATATTTTCATTGTCATTTTTCTCATGGCAATACATAAAATAATACATTTTGTGATGACTTTCAATGGATTTATCCCAGCTTAGCATTGCGCTCACTACTAATTAGTGTCTAAACTTTGGAAAACATTAACGTTTTCCCTCCTCCACCTCTCCTAAAAAAAGTACTTATTCCTGAGCTGTTATTGCTCACATTTTCATTTGTTAAAGCCACCATGGGAGTCCTGTGTTCAGAGAGATTTGTGTCCTTTCATGCAACTTCTACCATGTTGACATTTGATTTTTAATTTTTAATAAGAGTTTGCAGTAACTCAGTTTGATAATCTGCTGAAATCAACATTCTTGCAAGGCAAGACTTCCATTAATTCAGTGGAAAGCCTAATGATTTCAATACATTCTAACAAAGTCAGATTTTCCTATTTGTCTACAAAACAAACCCAGAAAAGGTCACACTGAATTTATTATAGTAGATGGGTTCCAGTAGTCATATATTACTAAAATGATAAAATGCAGTCTTTAAACTATTTTCTGGTCTGCCAAGAAGGGCATTCAGAAAAGTTAATTATGGCTAAAGCAATGACTGCTGTTTGATAACACTGCTCTACAGCCAAATTGCTTCTGAAATAAATGTAGTCAAACTTTACTAATTCTGGGTCACTGAGAATGAAAATGGTGCTTAAAATTGTTGATTGGCTCTAGTTTTCAAGATATGCTATTGGGTCAGTATATATGACCCTTGACTTGGGAATGGCAGAGGATAAGTGAGTTATAAAGGGAAGGGATCTCAATTTAAACCAGAAATGACTAAAATACATCTTTGACTGGATCTATGAATAAATCTATGACTGGGTTTGGACAGTACTTGCTTTTTAGGCAAAACAATGAATCATGCAATCTGAACCTGGTATTGCGTCATACATGATATGAATTGCATCATGTTATTCCTAGAAGTCATGGATGATGCAATCATAATGAAGCTTACATCACTCTGCTGAACAAATTGCCCTATATCAGCTCTAGAAATCATACAGTGTCGTGCTCTCTTATTTGTCAGTGTTTGATTTTTGCAAAGGGACACATTTCTGTTTAGCCAAAGTGAGCAGAGATGCCTCGTATTTGTGTGAACAGTGCAGATAACTTCTGCTATGTTTGTGGTGAAGTGACTTTTGTATCACAAAAGCGCAGTATAACCACTATGGTTAAGAAAGCCTATCACCTTTATTTTGGCTGCAAAATTGGAGATCAGGACAAGAGGTGGGCCCCACACATATGCTGCAACACTTGTGCAACAAATCTTCGCCAGTGGTTGAACAGAAAAAGGAAATCTATGCCTTTTGCAGTGCCAATGATTTGGAGAGAGCCAACGGATCATACCAGCAATTGTTACTTCTGCATGGTGCCTCCAGTTGGGAAAGGTGTGTCAAAGAAGAAAAAGTGGACTGTGCATTATCCAAACATTCCATCAGCTATACGCCCAGTACCCCACGGAGAAGGACTGCCGGTTCCTGATGTACCAGAATCATTCTCACTTGAGTCAGATGAGGAAAAGGATGAAACTTCTGGTCCTGAACCATCAATGTCACAGGACCCACATTTTCTCCCATCCTCCTCCTCTGAACCACACCTCATAAAACAAGGTGAACCGAATGACCTTTTCAGGGATTTGGAACTACCCAAGAGTAAGGCAGAGCTGTTGGGCTCCAGACTACAGCAGTGGAATCTCCTGGCAAGTGATGTTAGGGTTTCCATGTTCCATGACCGTCAAAAGGATCTTGTCCCATTCTTCTTCATGGAAGGTGATCTTGTAGCCTGCAACAACATCAATGGTGTGATGGCAGTCCTCAACATCATTCACGATCCAGATGAGTGGAGACTGTTCATTGATTTATCGAAGACGAGGCTTAAAGCTGTTTTACTGCATAATGGCAATGTTTTGCCATCAATTCCAGTTGGTCATGCAGTCCATATGAAGGAAACCTATGACAACATGAAACAAATTTTGAGGTGCATAAACTATGACCTCAGTGGCAGCTTTGTGGCGATTTGAAGGTTGTTGCTCTCTTGCTTGGTCTGCAGACTGGATACACAAAGTACTGCTGTTTTTTCTGTGAATGGGATACTCATGCAAGAGATTCCCACTACATCAAGAAAGATTGGCCACTCCGACAGTCATTGGAGTCTGGGAGGAAAAGTGTTCAGCATCCACCACTTGTTGAATCAAGGAAGATTTTGTTACCACCCTTACACATCAAGCTGGGTCTGATGAAGAACTTGGTCGAGGCCATTTACAAAATACAAGCAGCTTTCAAGTACCTCCGTGGAAAATTTCCAAGGTTAAGTGAAGCTAAAATAAAGGAAGGTGTCTTTGTTGGTCCTCAGATTCGTGAACTTCTTCGAGATGATGCATTTGACCATGCACTGCGTGGCAAGGAAAAGACGGCATGGAAAGCCTTCCAGTTAGTGGCAATAAATTTTCTCAGAAACAACAAGGCAGACAACTACAGGTTGTTGGTGGAAAACCTCCTCAAGGCATACAAAAGCCTTGGTTGCAACATGTCACTAAAGATATATTTTTTGCACTCTCATCTAGATTTTTTCCCATCGAACTGCGGAGCAGTGAGCGACGAGCACGGCGAGCGATTTCACCAGGACATTGCAACTATGGAGAAACGCTATCAGGGCAAATGGAGCCTATCAATGCTTGCAGACTATTGCTGGACAGTGACAAGAGATGCTCCATTTAATGAATACAAGAGACAAGCCAAGAAGCGCCGAGTAGACACTGAATAGGACTAAACTATGTACATAATAGTTTTTTGCCTTTTGTTTCATAATAAATTTTATTTATATAACCCTTTTGCTGATTTTTAAAGTGTTACATAAACAGGACAGGTGAAATATTATCATGTAAAGGACCATAAACACATGAAAAGACCTAGGTTTACAATTTATGATTAAAACTCTACGATCTACACAATATACATAGACATCAAATGTAAAAACTTAAATGTCTTAGAAACAGTAGCCAATCAGTTGTTTTAATTGTCATATTTGAATTCAGCACATCAAAATACATAATAAATAGTACATTTTATTTCTGAAGCAGACAACTTCTCAAAAATTGTAGACCAGTGTAATGGACCCTAGGGACTGATGTCCTGATTTAGCAAGGCACTTAAGCACATTCCTAACCTTAAGCACATGAGTAATTTTGTTGACTTCATGTCCCCACTGCTGAACCAAGAAATTAATTTATTCATAATAAAATACAGTCAATAAGTCTGTAAATACAAAATATTAGGTATTTTGCTCAAATGGGAAACTGTGTTCTGAAATCTTTGTCTTTCTAACAGCAACTTTTTTGAACAAGTTGTTTTGTGTTTTTAGTCCATACTAGTAGAATTAATAGATGACACCTACATTTCATTTAATTTGTTGAGATTTTTATATGAGTAATTGTTTATTAGAATATAAATACAGATCTCAGAGTATGGGGATAACCTACAAGTGATTTCCTAATTAGTTTGCAAATTACTTGCAAAGGGTTCTTTTTAGTATTATGTGTGGTGCACAAATCAAAATTTCTGCTGTTCACAAATGAATGATTTTTATTTGTTTCAATCAGAGAAACAGAATACCTTGAATCTTTTTAACACAGTCCAGTACATTGCAACTCTTGTCCACTTGTGATGAGCATACCTCACACTTCCTATCTTCTAGCACATAGGGACTGAATCTATAAGGTGCCTAGTACCTCCTGAAAGGTCCTGTGTGCCATTGACAACCATGGATGTTAGTGGGTGTTAATAGCTTTCAGCACCTTGCAGGACTGACCTTTATTGATATGCAGCTAGGCACTTTAATTGCATATATAATACAATATTTATGACAGGAGGCGTAAGACATAAAATTAAACTTACCAATACTGTGATTGTAACGATTCACGCAGTGGCCTAGCTCTTACAAGTGACCAGAGTGAAAACAAATCAAAAATCAAATTAACCAACAATAAAACATTCCCAGATATCCTTACCTATCATAGTGAGGTTTAGTATCTCAGCCCCTCTGAGATAATGGGGTCCCTGAGCAGTGCTAACTTTAAAGCCTATCCCTTACACTCTGTCTTGCATCCAGAAGTCCTAATTTTCATTTCAGAGGGAGCTCTGGTTATCAAGAGTACCAAAGAGATTGAAAAACCCTGAGGATAATTCCAAGTCCCCCATTATTCACTGGTTCTCAGCCTGACTACTTTGTGCACATTTCTGTTCTTCTGTGATCATGAACTGAACTTCTTATTGAAAGTGCGGTGTGGATTATCTTTAGCAAAGAGGTGAGGCATGAAAGCCTTTGAAAGCCTCAAGACGAGACCAGGTAGAGCATTTTTAAAGGGTACTGAACACCAATGTTTACATATAAAGATAAATCTAGTCTGCTAGTCAATAATATAAACAGATTAGCAGTCATTATAATCCATTACTGTTTAAAGTGAAGATCACAGTCTAAGTATATAGCACTAACTGCTGTTTGTTATTTATATTGAAACTGGTAGGAAGCCTCTGCCCAAAGACTTTACTATGTAAGGCCCCAATTTAGCAAAGTGCTTAAATATGTGTGTAAATTTAAGCACATGTCCCAATGAATCTGGATTTTAAAAGGCAATGAAGAAACAATGGAAAATAAGAAGCAACAACAACAAGAAAAAAGATAAAGCAGTGATGTCTTAAGCACATCTTGTTAGTACCTTGTTATATTCTGTTGTTTTTGTAGTAATATTTTTACTTGTTATTGCTGTTTAGAGGAGAGGAATAGATTTGTATGTCTTTTAGATGAAGTGTTATTTCAGGAGAGAAATGAATCTAACAAGAGTGCAAAGGAAAAATAGAATAGATTGGAAGAGAAGAGACTTGTGCAGTAAAAATTATCTGTCAAAGATTTATCTGAGTTCAGTTGAACCACACACATCATAATTCAAGTAAATACAACTAAAGACATGAAAAATAAAATGAAATTGTATTGAATGAAAATCAGCAGAAGTAACATAAATATTAGTCACTTCAGGTAAATAGTTATATGGATTTATGCTACATTTCTTTTAGAGTAAAAGACAGAAGCTAGAGTATACCTTGTGTGCTAAATGGTGATTGTGAAATTCTTTATATGTATATCTAGGTTTTGGGTTAAAATCTAAATTGCAGGAGTGTCATGTTTGAGGGAGCTAGCTTTGCCTTTAGTTTACCATATTGTTAAACAACACACAGATTTTAACAATACTGGCTCTCTCTTCAAAATATCCTTTGAGCTCAGTATGGAGATTTGAAAGCCAGCTATTCTCTCACTAAAGAAATGGGTGGTTCCTGGCAGAAATGAGGTGACTTGGCACAGCAGTTTGAGGGCCATGCATTATGCATGCCCACACTGTGCTGCCCTAAGTAAACAGAGGATTTGAGTCTCTAGTGCTTCCAGGCTCATTTTAAATTTTGAATTCTGTTCAAAATGTAAAAAAAAAAAAAAGAAAAAAAGAAAAGAAAGCTTAGATTAATTAAAAGCCTATTTCCTGTTGTTTATTTAAGCTTCACTTTTCAATTGTGTTTCTGTTCCCTGTGGCCACTTTGTTTTCTTGAAAGGATCTTCTGCTATGTGGCAGTGGTTATACTGAGGTGAACACAATTTACTTATCCCCATATCCTGTAGCTGGTGTGTCTGAATGGCTTCTGCGTTAAAGGACATCTTCTTCATCCACATTCTTCATTAGGTCATTTCCCCACCAGTGAAACATTGGATGCTCATATAGTCCTAGATCATCGCTCTCAAATCCACACAAGGAGGAGAGTCTCCACATTTGCATTGTCTCCTTCCTATACTGTCTGTAGCTCTGTCCTTTCCTTCTCTGAGCCCCACACTTTGTAGATCTGATGTTCAAACAGTGAGAGGAGGAGGAGGAGACTAAGCAGGCCATGTGGGAGGACTGGATAGGCTGGGGGATGCACACTGATCCTCTTCCAGTGCCTTCAAAGATTAAACAGAAAATATAATGCCACCTCGGTCTCCAGTATCTTTTGAATTAAGCTCACTGCTTATGATCCTCATGACCCTTTCCCATAGTCTGGGGAGCCATGTTGACAAGGACGTAAGGGGTCACTGAGGCCAGAGCTAGTGCAGAGTCACAGTGCCTCTGTGCAGATGTCTTGATCCCCCCTGTGGATCACCCAGAATCTGCCAGGTTTGGGGGTGGATTCTGTGGTCTATCCTCTGGCTTACTGTGTAGTCCTTTGGTAGAACAATAGGGTGAATCTTTACAATGTATTTTTTAGATACTTCCTCCTCCTGAGCCCCACCCATGCTATGACTATAGGAGGGGATGATCTAGGCTATTATATTTCCAAGTGAATTGCTATGGGACAAACAGTTTTGGTAATCCTGAGGATGTGTTGCCATTTACGTCAATGATTTAGTTTGGGGGGCTGATTCTTACTGTTCTGCTCCTTGTGAAGCCATCTGCACCATTCTAGAGTCACAGATTCCAAGACCAGAAGGGACCATTGAGATCACCTAGTCTGACCTCCTGTATAACACAGGCCATAGAACTTCCCTATATTAATTCCTAGCCAGTTTTTAGAAAAACATCCAATCTTGATTTTAAAATTGCCAGTGACATAAATTCTATCACAACCCTTGGTAGATTATATTAATGGTTAATTACCCTCACTGTTAAAAATCTACTACTTGTTTCCAGTCTGAATTTGTCTAACTTCAACTTCCAGTTAGTGGATTGTGTTATACCTTTCTCTGCTAGATTGATTGAGCCCATTATTAAATATTTATCCCCCATGAATGTATTCATATACTGTGATCATGTCACCCCTTTACATTCTCTTTGTTGAACTGAATAGATTCATCTCCTTGGGCATATCACAATAAGGCTTGTCTCTCTCCAATTTATCAACATTCTTTTTGAATTGTGGGCTCCAGAACTGGCCCTGGTATTGCTGCAGCAGCAGCCAAATACAGAAGTAAAATAATATCTCAACTTCTCCTCAAGATTTCCCAGGTTATGCATTCCAGGATCACATTAGCCCTTTTGGCCACAGTCTTGCACTGGGAGTGCATGCTCAGCTGATTAGCCACCATAATCCCTAAATCATTTTCAGTCCCTGCTTCCCAGGATAGAGTCCCTCATCCAGTAAGTATGGCCTACATTTTTTGTTCCCATATGTATACATTTACATTTAGCCATGTAAAACAAACATTGTTTGCTTGCACCCAGTTTACCAAGTGATCCAGATCACTCTGAATCAGTGACCTTTCTCCTCTACAGTATTTACCACTCCCCCATTTTCTGTGTCATCTACAAACTTTGTCAGTGATGATTTTATTCTGATTTGGTAACATTTTATACCCACATTGCATTTGTTGTACACAGTTGTAAATGGCTGCAAAAACAAAAAGCAGGGTATTGTTCTTGTTAATCATTTGTATCACAGTTATATGTAGGTTTAATTTGTGTCATGTTGTCTACTTATCAGACCACTGCACATAGGGGACAGGAAAGCCTGATTCCTTTCTAGCCACAGATTCTAATTGATTAAGCATCAGGCAGACATTCAAGGTGACATTCAAAGGAAAAAGGTGGTTTTTTTTTTCCATTTATGATGTATAAATCAGGGTTGAAGTTTTGGGGTGTTTTAGGGCTCTTACCCTATTCTATGTAAAGCTGTAGGCTATGGAGCAGAATCATTAGCCTGGAACAAATGTATTTGTACTGTTTAATATTTTTTTAAACCCTGCAGAATAATAATATAGAAAGTATAGCTTCCAATCTATGGCAGCAACCAAGGACCCCAATTGTATTGCAAGCATAGCCTAGTATTAGAATGACACCAGAAATTCTAGGATCTAAAAAGTATTAATGAAAGTCTGTAGAAAACTACATTTAAAGATCAATCCATAAAACCAGGTAACCCACTGTCCAAATGCATTGTGTCACACTTATAGATTGTGCTTTCTTTGTTTTCTTAAATTATTTGTGTCACAGTAGCAATTAGAAAAGAGAAACATGATCAGGGCACCATTGTACTGTGTGTTCTACAAACATATAGAAAGTGATAGAGATGACCCTGAACCATCACTGAATTTGGGGAACCCAGAATCTGGATCCAGATCCTAATTTTGTGGCTGCCAAACCAATGCTACAGTTCAGAACAGCCAACTTTTGGAGGGTTTAAAATCCTGATCTGAGGTTTGCAGCCCCAGATCATCTTCAATAAATAGTGAAACTACCATATGTCAAAGCCCATTC
The DNA here is from genome assembly GCF_011386835.1 of Chrysemys picta bellii. NCBI lineage: Eukaryota > Metazoa > Chordata > Testudines > Emydidae > Chrysemys > Chrysemys picta. Next base: position 62,548,633 of record NC_088796.1, read on the forward strand.
TATATTTGTTATCCACCCACCTTCTTTAGAAAAGAAAATTATCTCACTTCAAAGGCATCTACATTTGTTAATCCCTATCTGACTACAAATCATGTGCATTAATAGAAAAATTCTAAAACTGCTTTCTTGCTTTTGGAAAAGTAGGCCCATTGTTGACTGCAGTTAGTTTTCAGAAAGCAACTTTTGCTATTCTATAGAGACAATTCCATTTGTAAAATGAATTGATTTCACTGTTAAAACATTGATTGTTCATTCAAGACTATAGCAGCAAGAGGAAGCAAGGCATGGCTGTGTGATCAGCCCTAGATGTGTTGCTGCCCACAATAAATCCAAGTGAATTGGAAGTGGTGATCATTGCAGTTGCACAAAATGCAACCCCTGCAATCTCAAAGGCAGTATGTGTGTATGGGGAGAGGGGCTTCGTCTGTCTGGTGGGGAAAAAATGGTTAGTGGCCTTTCAAGGATCCATCTTCACTTTGGGACTGGGAGGGAGGTGGCCAGCGAGGGAGGGAAGGATAAGAGAGGGAGGCATCGCTTCAGCTGATGGGTGAGCCAGTGGGGTTCAGGTAAGCCATTGACCGACTATGCACCCCTGGTAGGTTATATAAACCTTATCCCTCCAGCCTGAGCTATCCCTTCCCCCCCCCCCCCCACACACACACAGTTTAACAAGTCCCCCTACTCCCAGGATTAACGTAGCACCAGGTTTTTTGGTTTTCTGTGGGCATTGTAGTAGTTGCCTTTTTTGGGACTGGGAAGGATTTTTCCCTCAGCACCAGGTCAGCTGAGGTGGGGTGAGTTTTTTTTTCACCTGCTCCACTACATCTTGGGAGCCTGGTGGAGTCAGGAGGTATGGCTGAAGTTGTGCAATTTAGCAGGTGGCAGGTGTCCAGTGCAGGTACTTATTAGGGGTCAAGTTCTTTAATATTCCAGAATTGGAAGTGTATTTAGTGGAAGACTTCACCTAAAAAAGCTGGAGAATGTGGCTGGGGTTCCTAATGTCTGGTACTGCAAGGAGATAATTCCCTTTCTCAGTCCTTTAGCCCTCATATGAAAGTACTGTACTAGTTGTTGACGGACAGTTCCCAGATGAGTTAAGTTTAAAAAGTTAGAGCCTAATGAAATCATATCCCTCATATCTGGTCTTTCTTCCTGTGAGGCTGGGACAATCTCTTTCTATGAAAAAGTGAAGTAGTAAATTTAGTGGTGACAAGAAAGAAGAATTTGAAGGAATTAGATATTAGAATTAGCAAGGGAGAACAAGAGGATCGTATAACTTCAGTAAAGTTACACCAACAGAGAATTTCCCAGAATAATTTTCCTCATATGTCCAATTCAAGTCTTACTCGCTGCAGCTTCAGAAGATGAGCTCACATACTCCTTAAAAAAAGCTGCATAAATCCTACCGTACCATACCAAGAAATCAGAGCAAATATTTGGTTCAGTTCTGAAAATGTTTCCATTTGTAAGCAAACCAGAAAAATACAGTCAGCTTCAGAAAACTGTCTGTGTCCATGTCCCTATAACTTTTATTCCACTGGTTAGGCACTTGCTTGAGATGTGGGAGACACAGGTTTGAATCTCTGCTATGTCTGGAGCAAGGACTTTAAACCAGTGCTCCCACTCCCAGGCAAGCATCCTAAATACCTGGCAATAGGCTATTCTGAGGGGTTGCTCTCAATCTCTCCAGCTGAAGCCATCCCAAAATAGTTTTTAAATACTTAAAAACTCATTAGAGCAGGAAATGGAAATGAATTTTCCCATCCCCGGTGAGTGCCCTTTACCACCAGGCTATAGACTATTATACTCTCACCATCTCTTACCGAAGCTGTTTCACTTTTTAAAATACTTAAATATTCATTGGACCAGAGAGAGACACAGAGAATGATTCACTAGCCCAGCAATGCTGAAACTCACCTGAGAGATAAGAGATGTGGATTCAAACCCCTCCTCTGAATCAGGCAGAGAGACAATTTGAAACCACATCTCCTACCTCTAAGGTATCCAATCTACTCATCAAATGAACATGGATCAGATACATAGAATAATGCAGAAGAGGGAGGTAAAGGTGGAGACCTATGAGCTGTATGTTCAAATAAATAGCCATTCTTCTGATAATGGTAAAATAGCATCAGAGCGAGTAAGACAGTGGAGCAGAAAAAGCAAGACAGTGAATTATGGCAAGTGAATGATGGAGGGGAAAAAGAACAAAACAAAGGGAAGAAACTGTCAGATCATCCAAAAAATGACAACCACCCCCCCATACAAAACCACTAAGTCAATGATTCTGTGGAATCTTGGGGAAATAATGTATATATTTACTCAGTTTTTCTTTCTCCTATACAGATCTTTTGTCATCACTTGATGTTGTGAGTCACATATTAACTCCAGTACAGGGTGAAAAAAATGGCACATCAATTTCACGCAATCCTGGTTACTGTGTTTCTCTGTATGCTTTGTTGTACATAAAATAAAATTGTCTATAACATTTTATAGATCTATAATTGGTATTTGTTAAGGGGGCTCTACTGTATAACTTTTCAAAAGTTATTTGTACTCTGGTTTTCCTGCTTGCTTTATAAAAGGTACAGCCTGGTGATGGCCTCTCTTTAAAGTTCATGTCTTTTGCCCCAGTCCACAGCTGGGGGCACAGCTCCTCCTTTCTGAGGTCTGTCTTCCCTGCAGAGTTCCAACACTCTTCTGCTTCAGTTGTAAACTGAGCACATCGCTTCCTTCCTGTTCTCTCAGCACCTCTTGCCTGCAGGTCAGCCTTCTCCTCTGGTGTCTTTCCCCTCTTCATTTAGGGCCCTGCAGGATCCTCCTTACTCTCTGTACTGTCTGCAAGACTTACCTGAAGCCATCTCGCTCTTATAAGGCTCAGGGGCCTTCTCTTAATCCCAGCTGGGCAGCAAGTAGTCAGTCCATGTTCACTAAACTGACTCCCTCTTAAAGGGGCCAGTCACCCTGCGACAGTGAGTCATAGTAGGATTCCTGTTTTTTTTTTTTTTTCTGTACAAAGTGCCACTTTGGAATGTATCTTGATGAGATCTGCTGCAGTATCACTAGCTTTGACCATCTTCACTCTTTTGTATGAATCAGGTTTATCTGATTGGCTGATGTTGTTGCTATCATTTTATATTGCAGTAGTTCACAAACTAAGTTAAGTGTTGTCCAAACACAATGGAAGACTCATTTCTTGCCCCAACGAGTTTATAATCTAATGTAAAGGAGTCCTTGGCCAATTGCATTTTCATTTTTTCCTGCACCATTCTTCTGTCTGAAATATAAATTATTTACTGATTTTAGCATTTTGGGTCTTTATAGGGTTTGTTCAGTATCTCTTGCAATTCAGAAATAAATGGTCTCTTTTATACATGCTCATTCACACACTCCTCCATACACACATAGTCCTTGATGGAATGCCTCCTAAATCTGCTCTGTTTACGTCCGTTGCTGCTGCAACTTGAGTGAAACATTTAAGCAAAGGAAAGCCAAGAAAATTGAGGTTATGTACTGTAGATATATAATCACATATAACAAAAGTGCAGAACAGACTCAATATTTTATAATTTTATATCAGGTGCTCCGACTGGAATATGGTCAATAGGAAATTATGATAACATTTCTAGAATGGTGTATTAGATTCATGTAATACTTTCTGCCACTGACCACTTATTTGTGAGAACTGGCAAGATGTACCTTTTTTCTGACAGTAATCCTTGCTATTGATCTCAAACTTCTGCTTCAACTGAAGTAAATTGACATTTATATCACTAGCACAGTAAGAATAAAATTTGAGGGAGTTTACAGCCGTGCCCTCAAGGGCTACAATATCAAATAATCTGAACTTTAATCTTGCTTCCAAAATGGGGTGGGGGCTAGGGCAGAGGGAAAGCCCACAGTAAATAATTATTTTACTTTACCACATGTCAATTCCATTGCACAAGGTATTGTCATATTTTTCTTGTGGCTGATTTACGAAATTAAATTTATACTAATTCCTGAAGAAAATATAATCCAGCAAACAACAGTGATTAATAGGGCAGAAGGAAGAACAGCAATACCAAATTAAGTGACACTAAACTAATTGAAATATAAGTTCTAAACTTTCACAATAAAACCTAACTAAATGTAACTTAGAGAGTCTGAAGACACTGGATAGAAGATAACGGTGCATCATTTTTAGAAGCCAGAGAAAATGCTAGGACCATCTAACATTGCTTTCCTAGAATATTAATAGTCATACACTTCTACCTCGATATAATGCTGTCCTTGGGAGCCAAAAAGTCTTACCGCGTTATAGGTGAAACCGCGTTATATCGAATTTGCTTTGATCCATCAGAGTGCGCAACCCCAGCCCCCCGGAGGGTATAATGCTTTACCGCATTATATCCAAATTTGTGTTATATCGGGTCACGTTATATCGGGGTAGAGGTGTATTTAGTACTGTGCTGGTGAGTGATTCATACCTACACATATTGTATTTGTTTTTCACTGACTTCGATACAATCTTATACTTGGTATTTTTCCATTCTATTTTTAGGCATATATTTGTTATCTCCTTCTCCTGTCACTTTCTACCTTATTATTATAATGTTGATCTTTTTTAAAGTAATGGTTTTCCACCTTTCAGTCTTTTAGATTTGGGTCCCATATTTATCAAGTTAGAGACAGATTTAGAACCCCTCACTTAGACTGATGAGGAACTAAGGCCTAATCCATTTGAAGTCAATGGAAGGCCTCTCACTGATTTAATTGGACTTTGGATCCAAATGAAATTAATGGGCAGCAGGTTTAAAACAAATAAAAGGAAGTTCTTCTTCACACAGTGCACAGACAACTTGTGAAACTCCTTGCCTGAGGAGGTTGTGAAGGCTAGGACTATAACAGTGTTTACAAGAGAACTGGATAAATTCATGGAGGTTAAGTCCATTAATGGCTATTAGCCAGGATGGGTTAGGAATGGTGTCCCTAGACTCTGTTTGTCAGATGGTGGAGATGGATGGCAGGAGAGAGATCACTTGATCATTACCTGTTAGGTCCACTCCCTCTGGGGCACCTGGCATTGGCCACTGTCAGTAGACAGAATGCTGGGCTAGATGGACCTTTGGTCTGATCCAGTATGGCCGTTCTTATGGATCAGACCTTTAGGATATATCTACAGTTGAATAAAAGACCCATGGCATGGCCACAGCTGGTCCAGCTCAGCTGACTCGGGCTCACGGGGCTCAGGCTGTAGGGCTAAAAGTTGGTGTGTAGACATTTGGGCTCGGGCTCCCCTCCTCTAGGATCCCAGAGTCCAGGCTCCAGCCTGAGTCCAAACATCTACATGGCAATTAAACAGTCCCATAACTTGCGCCCCGGAAGCCCAAGTCAGCAGACCTTGGCCAGTTGTGGGTCTTTTATTCCAGTGTAGATGTACCCTTACTCATCTGAGCACTCCCACTGTTTTCAGTGGGACAACTCAGGTGAATAAATCCTCCTTAACAATGTGAGTGAAAGGTTCACAAATTGGCCCTTATTGTCTTCCCCCAGCCTGCTTTAAATTAGATTTAGATCCAATTTAAAATTGGATAAATTAGTATCCAACCTCAAGCTCCTCCCCCCATTAAAAGGTTGTGGGGAAACAGGAGGCTTTTGGGAAAGGCAAAGCAGGGAAGTAATGGAGAAGTAGTGAGTCACAATGATGGTCACATAAGAGGAAGAAGTAAGGTCCTTACCCAAACCTTTACGCAACCTTTATATGTATATATTTGCTATGAAAGAAGGTCCAGGTTGGCTCTGTATTTCCAAACAGGTTTGTCCATTGCTCTGTGTTTCATATCTATTATTAAACTCCCTATAATTTCTAAAGAGTTTTTTTTTTCAACTAGTTACAGCTGGTGAATCAAACAAAAGCATTTATGTGTGTTTGTCAATAAAACCTTAGGGCAATCTGACATGCTTCAGATTACTGTGATTTAAAGAGAGAACGAAACATCATTCTTGAATACAAATTTGTCCTGGCTTTATTCAACAAACTAAACGAACACACTAAAATTGATTACAATATATGCCGCGTATTGCCCCGGAGCTCTGTGGCTCATTTCTTGGTTGCACTTGATGTAACAAATACACTGAATAGCAAGCAAGGGGCCATTATCTGTAATAGTTCCCCAGACAGACACATTTTGGAAGAGCAGTTTGAGTATCCTATTAAGGTCTAACATACCAGTTGCACTAGCTACTATTACAGAAGTTTAATTATTGGAGAATCGGTTTTCTTTAATTATTGTAGCCAGAAGTGGCTAGAGAGGCTGGAATAATGAAGAGAAAATAGTGATGAAAGCATTCATTGAAAAAATGTGGCTTAGTGACATTTTCATGCTATGTGACATATGGCTTCATCAGGAGAACCTCATATAAGAGACAGTTTGAGCAATAAGGTAGGATGTCATCATGCAAACTATGGTACATAGACTAATAGAAACAATGTGGGGCAAATATACAGAGCAAAAATCTTGGGGAAGGAGGAATGCCCCTCTCTTGATAAAGTAATACGTGGTGCAGGATATGGAGGTTGCTAACATCTCAGTGCATTAGTTATTTGTTCCATAAAGACTGGTAATGGGATGTGTGTAAACCCATAAATGTTTTGTGTTATATAATACACATAATTCATGTACGGGACTGGAGAGCTACTACTTTCAAACAAAGAATATTTCAATTAGATTTGATGATGAATTAGATTCTTATTTTAATGTCATGGATCAGATTACTTACAGTCTGAGAATATTCAAAATAATCTTTCTGATGAGCAGGACAGCTCTGTAATCAACAAGAAGAAAGGGCTGGGGAATCTTTAAAACAAAAGGTGTTGCAAGATCTATGAGACTAACTAAATGCCCCAATTTTTCTGTCAAAAATAATTTACTTGACATCTGGAATCTGTCAAGCTTCCTTTGTGTCCATATAATTTGATCCAATAGTCATTCAGAAAACATGGAAAGAAGGATTAAAAGGGATAAAGTTAGCAGAAATATGTGGTACACAAAGACACGTTAAATAGATATGCCTTTCCAAAGCTTGGTGAAGAGTGCTATTTTCAAAGGTTCACATTGCTTATGAAAAAAATATTAAGTTAATCCTAATAATTATTTGTCAATAATAAATTGGTATATTCTGTAATAATAATGAATGGTGACTATCATGTTGTTATGTCTATTGGTTTTATTTAAGTTCAGTAAAAGTATTGAATTTACATTAGAGTTGTATAGGTATGTGTGATGGGATTCCCTTGGGTGCAATCTGGAACTGCTGAGGACTCTGTGCCACTAACCTTGGCTCCCTCTCACACTGTGATGCTGTGATAAGCCACAAACCTTTGGCAGGTACTGCACTTACACAGACATCCATAGTCAGGGACACACCCAACTGAGTTTCATTAATGCTTTTGCCAGCCATTCATGAACTAACAATAGAGAGGCTGCAGCCAATTCCCCCCAGCTCACCAGCCTAGGACTCCAGAGCTGTATTGTCTTGCCATGGTCAGACACCTGCCCAGTGTAAGTTTTACCCAGTCCACCCCTCACTCAGTGTGGAGAGAATATGCTCCAATTTTTGTTCCTGAGCAGATTTCCCAAGCTCTTCAAGCAAAACACAGTTTTAGGTAAAACATAAAACAAGTTTATTAACTAGGTTTTAAGTGATTATAAGTTGTAGGCATAAAGGATAGAGGGTTACCAAAGAAAATAAAAATAAGCACACAATCTAAGTTCTATAAACAGAATTTTAATCAAGCAGTGTTTCACCCTGACCGATAGTACAAGCAGGTCACAGATCTTCGATACACAGGCTAGAACTCTCCTTCAGCCTGGGACCACCTCACCAGTGCAGTCTTTTTACTCCAAACGTGTTTCCAGGTGTTGAGTTGTGGGGGGAGTGAGGACAAGTGATGATGTCACTTACCTTCTTTTATAGTTTCTTCCAACTTTCTGGAAAGATCCTTTGCAGTCTCCATTGACTACATGCATCTTTAAGAAGTCTCTACTGTATACAGTTCCTGGGATAGGCCTTGGGAGTGTGGATTTCTTTAATGGATAATCAGCACATCTGGCTCCTCCACGGTTGCATTTGAACAGGGCCGCCCGGGGAGGGGGGGGGCAAGTGGGGCAATTTTCCCCAGGCCCCACAGGGGCCCCCATGAGAGTTTTTTGGGGCCCCTGGAGCGGGGTCCTTCACTCACTCCGGGGGCCCCGGAAAACTCTCACGGAGCCCGGGCCCCCGGAGCTTCTTCCGCTCCGGGTCTTTGGCAGCAGTTCGGCAGCGGGGGGTTCTTCCGCCCCGGGACTCGCCGCCGAAGTGCCAGGTCTTCGGCAGCAATTTGGCGGCAGGGACCCACTGCCGCTGAAGTCTCCAGGCCCCCTGAATCCTCTGAGCGGCCCTGCATTTGAAAGGCTGGTCATGGGAGTTCCCAACCTTATAACATATTTCAGTAGCTCACACATAGCAAAACTTCGTAACTTCACATATCCTGTTGGATTGTAATGGTGTAAAAAAAAATATATGGCATAAACACAATTCCTGTTCTTGAGATGCCAGTGCACTAAAAGAAATTTGTTCAAGCAGAGGTAAACCATTTGGTGATGCCCCTAAAAAGCAATCCAATTATAAAACAAACACATTGTTAACTAAGGTAGTCATATATTGATTTATCCAAGTTTAAGGATCGCTAGCCATTAGACTTTTCATATGGTATTCCTAACTAAAGGCTCATTCACTCTACCAGCACAACCATGTATTATAACCAGTTCATTTGCTCATGCAAAAATAGGATTTGGGGGGGGGGGTTTGTGTTTGTTTTAATACCAAGTTTGGAAATCCTTAATACTGGTCTGCCTCATTTTGTAAAAGGAAGAAAATATGCAAACTCAAAATAGTAAACCAAAAGATTAAAAACACTTCTTTGGATGTGATTCATATGATGCAGTCAGTATAACAAAGAAGGTATCTGCAGGAACAGGGAGCTGAAAGCGGAGTGGATGGGTTTCTGGAACTCTTTGTTATTAAATACATTGAAAGGAGTTTTATTTAAACATAGAAAGTATGGATTATTCTAAATCTAAGCTACTACACAGATATTAATAGTAGAACCAGTTCCATGTACAAAATAACTAAGCACCCTGTCAAGTCCATGCTGCCTCAGCTTCACTGCTATTGGTAGAGGAGCTAGCTAAATTAAAGCTAGCTCAGATATATCTAAATATGCTGCAATTACATATCTGATTTCAGTGAAGATGGTCCCGTAGTGATATATAGGAGTAATGGCCAAAATGGATAGCTGTTTACTTTGGTTATATTTCAAGTGACTTTTGCAGTCTAAAATACACTCATCTAATGGTCTGAAAGAATCTTAGTCTTAAATTATTTATGGTCACTCAAGTTCTTTTTTCCTCCAAAAACAGTAGATCAGAATAGATAATATACCCTGAATATAGACATTATATAATTTATACACAGTGGATATTAAGCATTTAATAAGAAATGGGAGATTTTTACCATACACTGAGAATATGAATGTTATCAAAAGGTCCTCTCATTACTGAACTGGACCCCACAGGGTGCAATCACATATTTAGTTTTATTATATGCTCTAAAAAACAGGGAGAAAGCGTGAACCTCTAGCTGAGATTTTAGAACAATTAATATTTATAATTATAATGTTAAATATGTTCAGAATGCTCATGTTTTCACCTTACTTTACAAAAAATTAACATAAGTAGTATTTCTATATTACTTTTAGCAAATAACAAGAAAAAAATACTTGTGAGGGAAGGATTCAGTATTTTATTGTTCATACACCACCACCAATCGCTTAAAAAAATTGTAGTGGATCATAGAGTACTTTGTTTAAATGGTTCTCTGTTTATTTTTGCAGCAAAAAGATTGTTATAACATACATCGTCATTTCTTAGCAGATTGTGGAGTAAAAATATGAGTGCAATTCATTCAAGAAAATAAATGGCATTTTTAGAAACTTGTTTAGCACTTTATGCATTTAAAGTATGAATTTCACTAATATCCAAATAAAATATTCTTTTTGTCTTCCATAGAAGTATGCATATCTTTTTTTATGAAGGCTAATCTAATGAGAGGGAGGGACTTAAATCATAGAGAGCTGCTGTGTGGGATGGATTTGGAAGCTCAGTACAGGTAGGGATTAGGAATAGGGCAGAAGGACAACTCAATGGAAAAGGAATTAAGAAGACCTCAAAAGTTTTGGATAACTTATTGGTACTTAGTCCTAAAGAGATGGAGAGTGACAGACTGAATGGAATCAAAGATAAAATAGTCACAAAGGGCACAAACTTCCCCGCCTCCAGATCATACTAAGAGGGGACCTGCCATGTGTAAAGCTCCCCTCTGTCCTCATGAAATCAGTGGGGGTTTTATCAATAGCATATGAGCTCCCTTCTTGGGACTTCCTTATGGATTCCAGGATCTGCACATGAGGAGAGCAGGGCAGGCCTATGGTGGAGTAGTGTCTGCCTTTCAGCCTCACAAGGAATAATCAGGCAAGTGAATAGTCGTGTGGTGGGGACTCTGTTGCTGGTGAGGTCGATTGGGGGGATTCTTGAAGTTTGGGGACAAACCATGCCCTAAACTCCATCTGCTCAAGCACTATGAGCTCCACCCAAATAGAAAAATTCAGAGCCTTTTTTGGGAGGAGAACCTCAGAGTTCTACTTCTTCTCTCCTCCTTTCCTCCCAACATGGTTTTTTGTTTTTTTTTTTTGGCCAAAGAGTGCATTCTGCGCTAAGATGACACTGTGAAATGGGGAGTGTGATGAGGGGGAATCAGAAAATAAAGTATTTGGCTTCAGCTGTGAGTGTATATTACTTTGGAAAAAGGTCTAGTCAATCCAAATAATTGTCAGAGAATTGCTTGGCCCTAAGGTCAGCATGAAGTTGGCCATTCAGAAGGACCTCTATGTTCTGTAACAAACTGAGTGTTATCTAACAGTACCCATTGACATCCTGGGTTAAATTCTGTCCTTAATTACACCAGAGTTTGTCTAGAGTAACTCTATTGACTTCAGTGTAAGTGAAAGCAGAGTTTGTCCTCATAAATAGAATTCATGCCCACTTTTGCATTCAATGGCCTAAGGGGTATAGACAGTTGAATACAATAAATTCCATTTTCACCCACATTTTGTCAACATTTATTTTGGTATATTGTCTCCCTTTTGCAATTTTTTTTCCACCTGAAGTTTTTTGTTTTAATTTCTATTTTTTTCCATTCTGTTTTCTTTCTCTCTTCTAAGGCTTGTGCTCTCCCAGGTAATTTCGCCTTGAACTTTCATTGGTGCTTTTGTTTCCAGTTTCAGAGGAGGAAATAACAACAACTGATTAAAACTCTAAATTCAGACGCCCTTATAATGATGAGCCAGGTTATGTCAGAAAAAGCAAGCAGGCCTCACAGCAGAAACCAGTCATGACCCTAGGAAGAGTAATAAACTGAAGAACAAAGGCACTGAAATCTCCACTTTGGAAGATCTGAAATTGGTTTTTACCTGTTCTCTCTAAATTATAGCAGTAGTGCTGTTAGCAGCTGGTGTTAGAGAAATCACTATATAATTGAGAGAGAGTAGAGCATGCCTATAGGGGTGTGTGTGTGTGTGTATATATATATATATATATATGAAAGTAATTTCTTTCTGAAGTGGGCTGTGAAAGGGAGTTTCTCTCCTGGGACTGTGCTCTGTGCATTCTGACTCATTTCCACCTTGGCAATTCCTAAGGAAATTTGATTAGGGATAACAATGACATTATTTGCATTTATAATGTAATGTACATTTATGGGTGGAGCTCATAGTGCTTTTCATAGTGAAGGTTATATAACATTTTCCACCCAAATGTCCTATTGTCATCTACCCTCATGAAATAATAAGGGCTTGTTTATATGGACAGTTAGTGTACAGTAAGCTGGGGTGTAAATCTCCAGCGTGCTAGCCTGTAGTGCACCATCTGGTTATGTGGACCCTGACACTGGGCACTAAAAATTCTGTAGTTTCCAAAACATTTACCTTTCAGGGCTAGATGTCTCATGCATGCTGCTTGCCAAAATGTGTTCTACACTTTTCCCATCATTTAAATAAAAATATAGCCACATTTTTCCAGGCACTGCTGCAGATGGGAACTTGACATGGTCATGGGGACCACTTTACCAATCACACCAGTCTTCTGACCACACTTTTATGAGAGAGGCACTCATTTACAGCAGGGCTATATTTTCCCCAGAGTTCTCTTTAAGGACTAGTGATTTGCTTAATTTAGAGAGAAAGAAAATAAAAAATGCAAAAGTTATACGTAATTGAAAAATCGCTTGAGCATACCTACTTTACTAAACATCTGCCAAGCTGTTAGTAGGGCTTAATGAGTCACCACCCCCTTTCTGACTTTACTATAGTTGCTTTATGCCTGGCTTGATGGACCATGGGCTCTAGGATTGCTGTTGGCTTCATTTGCCTAAGAGAGATTGAAAATCCCTCTTTGAAATACACACAGTATAATCCTCCAAAGAACTGCTTTATCAGTAACAGAAGAAAATCAACAGTGTGAAAGAAATCACTTTTCCAATGGGAAGCTTCTGTATTAAGCTATGACAAAGATATCTGGTGCCCACAATGTAAGCCAATACACAGCTGTCCTAGCGAGTAAGTTTTGCAAAAAATTCTCTGCAGCCAAACAATAACAACAACATAATGGAATGTGAAATTTACTCTTCATGCAGGGCCAGATTTTGGCTCTTCATGAGCAGGTGGACAAGGTACGGGGAGAGAGTTCAGGCAGCATCCAAGGTACTAGTTTTGTGTGAGAAAGGCATAGCAACACCAATAGTGTTAGACAACTTAACAAGGCATGAGACAGGTCATGAGTATAGCCACATTCTCTTCCACAACTACTGGTGGTCTGAAACCAGCTGTGTGGGAGCACACCCTACACTTCCAAAACATTAGCACCACTGCTGAGTGCACTCTTTCAATCCTGTGAAGGCTTTCTGCATGAGTCTGTATGCAGTTCCAGAGACCCTCCTCACCACCCAGCACAGCTGTGGATACTGCATCTAAGCCTCCGTGTGGTGGGATATACAAGACTATGATATTTACTATGTAAATAACAAATGTTAAGCACAGACTAGTTCTCCCCCATCCTTTTTTTTTAAAGCCCACTCTTTTCTTCCTGTTGAGTAATTTTCAAGAGGACAAAATAGTCAGTTGGGAATTTCATGAATGGAGATGTATGGAGTTCCTTGAGCAGAGAAAAGGAAGGGATTTTCTAACCTCATGCTTGTGGGATGGGGACACAGATTGCAAACAAGGCTTCAACCCTGCAGGTGTGTTTGTAGCTGGGATCTTCTTCCTGTTGGAAGCACATCTTACTGCTTCCCAATAATAATATGTAACTCTCTCAACTGATACTGATCTAATTCGCCTGTTATTGTAGGTTCCATTTAAACATCAAGTCAAATCTGAAGATGACCTGCACTGCATTTTAATTTAATGCACGTACAATCCATTCAGGTTTTCAGAATATTTTCCATTAGAACCTATTCACTGACAAATAATTTATTATGATAGAGACCATATTTTAGGCCCTGAATAGCACACACATAAGTGTGTGCCTAAGTTTAAGTATGTGAGTAATGCCAGTGAAGTCAAGAAAAATAAGCATGTGCCTAATTTTAAGCATGTTAATGAGTGTCTTGAGTTGGGGCTTAATGTATAAAAGCAAATGTACAGAATCAAATTCTGTATTTCTTGACTTAAGTGTGAACTCTTCCTTGATGATTTTTGCACCTAGAAAATATGTGGGTTAGGCAGCAAAATGGGTAGATTACAAGAGAATTTTAAACACTGGATGAGCTGTGTGTGTACACGTATGCAGAGGAAATATAGTGTTAAACATTCCCTGTGAGATTTCAGGTATGTATGTAGCATATATGTAAATCTTTCAGGAATATTTTTCTTTTTCTTTGCTTTCATCAGAACATTCTCAAAAGTCAGAATAGGAAAGATCAATAAAATTAAGGAATTCATAGATTTAATTATTCTAAATATCTGTTCCAAAAACATCCATTTACACTGGATAACTTAAATTAATAAGTATTTTGAATGTTTTAAATCTTGATGTGAAAAGCATTGATACAGCAGTGCTTTGAGCAAAGCTGTCGGTGATGGTGAAAATGATTGAATTGCTTAGGTTAAAATTGCTTGCATGAATCTGTCTTATTATCAATATCACACACAATTATTAATAATGCAAATATTCTCTTACACATTTCAGTCACTCATTTGTAAGTGAGTTTTTACATGATGACATTTAATTAGACTTCAACTGGCGATGAATTATATCTAATTATCCAGTAAACTTTTGCCTTTCACAAATGCTGCCATTGGGCTAGATTCTTATTATGTATATATTCTTCAGTCATATGCAATTCAGCCACTAAATGCCAATCTTTAAACAATCTTAAAGATGGAAAGAAATGACTTATGATTTTTCATTTCATTATATAATAAATGTATTGTTTGTCCCTGATAATATATAGCTGTCTTTCACCTGGAACATGGAGACTTCTCTTTGACTGTGGGCCATTTTGCATTCTTGTATTAATCCATTGAGGTTGTAAGGGGTTGCCTATTTTCTGACTAAATTTATGAGCATTTCAAAGTATAGCTTGATTAGTTCAATTAAATGGGATTATTAATTACAGATGAAATTTTGCTCTGTAAATTTCATAAAGATTTAAATTGTCTTTCAGTTATTATTACTATGTATTCCACTAGTCATTATCTCTTTATTTATGAATACTAATTTGCTACTATTGATTAAAGTTGCTTTCCCATGCAAATTGGAGTATTTCATTTTCATTCTTATCTTTCATCAGCATTGAGGCATTTTTGTAATATTTTACATCAGTTATTTCCAAAATGTTGTTTGAGAGAGATCTAGAAGTGCTTGAACTCTAACTACTATGTGCTGTATCATAACCAAACTAGTTTAGAGTTTATCTTTGGGTTAAATGTTTCTCGTCATCTCTTGTGTCTTGACTTTTGTAATCTAATTAATTAACTTTCACAAAGACAGGAAACAATACACCATAAAGCACTGCAAAGCACTAGTAATAAATCTGGCATGACAAAATAAAAGTAAAGGATGGGTTTCAACATAGTCATAAGCAATTTGTTTAATATATGTGCTGTGATACTCCACCTTTAACAGAGGGCCAGGTCTTCAACTGGTGTAAAATAGCATAGTTCCATTTGAAGTCAGTTAGGCCAATTTATACAAACTGAGGCTCTGTTGCATGTCCTAAATTTTCTAATAGAAGAGAATGACATAGTCATAGGCACCGAGTATACAATTATGAACCTGATGGGGTTGTGGGTACAAACAGAATGTGGGATTGAGTCACAACTGGGTAAAAGGAGAAGCCTCAAGTGTACTGCATCACTAGCTGCCACACTTTCAGTGTCTTACTGTTATTTTATATGAAGGGTCTATCTTTAAGCCAAAAGCTGTTCTAAACCTTGTCCTTAACTATAGTGGAGTTGGCACTCCACTCTATATTATTGAGTTCTGTATTCTTTTTGTTTTTGCTTGTAGATTAGGCAGCTGTTTCTCCAGCTGTCTGCAAATCGGCAAACATAATCCAAGTGTCTGGTGGAGAGCTGTGTAACTCTTCATAGAAGCATTTATTCACCTAGTGCTGTCAATATAATAGCTTTGTTCATTTTTTTCAGATATGCTTTTTAGTAGCATTTTTATGGATAACTGTTTCATGTATATCCCACAAAAATATAGTCACAAGCTATTATTATAACTAAAATAAATGTATGTGTCATCTTTCAATCCTCATCATAAACCACTCACATGGAGTTCCATGATATTGGAATAATTGAAGGAAACAGGTATAACTAAAAAAGGAGACCATAGGTAATGTTACATTTTTTATTATATACAAAATTATGCTTTTGAAAGTGGTCATTAAAAATACCCATATATTTGCATCATTTATCAAGTTCAAGCTGGCACAAGTGAGAACTGGAAAGTCATAGGCAGCAAAATCAACCTTAAAAGATGAGGTGAGTAATGGAACTCATTGGGAATTTAATGTTGCTAAAATTATTTTCAACCTATGAGTTTTGGACTTTTCATTTAGTGAGATTTAATTACAAGGAAATTTAGTTTGAAAATTTCAATCTCATTAGAAAACATAATGTAATGTGTCAGCCTTCAGGAAGACACACAAAGATTTAAGCAAAGGCCAGTTTTATTGTCCAGGTATTTCTTTAACAGTATGCAGGTTTCATATCAATCCAAGTTAAAATGCAGAGAAAATGAGCTAAGGTATGTGTTGCATTAGGCAAAACTTTAAGATTAAAAAAAAATGTAACCCTGGCAGTGGACAGGCTTAAGAACAGCACTGCTGCCATGGCAAATTAAATGTTAAACCTAGATATATCATTGAGAACTCTGCATGTACTGCTAGAAGAAGGGGTGATCGTTGACTATTGGGCTTGTGCTGGATTAATTTCTAATGTGTATATATACTTACTTATTGTCTGAGAACTATCAGAAGTTTGGTATCAACTTCAGTGCTATTCCTGGGAAAAGAACTGAATGAAACAGGAAAAAAAAAGTCAGTCACAGGATCCAGATTTGTTACCAGAGGAAAGAGCAAAGGCTTGAGAGGACTCTTGAAGAGGCCAATTAAGAAATTAAAGAGGGTTAGTCTATAAAACATACTACCTTCAAGAACGAAGCTATTTTAGGGGAATATTGATTAGTGCCTGCAGACTATTGATCTTTTCTCTGTGTGCAGCCGACCAAACTATTCATAATGGGAAAAAATATTCAATGAATTTAAACCCTTTATTCTGTTTGTGAATTGTCTGTGACACTGGATGTCAATTTTGTACAAATCTGTTTGCTATTTGTGAACAATCCTGGGCTCAATTGTGTTGATAAAAAAAATCTGAAAATGATTACAAACTTTTTGTTGTAAGCATTCAGTTGATTATTCAGCATTTAGAATTCACTATTTGAACTTTGTGACTGGTTGTCTAAGTCACACTATGTTGTTTCTGTTCTCTGATTGGATGGTTTAATTATTATCAATTATTCCTGCTTTCAAGTGAAATGAACTTCATTTTATTAATAATATGAATCTCTGTCTGAAATTCACTTCCTGTGATCATTCAGAAAATTAGGACATAAGATCTTTAGAGCAGGGATTGCCCCTTACATAGTTTGTGCTATGTTCAGCACACTGGGACCCTAACTGTGAATAGGGACTCTGGCCGCTATTGTAATACCAATAATATCTATGCAGTTAACAATTTGGCTATGTGAATGTTCACAAACAGAAAATAATAAAGGCTTATAACAAGCTGTATTGATACTTGGTTTTTAGCTCACTGCTTTGCTTAAATATACGATCAACTTTAGCAACAGCTTTGTCTGAATCTCCATCCCAAATATATTTTACAACGTATGGGTGTCAGATATACACAAATGTACTGTTTAGGGCTGGTTGAATAATTTTCACCTCAACAGTTTTCAATGGAAATTTGAGGTTTTGCCTGAAGGAAATTTTTCACAAAAGAGGTATATTTTCCACAGAATTTTTTAATTTTTCACCAAAAACCTGACAAAAAGGTTTTGAGGGTTTTGGCTGAAAACCCAAACCTTTCAGCTTTTCAACCAAAAATTGAAATTTTCATTATTTTTAATAAACATTTTTTTTCATTTTGTCAAAATTTTCCATGGGGAGGAGGAAGAAGCATCCCATTTTCCAACCATCTCTAGTATTTTTGCCTTTGCTGATTGATCACTAGAACACATGATATGCTGCTTCCCAGTGGAGGAGAAATGTGTGACAAGGAGTGTGGGTATACTCTAAGGATATATCTGCACTGCAATGTTAGCCAAGGATTCAAACTCAGGCTCAAGTCTAAATTCCCTTTTGCCTACACAAAAAACATGTTAATCCAGGGGACCCAGGGTCCTAGGACTCCACAGAGGGTGACGGGGAGAGCACACAGGATCCAAGCCTGAGTCAAGCCAAGACCCAAGGTCTTCAAGCCCTATTGCTTACATGTCCCACTGGACTCATGCTCTTGGAGTCTGCCAAAAATATCCCACAAACCCATGGGCCAACTTTCTTTATCTTCGGAACAATCAAGTTTGGTGGACAGTCAAGTTTTCCCATGCTGCACCACGAACAAAGGGCTAGAGCAGCCACATTTGGGGAGGGCTAGAGAAAGTCTGGGATATGGGTGGTTGTACTCCAACCCTCCTAGTGAAGTGTAGAGGCTGGTGCCTCAGGTTAGGATCCAGGGTTCAACAATTCCTAATCTGCAGTTACAAATGAGTGTTGATGCTTACGCCCCAGGTTAATAAACCCAGGGACTGATAACTTGAGTGCTACTAACCCTGGGTTTACATCACAGTATAGACATACCCCTAGACGGTACCTAGGGTATGTCTACACTGCTGCTAGGAGGTGAAATTCCCAACTTGAGTAAACATACATGCACTAGCTCTAATCAAGCTAACATGCTAAAAATAGCACTGTGGCCATGTTGGCACAGGCAGCAGCTCAAGCTAGTTGTCTGAGAACATACCTGGTATCTAAGAGATGACTCTATTCAGACAGCTAGCCTGAGCCTCTATCCATGCCACTCTGGTCACATTGCTATTTTTAGTACACTAGCTTGATCAGAGCTAGCTCATGTCTGTCTACTAAGCTGGAAGTTGTACCTCCTAGCTGCAGTGTATATGGACCCTACAGTAACTCAGTTTATTTACACATAGACACCAGCTCTGAAATGAGATGCTCAAACAGCTTGCTGGGCACATCCTTCTTCCTGGAATCTTAACCCAGAAATGCCTGATTCCCAGAGAGCAACTCCATCTCAAGAATTTACTCCAATCAGAGAGCAAACTCTTCCACAATCCCTACTCTCCCCTAGCTGCCCTACAGAGAATGTTTTGTAATGCCAAACCTACAACACAGCATGACTTTCTAAGAGTCTCCAAACTTGCTTGCAAGCTTAGAAAAAGTAATTGGCAGACTATATCTGTGCCACCTGATGATGCCTGACATAAGACTGTATTACCCAGCATGAGTGGCTGAACTTAAAAAATATGGGGTTATATCATGACATATTCCTTACTTAGGCAAAACTATCCAATGAAGTCAATGTGAGTTTTGCTAGCATAAGAACTTCAAGATTTGTCCCATGTGTTTTAAGTTAATATTCTGCACCACCACAGGTTTTCCTATGTCCATCTCTGTGGAAAGCTATAGCCAATGGAGGAGCATCTTTCTATCTACTGTGCTTCATTTCACAGTTCAATCCTCTTGTTTAAAAAAATTGCTCTTTCAACTCTGTGTTTGTTATCCCCAAATGCCCCAGTAAACTTTTGTGTCAAATTTTTAGCTTTGACACATTTAGTCCTCCCTCCTTTTGTGGCCCTTAGATAGGCTTTGTAAATGTAAATTGCAATATACGGTAAGTTCTATAGAGCAGTGTTGCTATGATAGTAATTCCATAACTCTCATTGATCACCATGCACACTGATGACAGAATAGATTCCTTCCAAAGTTTTGTTTTTTCTTTTATATGAAATAAATTTAAAAAGTAAATATAAAGTAAATAACATATACATAAAACCAGAGCTTCCTGTATTTGTAACTAATGGAGTGTGTTTTTTACAAAACCT
Source organism: Chrysemys picta bellii (assembly GCF_011386835.1). Lineage (NCBI taxonomy): Eukaryota > Metazoa > Chordata > Testudines > Emydidae > Chrysemys > Chrysemys picta. Next base: position 62,568,405 of record NC_088796.1, read on the forward strand.
GACACAAAGCTGTCACATTAAAGTCACATTTTGAAAAATCATTATAAGTGATTTGTGGTAATTTCAGTTTGAAGATGAAAAAGAATGAATTACTGGACTAATGTATTTTAGCAGCTTATGTTTATTTTATAAACTATCACTCCATCTGTGGCTAACTTCACTAGGGCTAAGATGGTTATGTGGTGTACAATGAATCTATGGTGGCTAGCTCCAACTGCTGTCAGTATTATATGTCAAAGAGACACAACATACCTCAAAAAGGATATAGCAATTACATGCAATACTGTAAAAGTTGAAGCACAGCTAGGGGGCAATTTCTGAAATGAAAATCCAAAGTAATTACACTGACTTTGATGAAGTGACTCCAGATTTAAACCCATCGAAATGAGAGCAGAATTTAGACCCAAGGAGGTTAATTTTCTTTACACATAAACCAGTGCACTAGAGGGGAAGCTGTTCTTGACTTGATTTTAACAAATAGGGAGGAACTTGTTGAGAATTTGAAAGTAGAAGGCAGCCAGCTTGGGTGAAAGTGATCATGAAATCATAGAGTTCATAATTCTAAGGAAGGGTAGAAGGGAGAACAGCAAAATAGAGACAATGGATTTTAGGAAGGCAGATTTTGGTAAGCTCAGAGAGCTGATAGGTAAGGTCCCATGGGAATCAAGACTGAAAGGAAAAACAACTGAGGAGAGTTGGCAGTTTTTCAAAGGGACACTATTAAGGGCCCAAAAGCAAGCTATTCCACTGGGTAGGAAAGATAGAAAATGTGGCAAAAGACCTTGGCTTAACCACGAGATCTTGCATGATATAAAAAATAAAAAGGAGTCATATAAAAAATGGAAACTAGGACAGATTACAAAGGATGAATATAGGCAAACAACACAGGAATGCAGGGGCAAGATTAGAAAGGCAAAGGCACAAAATGAGCTCAAACTAGACACAGGAATAAAGGGAAACAAGAAGACTTTTTATCAATACATTAGAAGCAAGAGGAAGACCAAGGACAGGATAGGCCCACTGCTTAGTGAAGAGGGAGAAACAGTAACAGGAAACTTGGAAATGGCAGAGATGCTTAATGACTTCTTTGTTTCGGTCTTCACCGAGAAGTCTGAAGGAATGCCTAACATAGTGAATGCTAATGGGAAGGGGGTAGGTTTAGAAGATAAAATAAAAAAAGAACAAGTTAAAAATCACTTAGAAAAGTTAGATGCCTGCAAGTCACCAGGGCCTGTTGAAATGCATCCTAGAATACTCAAGGAGCTAATAGAGGAGGTATCTGAGCCTCTAGCTATTATCTTTGGAAAATCATGGGAGACGGGAGAGATTCCAGAAGACTGGAAAATGGCAAATATAGTCCCCATCTATAAAAAGGGAAATAAAAACAACCCAGGAAACTACAGACCACTTAGTTTAACTTCTGTGCCAGGGAAGATAATGGAGCAAGTAATTAAGGAAATCATCTGTAAACACTTGGAAGGTGGTAAGGTGATAGGGAACAGCCAGCATGGATTTGTGAAGGACAAATCATGTCAAACCAATCTGATAGCTTTCTTTGATAGGATAACGAGCCTTGTGGATAAGGGTGAAGCGGTGGATGTGGTATACCTAGACTTTAGTAAGGCATTTGATACGGTCTCGCATTATATTCTTATCGATAAACTAGGCAAATACAATTTAGATGGGGCTACTGCAAGGTGGGTGCATAACTGGCTGGATAACCGTACTCAGAGAGTTGTTATTAATGGTTCCCAATCCTGCTGGAAAGGCATAACAAATGGGGTTCCACAGGGGTCTGTTTTGGGACTGGCCCAGTTCAATATCTTCATTAACGACTTGGATATTGGCATAGAAAGTATGCTTATTAAGTTTGCGGATGATACCAAACTGGGAGGGATTGCAACTGCTTTGGAGGACAGGGTCATAATTCAAAATGATCTGGACAAATTGGAGAAATGGTCTGAGTTAAACAGGATGAAGTTTAACAAAGACAAATGCAAAGTGCTCCACTTAGGAAGGAAAAATCAGTTTCACACATACAGAATGGGAAGAGACTGTCTAGGAAGGAGTACGGCAGAAAGGGATCTAGGGGTTATAGTGGACCACAAGCTAAATATGAGTCAACAGCGTGATGATTTTGCAAAAAAAGCAAACATGATTCTGGGATGTATTAACAGGTGTGTTGTGAGCAAGACATGAGAAGTCATTCTTCCGCTCTACTCTGCACTGGTTAGGCCTCAACTGGAGTATTGTGTCCAGTTCTGGGCACCGCATTTCAAGAAAGATGTGGAGAAATTGGAGAGAGTCCAGAGAAGAGCAACAAGAATGATTAAAGGTCTTGAGAACATGACCTATGAAGGAAGGCTGAAATAATTGGGTTTGTTTAGTTTGGAAAAGAGAAGACTGAGAGGGGACATGACAGCAGTTTTCAGGTATCTAAAAGGGTGTCATAAGGAGGAGGGAGAAAACTTGTTCACCTTAGCCTCTAAGGATAGAACAAGAAGCAATGGGCTTAAACTGCAGCAAGGGAGGTCTAGGTTGGACATTAGGAAAAAGTTCCTAACTGTCAGGGTGGTTAAACACTGGAATAAATTGCCTAGGGAGGTTGTGGAATCTCCATCTCTGGAGATATTGAAGAGTAGGTTAGATAAATGTCTATCAGGGATGGTCTAAACAGTATTTGGTCCTGCTATGAGGGCAGGGGATTGGACTCAATGACCTCTCAAGGTCCTTTCCAGTCCTAGAATCTATGAATCTATTAAATCAAGAGTAATTTAGGGTATGCCTAGATTATAAATGCTACAGTGGCACAATCTTCTCTCCACTTCAGAATCTGGAGAGACTCTTCCCTAGATTTGTGCTCCCAGGGTGCAGGTGGTGGTGGTGGAGAAACAGAGCTGGTGCAAAAGCACAGGACCTTCATATGTGTCCTCTGGGATGTGCCAAAGCCATTGAGCCTTTTCTGTGGCAAGGGAAACCCTGGCTCACCAAAGGGACAATGAAGGGGGATGTCAATATGGGAATCCTTACAGAGATTTTCTGCCTCTGAGATGCCTTCTTTCTTCCATCTCACAGGAGGAAGTGATCTCAGTCTAGACAATTATATTTCATTATACCTATATAAAAAGAAATAAGTTGTATAAAAGCTATTTGAAGGACATATAAAATGTCCTCAATGAAAACCATGAATGGAATTATTTCCCTGGAACGTGCTTATGCTTCTGAAAGAAAGTCAGCCTATTTCTTTAAATTCCATACTATTTAATTGATGTATTTTCCCTCCCCCATTCCCATTATGCTTTGGAGAAAGTACCCATAAAAGATGTCCTGGGTTTCCTGTGAGAGTTCTTCAACTACTATATAGTTTCTCAGCATTTACACTTGAGAGAATTTGCTGGCTGCAGACAAATAGGCTATATTTCATGTCCTCTAAGAATCTCATGACAACATGAGCAAAATAACAAAGGAATACTGCTCTGAAAGGACTGGTTTAGGGATAAAAGCAATAGTCTGCTTCAGGAGAGTATTCATACTTTGATTTGGCAGTGTGTCTGCACAACCACCTCTCCTATTAGAGAACAGCAAGCGTGTGCTGCAGGGAATCACCAACCCTAACCCTGCCCTTATTGTATGACCTACTTTAAGCTTCATTTTGCAAACAGGAGTAATTGCATGAAAGGACTTTATCCCCCCCAATATGTCTGTTTTCAAACTGAATTGCTGGTTATTCCAGGATCCATCAGTGACCCCTGATCAGTGACTATCTGTGGTAGAAAGAAAAAATATTTTACCCCCTGAATGTACCAGAAATAGTTATTGCTAAGAACAACTTTTGTATAAGGATAACTACCTGTAATATATGTTGTCATGATGATCTGAGAGATGATGCCATAAAGCAAGATGAAGCATCTTTTTTTCCCCTTGAGATTAGAGGAGAGACTCTCTTCAAAGATTTTAATCATTAGGAATTCTCAACAATTTCAAAGGTTTTCTCTGTTAGAATTCTGCTTGATTCTATGTTCAAATGCTTGCCATTAAATCAGTGTATTACACCTCCCTTGAATTTTCAAAAGCGGGTTATCAGGCAGAATTTCAAAATGATCTGGTGATGTGTTGGGGGCACGTGTTTTCTGGCATCAGCAACCAAAACAAAAGAAAAAGGGCATTTCAGTTATCTGTCAAAAGTCAGAAAACAGCAAGAAAGATTATCAAAGGTAGTGCTGTAATAGAATGGTCAAGCTACCCTGCCTAATCCTGAAGGTGTTGACTGACTGTGATGAAATACAACCCTGTATTCACAGCCCACACATTATTGCAATAATCCTAGTACAAAGAATGCCTTGTAAGGTAGCATTTGAAAATTCATAATGTTCTGGTCAGTATTGTCCTGCTAAAATACATGTGGTAACATATAAGATTTCCCCGTATGATATTATTAGCACATGTTCCATACCTCACAGCCCTGCCTAGGCAGAAGTCAGGTTGTCCTAAACAAAGGAAGGAATGTGTGGTTGCCTTAATTTACATTTAAGCGATAAACAGAGTCATCAAGCAGGGAGGAAAAACAAAGGACGTTCAAACAGGTGGAAAAAAATCAGCAGGATATCCTCTCCCATATACCCTTTTTTGCCTCTGTTTCAGCTGGAACTGTTTTTAAAGAGGGGGACTGAAACTATAAAAAAGGATAGACAAACCTCAGAAGGCACACACACCCCTCTCCCTGCCCACCTCATTCTCCACACCTGAGAAGACAAAAAGAAACAGCTGTTGGATTTTGGGTAGGGGCTGATCTGAGAGTTTGGTACTAATCTGCTGGAGCATCTGGTGAGAAACTGTTTGAATCTAACATAGTTGGTTAAATTAGGTATGAGTAAATATTTTGTCTTTAATTTTCTTGTAAGTATTTCTAACTTGTATGCCTCATAACTTTAATTCACATAAAATCTATCTCTTTTTAGTTAATAAACTTGTTTTATTGTTTCATATAATCCAGTGTGCTTAAATTGAAGTGTTTGGGCAGCTATTTAAGGTGATAAAGTGGTATATTTTTTCCTTAAAGGACTAATGGACTTAATATATTTGTATTGCCCAGGAGAGGGCTGGACAGTACAGGACATACATTTCTGGGAGAAGATCCAGGACAAGGGGTTTGTTGAGGTCATGCTGCAATATAACCAAAGCTGGTGAGAGCCAGGTTGTAGCTGGCAGGTTGAAGTTACACAGAAACACTCGGTGTGGTTTGTATACTGGAAAGCTGTTTGTGAGTATCCCAGGTGGGAGCTCCTGCAGCCAGGCCATTGTAAGGCACCCAAGGTTGCAGGGCAGGGATGACACAGCTCCCTACTAATTTGGATTGTGCTCCCATATATCTCCCTGCTCTTAACTCTCACTGAAGTCATAGGAGACAAAATCAACAGTATTCAAAGTAGGTGCTGAGCATCTCCCAAGCAATCAGCAGGGAGATGCTCAGCACTCACCTCAAGTCCCCAGGGACCCTTATATTCTGACCTACTGAGAATAACTTGGAGAACTAAGTATCACTGTTTGAAGAGTGGAACTTGAAGAAGACCTTGTGCATCTAGAGCCCCCAGTTCTGTTATCTGTTTGAAATCCAAATAATCGGGATGCATCTGTGTTCTCTTCAGTTTATTTAGTTGTTTATTTTTAATAGATTAATCACATTTTTACAACAATACTTTAAAAAAAATCAGTCTCTTATTGACAATTAACATAGGGAGACTCAGTCCTTGGTATCATTAGTGGTTTCATACCATGCTATATCCGAGCATAGCAATGTAAATCCCTAAATGTATATCATTAGATAATTCTTCTTGGCATAGTAATTTTAGGACGAAATATGTCTTGTCCTTTTATATTTGAGAAATACAAAATCCAGCCACAATCATTGTTAATCATGTCTCTTTCTAGCATGTAGTCTATTTTGTTAAATCCAAAGACTTATCATTTTGGGGAAAAAATATTTTCCCCACTCGGGGATATGAAATAATCCTTTCATATACTTTAAAAGCATTTGTCTGGAAATAATGTTGGTTCGAAAATAACTTTGGATATATTAATAAAGATTAATATAATCGAGAGAAGTTTAGGTCTCAAAGGAAATTAAAGCCCACATGTTTTTTTTCTCTCTCTCTCTCTCACTGATCTCTTATTCAGATACTAGGTATTATGGGTATATCAAAGCTATATCATTTGTATTGCTTAGTCCTGGACACTCATGCTGTAAATGTCAAGAGTTCATGTCAAAGGTTAGCCCTTTGGTATGGTTCTTGTCCCATCTTTTATGTTCAAAGGAGAGCTCACTTCTCTCTATCTTTTTGCATTGAGAGAATGAACTGGAAAATATATGAATTGTAAATTTAATGAACTCGAATGGTTAAAGATTTGTAGGTATATAAAATATTCTACTCCCTACTGCCTGAGTAAGATCTCTCCGAGGTAAGCTAATTAATGGAAGTTACTTTATTCCCTTAAAAAATACATGAAGCCAGTCTGACAGAGACTGATAAATGTTGGAAATGTAATTCTGAATCATTCCTGTTAATAAATAATTGATCATTATTGTCAGTCTTCCTTCCCTATTTATATCCTGTAAACTTTGTATATTTATTAAACATTATATCTTTTGCATAATGGTACTACAATTTTGTTTTGTCTTTTGCTTTTTTACAATCAAGTTAATATTGTTGATTATTTCATATCCTTGATTATTGTAATATTGTTTGCCGTACTTTGATTATATATATTTAGTTGAGATTTCAAAAGTACTCAGCACTGTCTTAATCCTCCTCCCCCCAAAATTAATGTTCAGAAGCCCTCATTGCTGATCTAACTGTTTCTCATGTGAGTTTTTCTTCAGTAGGAGTAAAGTTAGAACAATGCTAAGGGTTTTTGAAAACCCTACCCTTAACCAATATTGCAGCATACAGGCCCATTGTGGTAGGAGATATGTAAACGAAAAAAAGATGAAGAATATTATTACTTACCCAAATTACACACAGGACTAGAGCTGTTTTGTTTGTTTGTTTTGTTTTGTTTTAAACAGCAACCGTTTTTGATGTAAGATGTCAATTTTGACAACATTTTGTTTTGAAAAAATAAAACAAATGAAACATTTAGATAATTTGCAAATGTCCCATTTCAACATTTTTAGAAGAGAAAGTTTTGACTCTTTTTTGTTTTGAAATGACCTTTTGAAACAAAATTCATTTATATAATATAAATCATTTAAAAACATTCTAAAAGATCAAAATTGGGGGAAAACGTTTCAATTTTATCAAAATTCAAATTTGATTTTATTCTATTCCAGAATAGGAGAAAATTCAAAATAGTAGATTTTCCCACAAAATGGAAAATCTGGTTCCAATACAGCTCTATTCAGGGCTTTATTGTGATATGTGCTCTACAAACACAATGGTAGGCATAGTTCTCATCCCCAAAAGCTTAACATATATGCACACAGAAAAGATAAATGTCTTCCTCACTACAGCAAAAGTACACTTTATCTTTTTGACACAGGAAAAATTATAGGCAGCATGCCCGATGAAAGATTAAATGTACATTTCCCACATTCATATTTTTGTATTTCTAAATCTAATACACCCAAGGATTGTGAGGGCCACTAAGGATCATTGAAGGAAAGATCAGCATTGTAGGAATAATTTGTTACACTTTGTGTGGAGGCCCTGTATGCACAGTTTAGTTGGAGAAACATTTTTGTGACCATGAAAACTCTGACATTAAGAAAGATGAATAAAAATTTCGGAAGTGCCTTATTTTGATTGTACTCTGTTTGGGCAGGGGACAACTTTTTGTTCTGTGTGTACAGCACTTGGCACAATGGGGACTTGATCCATGACTGGTTTCCTGGGCACTGTTAGATAATGAATAATAGTAATGAGAAGCCCTTTATCTAATATTCAAAAATGACTTAGGGTCAGATTTCTAAAAGTACCTAAATATGAAGATCGGCACCTAGTGGGATGTACAGAAATGACTAAGGCTTTGTCTACACTGGCAAATGAAAGACAAAACTCTGTCGTTCAGAGGTATTAAAAAAACACACGCACACACCCCGAAAGACAAAAGTTTTGCTGACGACAAGTGCCCATGTTAACAGTGCTTTATCAGCAAGAGCGCTCTCCTGCCGACAATGCTAACACCGCTCGTGGGGGGTGGAAGTTTTTTTTGTCGGCAGGAGAGATCTCTCCTGCCAACAAACAGAGGCTACACTGTGCGCCTTTTAGTGGCATGGCTGTAACGGCACAGTCATGTTGCTAAAAGCTGTGTAGTGTAGACATATCCTAAGTGATTTAGGTGACTAGCTCACATTGACATTCAATGGGAGTTAGGTTCCTAACCTGCTTAGGTGCTTTTGAAAATGGAACTTAGTCCTCGGTTTTGTAAACACTTTTTTGAAAACTTTTACCTAATGACTCAGTTTCCTACTATCTGACAATATATACATTGTTAATCTGAGAGAGTGTGTATGTGAGAGAGAGACACACACACACACACACACACACACACATACACACAAAATATGTGATCGCATCTTAGAATCTCTTTGATTTCCCTCATCCAGTTATGAAATTTTTGTTCCCCAATCAAGAACAATATTGTGTGAATTAGGGGGTCAGAAATTATTCCCCAGAGATAATGATTAATCTTATAGTTGGAGCAAATAACTCATGAGCAATCCATAATCTGAAATAATGTAGCAGAAAATATCTGATGAAGAAATATGAATAACAAACACATTTGTGGATACTTCACTCTGAATATTGAAGCAGAAAATAGACCCAATGTTTTCTTGTAGTTCATGTTGGATACTGTCATGCTGAGTTTAGTTCAGGGGGGGAAAATAGTGTAAAGAGATCCATATTACCCAGCAGAAAGAGCTAAAGCCAATTCCCAGCCCATCACAGCGGGGCAGGGGAGAACTGGCTCAGAAGGAGTATGGCCAATTCCTGGGAGGGAGAAGAGAGGGGGGGACAGTTCATTCTTAGGCCTTGGCTACACTGGCGCTGTACAGCGCTGCAACTTGCTGCGCTTAGGGGTGTGAAAATGCCCTCCCCACCCCCCCTCCGAGCACAGCGAGTGCAGCTCTGTAAAGCACCAGTGTAATCAGCGCCTGCAGCGCTGCACGCTCGCTCGCAGCACTGCAAGCTACTCCCTTCAGAGAGGTGGAGTACATGCAGCGCTGCGAGAGCTCTCTCGCAGCGCTGGCGGTGCGACTACACTCGTGCTTCACAGTGCTGCCGCAGCAGCGTTGTGAATTCCCAAGTGTAGCCAAGGCCTCAGACATGCTGGAGCTAAACCCCTTTGTGTGCCTCAAAGTCCTTGTCAGAGTTGCCTCAGGGAGGGAGGGAGGGAGGGAGAGGCCCTGCACTGGACTCAGTTAAGTGCCTGATATGTGAGAGGGACAGTGCCTCTCCCCAGGGTTAAGTTAATAAAAATGCACTGGAGCCTGCTGCTTAAATCCATCCCTGTGTCTCTTTCACTCATCTGTGTGTCCTGGCGAATCAGGATGTTCATAAGTCAAAGGAATTCTACTGCAAGAGGTAAAGCAGCCAGCTATGAACCTGTCTGCAGACAGGTATGGAAATTAAGCCTCCAGAAGCCTCTCTTCAGACATCAAGGCATAACAACATTTTGTGACACGCTGTCACTTGAGGTGTATTTTGTTAAACAGGACAACTGGGAGCTTGCTAAATAATTGACACTGGTTCTTCTTATAAAGTAAAACTACAGAGCACTCAGAACCTAGACTCCTTATACAAGTGTTATGATGTTTCATTGATTATTGAGGGCAGTCATTTCATATTGTAGATCTACTTGATGGGAAGGGGGAATGGTATACAAAATAGACACAGTAGGAATGTATTGGAGGGTTAGGTGGAACCAACTTAGTTGATTAGAAATAAAAGATACAATGTTTTGTTTTTGTTTTGTTTTTAAATACAAATTACCTATTTTTTTGTAAAAATAATAATAAAAAAATCAACTTGTCAGCTGTTTGAAGCTGACAGGACTGAGTGGAAGTTTTTGTATGTATTCCCAGTGTGGACATTAGGCATATTAAAACCCAGCTAGCTGCAATTTTAAATCCCCAAACTTTTCGGAGCAGTAACATTTTCATGTGTTTCTATCTGCCCTCATTACTGACATTGCTCACAACAGCTAAATGGGAACACATCCTCTGGCAATGAAAATTCAGGTAGCTCTACTTGTTGCTATGACTACTTACAACTATAGAACTTTCTGTAGGTGGCACTTAAAGCTCAATTCTAGCATATGCCCAGTATAGATCAACAGAACTGTTAACAAGGCAAAATAAAAGTTGAAGAGCAAAACATCTTATTTTTGGATCTTTGTTTTTCATTACCTCTACAATGGTACTTATTGATTTATCTGGTGTTTGTTTGTTTGTTTTGTTTTTTTCCTAGGGTAGATTTCTATAAAATCAAATCATGTTTAAATTGGATTCAGATAAATCTTCAGATTAACTCAGTGAAAACCAAGTAAATAATATTTACTCTTGTAATACATATTTGTATCAACATTTTATTAAACATGACCAAGAACAGAAACTGTGAATCTGAAAAAAATCAGATAACATTGTGGAAAAATTCATTATTTCAAGTTAGTCTCTTGATTCACAGTGTGAAGGATGGATTATACACCCAACTGATTTCTATTTATTTACAGCAAATTTACTATTTTGTTTTGCTACCAGCAAAGTCTAAAACCACATTTAACAGGACACATTTCAAACAATTTTCTTCTGCTAGCAATGTCAAACAAAATGCGTTGAAGAAAATTAACCTTTTCATCGCAACTATTTATTCATTTATGTAATCCCAAAATAGAGCAACTTGGAAGCAACTCCTGTGCTCCCCTGGGGCCTTGGCTACACTGGCGCTGTACAGCGCTGCAACTTGCTGCGCTCAGGGGTGTGAAAACGCCCCCCCCCCCCCGAGTGCAACGAGTGCAGTGCTGTAAAGCGCCAGTGTAATCAGAGCCTGCAGCGCTGCACGCTTGCTCGCAGCGCTGCAAGCTACTCCCCTCGGAGAGGTGGAGTACATACAGCGCTGCGAGAACTCTCTGGCAGTGCTGGTGGCAGACTACAGTCGTTTGGAGTTTACACTGTTTCCAAACTGTTTATCAGCGCTGTGAATTCCCGAGTGTAGCCGAGGCCTGGGTTCAGGAATAGCAATTCTGGGTAGCCTTTATTTGGGCTATGCAATAGGATGGAGACAGTGATTTCCCTACACCCCCTCTCCCCCTGAATTTTCCCAACACCCCTCCCAGTTTTGTGTACTAGTTACATGCCAATTTAGTGACTGTTTGGAAATTTGAATTGAAATTGAAACATTAATACACACTTTAAAAGCATATACAGTGTATAATAAAATACATGTATCTGAAATAGATTTGAAAAGTATGAATAGAATATTATTTATTTCAAATAATAGATTTGAAAAGTATGAACATAGACTAGCTTCCTTATAGAGCTCTTGTTTTTTATCACCATGTCAGTGTATTCATTTTGGTGATGTTGGCCAACCTAATAATTTCAAATGATGATTTGTAAGCAAAGTCTAAATGAGCTCTCCCTGACAGCTAGTGATGAGCTGGGGCTGGAGGGAAAGGCTTCAGGACCAGATTGTATTTACATTCACACCTAATCTACCTAGGTACCCAGCAAACAGAGCTGTGTTGCCTAAATGATAGATTTTGGTTGGGGTTGGGTTACAAATCACTTGAATGCAGGAGGGGGGGGGGGATGAAATGTTGTTGTTGTTCTTATTGAATGAGTAAAGGGCAGTAGAACTATACTTAGTCTGTGCTGATTGAGGGCATCAAGAGAGAGGCTGTCCCTCTCCACTGTTTAAAGATAGAGCTGATTAGGCTTCATAGATAGTCTTTTGTTCTGTTAAGTGACCACTGCAGCTGAAATCACTGATAATCAGGCCTAAGTGCTTAGTCCTGCTGTGGGGACAGTGTTTCTGTGGAAGAGACAGCCTAGACTGCACTAGCAGGGAGGTAACACCCCTTCCCCCTCCTCTTCTCCCCCCCCCCCCCCCCCAGCTCAGCTGCAATCACTGAGTGCTGTGTGGAACCTCAAGAGACCAACTCGCAGAGGTCACAGTGGCAGGTGGCAGCAGAAGGTGACTGCGCAGGGCCATTGGCAACAAAGTGGTGGAGTGAACGGTGGTACAACAAACAGCAGTGGCCAGAGCGAACAGTGAACAGCTGGAGGAACGAGCAAGGTGCCTTCTTGCCCCCCACCTGGGAGGTGTACTCACGTGAAAGCACCTCTGAACTCTGAGCCTCCACTGACCAAGGACAACACCGGTGAGTGGGGTGCGGTGGAGGGAAATGTGAAGGGCACATTAAATAAACGTTTGTTTGTTGGACTATATTTTAGTGACTTTGCTCCAGAATTATAGATTTGTGACTGGGAATGGAAACTTATATGTTTCCTAGGCCAAGATTTTTAAAATGCATTATTTGCCAATTTGTTATCTCACATCATTGCTATCTTGAGAGGTCATTCTGTTGAGGAGTTTCATTTTTATTATTATAATTAATTTTTACATAAGAATGGTCATACTGGGTCAGACCAATGGTCCATATAGTCCAGTATCCTGTCTTCTGACAGTGGTCAAGGCCAGGTGCTTCAGAGGGAATGAACAGAACAGGGAATCATTACATGATCCATCCCGTTACCCATTCCCAGCTTCTGGCAAATAGGCTAGGGACACTCAGAGCATGGTGTTGCATCCCTCCCCATCCAGGCTAATAGTCACTGATGGACCTATTCTCCAGGAATTTATCTAGTTCTTTTTTTAATCCTGTTATAGTTTTGGTCTTCACCACATTCCCTGGCAAAGAGTTCCACAGGTTGACTTATGTTGTGTGAAGAAGTACTTCCTTTCGTTTTTTTAAAACCTGCTGCCTATTAATTTCATTGGGTGACTGCTAGTTCTTGTGTTATGTGAAGGATTAAATAACATTTCCTTATTCACTTTCTTCACACCAGTCAAGATTTTATAGACCTCTATCCTATCCCCCCTTAGTCGTCTCTTTTCTAAGCTGAAAATTCCCAGTCATTTTAATCTCTCCTCCTGTTTCATACCCCAATCATTTTAATTGCCCATCTCTGTACCTTTTCTAATTCCAATATATCTTTTTTGGGGTGGGGTGACCAGAGCTGCACACAGTATTCAAGGTGTGCACGTACCATGGATTTACATAGAGGCAATATGATATTTTCTTATTATCTATCCCTTTCTTAATGATTCCCAACATTCTGTTTGCTTTTTTGACTGCCGCTGCACATTGAGTGGGTGTTTTCAGAGAACTATCCACAATGACTTCAAGATCTCTTTCTTGAGTGTTAACAGCTAATTCAGACTCCATCATTTTGTATGTATAGTTGAGATTGTTTTCCAATGTGCATTACTTTGCATTTATCAACACTGAATTTCATCTGCCATTTTGTTGCCCAGTCACCCAGTTTTGTGAGATCCCTTTGTAACTCTTCGCAGTCTGCCTGGGACTTAACTATCTTGAATAGTTTTGTATAATCTGCAAATTTTGCCACCTCACTGTTTACCCATTTTTCCAGATAATTTATGAATATGTTGAACAGTAATGGTCCCAGTACTGAAAACTGATAATTTATTCCTACCCTTTGTTTCCCATCTTTTAACCAGTTACTGATCTATGAGAGGACTTCCCTCATATCCCATGAGGGTTTACTTTTCAAAAGTCAATTTAAATTGAATACATTTAAAAATTTATATATATATAAATTATATATATTAGAAGTCTAGACCTGTTATGTGTTTTGGTGTAACTTGCATTATCCTTATGTTAAATTTGCATTATCCTAACAAAACATTTACTTTATTCATATCTCTTTTATATGTTGCAGGTCAAAGTGAAAATGAAAAGATGACAAACAATACAATAATGTTTCCACTCAAAGGCCTCAAAAACTAACCAAGGTGAAGAACACATCAAGAACCAAGAATATATCAACATGTCATCTGAAGGTTCAAGTAGTATGTCTACATCTGACCAGCCCGAAGCACAAATACAGCTACCTACTGAAGAAACAGTGTCTCCAAAACCTAAAGGCAGTTCCCGATGTTTGTCAAAGTGTTCCCATTTATTGAAGTTAGAAAAGATGGCTACTGGTGCACCTCTTGCAAAAAAGCTTACAAAGAAGGAAAGCTGCCCAATGCTATAACTGGTAAAAGTGGAGGAGCTTGGTTTGTCAAACTGATCAGTAAAGCCAATGCTGACAAACTACGTGAAAAGGCTGCAAAACACCAGGCCTCTGGAGTGTATCAACATGCAGAAAGCCTTATAAGCCCACTTTCAAAGCCAATTTTAGAAGTACTTAATGAGGCTGTTAAGAATGCTGGAGATACAACACAGTTCATGAGAACAAACATGGCTGTGGCATCCTACTTTCTATTTAAGCAAGAGATATGACACACTACAAACTGGAGGCCAATGTTAAGTGCATTGTCACTTGTTCATCCTGAAGTTGAACACTGGTTCCGAACAAGACCAGCAAATGCTCACTATCTTTCTGCAAGAAACTCAACTGACTGGTTAGAAGCATGCGGTGCAACAGTGAAAGACTCAACAGTTGAAAAAGTGAAGAACTCTCTCACCACATTCAAAAAATTTGCATACATGGCTGATGAATGCACCGATGTAAATGGGCATCAAGTATTTAGTCATTGTGTACGGTATCTAGATGTCAGGGGTAGGCCAGTAGATGCATTTCTAGATGTTCAAGTTATAGAAGACATATCGGCTGCATCTGTGACAACCCACATCTTAGAAGAGTTAAATGCTTGTCAATTGGACCTCAAACAGATGGCTTCTTGTGCATTTGATGGAGCTGCAAACTTCTCTGGAAGTCATGGTGGAGTACAAGCTTTGCTCAGAGGAAAGTGTAATTCTAATCTCTCCTATACACACTGCAGAGGCCATCTACTCCAACTAGCACTAGTACGAGCTGCAGAATCTTCAAAAGTCATTTTAAAAGCTATAAATGTAATGTCTTCATTATATTCTTTTTTCAGCAAGAGTCCAAAAAGACTGAATATCTTGGAAAATATAGAAGATCAAATTAGTCCAACTGGGGAAAACCCACTGGCTTTCTCATGAGCGATCCTTGGTTGTTGTCTTAAAATTACTCCAGCTGTTATTACTGGCTTTGGAAAGTATCTACCAAGATGGGATAGTTCTAAGTAGTGAGGCTGGTGGATTACTTTTGCTACTACGTTCAGAGAAGACTATTGCCATTCTCTCTCTCGTAAGTCTACTGTTGAAACCACTTGGGTCATCGTAGCAGATGCCTGGATGGCATTGTTTAACAGTAGTAGATCTTTGTCCAGCAATAGAAGCTACATTTGGATCAATCAGAGATCTATCCATTGAAAAAGTACTGGAAGAAGCAAAGACTTCAGTCCAGAAGTTGACTAATGAAGGCATTTATATTGAATCTTTAAGTGAAGGAGTGTTTGTTAAGACAACTGAAAAAGTACATAGACTTGATTCTTTAAAATTTACAACAGTGACTTCTAGATTTTACTCAACCTCTACATAGATTTTACAGATGCCTGTCCTATAAAACAACAGTTGAGTGGAGTGAGGCACTACCAGCAATGGGGCTGTGTAGTGGGGCGGCTGCCCCACTCCCTGAGATTATGGGCTACAGCAGGCCAGTGGGCCTGCGCAGACGAACAGCCAATAGGAGAAGAGCTTATTGAGAGCCAATCAGGGCCAGGCTCAGCCCTATAAGACGGCTGCTCAGAGAGAGGAGAGTCAGTCTGTCCTAGGTCTTCGAAAGGGGAAGGTCTGTCTCCAGAGCAGGGAGACTAGCACCGCAGACAGCACAGTGCTGGCCAGGCTCAGGGAGCAGAGAAGAGCTGTAGCCTGAGGTCTGCCAGGGTGCAGGCCCTCAAGGGAAGCGGCCCAGAGAAGCAGACAGACGAGGGGAGAGAAGGAAGTCAGTGAGGCTGCCGCCAGAGGGTCCCTGGGCCGGGACCCAGAGTAGTGGGTGGGCCCGGGTCCCCCTCTTCCCCCCCTTGCAGTACACCCAGTCATTGGCCGTAGGGAGCGGACGAATGAATGAAGATTCGACTTCAACTTCTTTTTTATCATCACTAGTGGCTTGACCCTATCTTTGTGTTCTCTTTCCTGGGATGAAGGAAGTAGGAATTCATCTCTTGCGACTCCCAGTCACAACAGCTACAGTTGAGCATTCTTTTTCATCATTGAATAGAATTTTGTGTTCTGAAAGAAGTCACCTTCTGCCTGATCATGTGAATGAACTAACGAGCATATCAACTGAAAGAATGGAAGTACCGGACACATGAGAAGCCACCAAAGATGAAAACATTGCATTCAAGAAGTTCATTAATAGAGTTGTGCAAAATTATAACAAGAAAACAAGAAGGATGTAGACGTAGTGCTTCATAGAAGGCTTGAGTAGCCAACTTTAATTTGTGTGATGATTTTAAAACATTAGTTAAATCTAATAAAATGGTCATGAAACATTTTTCAGTTTTTACTATGGTGCCATACAGCCCACCTTCATCCTCAGTCTCACCCCTCATCGGCCCTGACACACACCCCCTATAAATTCGAACACCCCTCCCCCCCCCCCATTTCAATTCCTGGGGAAGCCACTGGATGGAGACACTCCTTACTCACCCCCACACACACACACTCAAGTCCTTTCTTCTTCCCACAGCTTCATAAGGGCTAGCTACAATCTAGCCCTTAATGATCATTTCTGCTGCAGTTTTCAAATCCTGCAGGACTTGCTCCAGCCTTCCTCAAGACTTTCTCTTCCTGCTCTTCTCACTGAGTTCCTTTTATACCACTACTGGTATAAAAACTGTCTCAGAAGCTACTGCCATGTGAAACAGACTTCTGTACTATTTAACCGTGAAGTATTTGGAACACAAATTTGCATGAAATATGCTATACAAGATCAAGTTGTATTTTGTTGTCTGTACATTTTCCTCAAGGAACTCATTTCCTGCAGCACATAAATGTATGATAGCCACTACCCACATCCCTTCACAACACTTAGGCTGAGGTTAAAAAAAAAAATCATTGACACTTTAACACATCCCTCTCCCTGCTGAAAAATCTTTCTGCTACCTAAAAAGTGAAGCTAAAATAACCAGTATCCAGTCAACACCTATAAAAATCTCCCATTGAGATGAAAGATGCTATTCTGTTCAATGGGGAGGGAAAGAAACCACATATTCTTCAGTTCTCATCACTTTTATTCCCGCTAAACACCTCTTCCCATTCCCACTTTATGCCTGCAACATCAAAACCCCATGTTAAATTTTATTTTTCTTGAATCTTTACTAAGAAAAGCCATTCTCATGATGACTTGAGCATATCTATAGTATAACAGTATATGCACGCCTTGGGATAAAATATGTGTGTATATATAAAATGATTTTACATTTGCATTTATGTGCATATGCACAGCAAGCAGTATGCTGCACATGAGACACATCAATATTCATTTCTTGTACATAACTGCTCAACTGGTAAAATAAAGTAAAATATTAGCAGAACTTCCTGTTATAAGACACTGTTTGAGGTTTATGCAAATAGGCCGAACTTTAACTGTTTGTGCTGAAATTTTACATGCAAGATGTCTGCCTCAGACTAATTTATTTTTATTTGGGGAGGGGGGAAGTTGCTGGTGTAATTTTGACCAAGACAGTTCAGTTTTGGATGTAAGGCAGTTTACATCAACCTAATTATGTCTGTGTACACACTACAGCTGTGCTCCCACCGCACCGATGTAAGTGCACTACTACACCGGCATAATAACTCCACCTCCACGCAATGCATAGGGCTTATGTTGGTGTAGTTCAGGTGATGCAGCATCCCTATAGACACTGTATTGCTTACATCTATTGGCTGTCATTCTTGTCAATTTCTGTATCCCGGCTCCCCAGTCGGGCTGCTGCCCGGTCTCTGCTCCAAGCTGGCTCCCAGTTCATGCCGCTGCCCCTGGCACTTGGCTCCATACTCCCCACCAGGAATGGGGCAGCTGACCAGACACCAGGTGTGCATCTCCCTGCCATGAGCCCAGCTGCCCCCATCCCTACTGGAAGCACAGATGTGCCCGGGGGGATCTGTGTGTCCATAGTTCAGTCAGTTGCCATGGTCCCAGCGGGGGTGTGGAGCAGCTGGGCTCCGGGCAGGGAGATCCGCACCAGGTGTCCCAGCGGGAAATGGGGTGCAGAGAAGTCAAGTACAGCTGCCCCATTCCCTGTGGGGAGCCAAAGTGGAAGGCAATCGGGCTCCCGGTGGGGAGCAGGGAGCTGTGGATGGAGCTCAGAGCCCGGGCTCTCAGCCCCCTATACTCCCACCCCCCCACTGCCCCTCTTAAGTCGATGGAAGCGCTCCTGGTGAGGACACGCACCGCCAACAGAAGGGCAGTGTGGACATGTGGTGGTTGTAAGTCGACCTAACATAGGTCGACTTAAGTTTATAGTATAGACATACCCTTACATTGGTGTAGATTCCCGTCGATCTATCTACCACCTCTCATAGAGATGGATTACCTACACTGATGAGAGAATCATTCCCATCAGCATAGATAGTGTCTACACTGAAGCACTAGAGTGGCTCAGCAGCAGTGCTGCTATAGCATTTTAAATGTAGACCTAATCTGAGAGAGAGAGCGCCTAAAGGAACAGCTGAAATCATGGTAGGTGACCCTGAAAGAAATCTGGGGAGTGATTTTTGGGTCAGGGTGCAGACTTGAGTGCTCTTGGTGCAGCAAGCAAAAGAAGCTATGTCCAGCTATTTGATTCCTTCTGCATTCAGAGACACAGGACTTTCTACGTTCTTTGTAAATAAACAAAGCCACATCAAAGAAATACATATCACAGACTTTTACTCCCAAATGGAACACCTAAAGGGCCCCAAACTTCGACTGGCCATTCAGGTGAAAACTGGCAACACTATGTTAATAACCTCTTGAGTCCTTTCCTTTGAGAAACACTAAAGCCCCCATGCTTTGGAGCAGGGACTTGAAATTTGACAGCGGGGTGGCGTTTGTATTAAGGGTGTGTCCAGCTCTCACTGAGTGGCAGGATGGGTTAGCCACCCCAAGTACAAGCCTAGGGTCTTTGATTACGTACTCAGGGTGGCTAGTCATCCCGCAGCTCACACTGCCACAGCTACATTCTATTTTTAGTGTGCTGACTCAATCATAACTAGTGCTAAGATGTCTCCTTGAGCTGGGAATCATACCATCAGCTCAAAGAGTAGACATACCCCAACTGAGCGCTGTCCACCATGTACATGGAATGAGGGAGGAGTCCTGTAGGGAAAAAATACTCTGTAATTATGTTGTTAAAGATTGTATCATAATATACACACATAAGACGACTGAATTTAGGTTGTATTGGCAGAATGCCAGAATTAAGGCATTTCCTTGATTACTTGACTTTTTACCCTTAATACTGTTATTTTAATACTGTTATTTTAAAATAGGGTATATGTATGTATGGCCTAGAAAATGTTTGCCTTAAGAACTTAGAACTACCATCTTTTTCCTAAATAATAGTTTAGTGTGCTTGCTCCAGTATTGTCCACTTGTGATATATTAACACTTTGCACTTGGTTACTGTGACAGGGACCCCAAGAACAAAGCTAACCTTGCAAGAACAATTTTTTCCACTCTTTGACATGCACTGTGCTTCTTAAATACATAGACAAGACTGCACGTAGCCAAATAATGAAGACAGTTTAAAAAAAAAAAAAGAAGAAGAAAAACTAACCGGGAGCCAAAAGCAGCCATGGATAGTAAACAGCCGTGGATCCAGCCGGGGGAGGCATGGAAGAGGGTGATGTGCTGGCTCCATATCAAGCACTTTACTTTCCCTCAGTCTCCCAGTAGGTCTTCTGTGTATTCTTCACAAGTGGGGAGAATTTGGGCCAGAGCCACAGGTGAGGGAATACATATTTGCCTGTGCATTGTCCCCCGGACATACACAATTCCCCATTGGGGTATCATGAAGTAAGTTTACTCACGTGCACTCCCCCTCCATGTTTTAACCCAACTCCTCCCTGAGTGAAGGCTAGGGCAGCATGGCTGCTGTACAGCACCATGGGAGAAAAGCTCCTATATTGCATCCTTAGTATTATGGGGATGGAGAGCACATAAAGTGGGGCAGAATAATGAGGCCCATTAACTATAACTCCAGGTACCACAGTAATAACAATACACTTTCCACCATAGCTGTCATAAAGTAGTGCAATATTCAGACTGAGAAACTCAGACCTACTGTTGGTATAGACAATAAAAGTGGAACATGTCTTCCATAATTCTGGCTAGAAAACACACAGGGAAAGAAAGTGCACCTACCAGCATATCCAGACCTGTTTCTTTACACAAATCACACAGCAACAATGCTGAGAGTTGAAACAGTCTTCTGGATACTGACAATGAAATGTTATCTTGGGCAGGAAATATAAGTATCAGGCTTTCTGGATTCTATTCCTAAATCTGCCATTGCTATGCTGGGGTCTATGATCCATTTTACAAATGAGAAAACAATCACACATGATTTAACCTTGCAAGGGTGTGGCAAGGCTTAATTAAAGTCTCTAAACTATTTTGAGACTTTGTGGTGAAAGGTGCTATAGTCATTATAATATTTATGATTACACTGCTCTGCAGCCAAAATGCTTCTGAAATAATGTAGTCAAACTTTACTAATTCTAGGTCACTGAGAACGAAAATGATGCTTAAAATTGTTGATTGGCTCTAGTTTTCAAGATATGCTATTGGGTCAGTATATACGACCCTTGACTTGGGAATGGCGGAGGATAAGTGAGTTATAAAGGGAAGGGATCTCAATTTAAACCAGAAATGACTAAAATACATCTTTGACTGGATCTATGAATAAATCTGTGACTGGGTTTGGACAGTACTTGCTTTTTAGGCAAAACAATGAATGATGCAATCTGAAGCTGGTATTGCGTCATACATGATATGAATTGAATCATGTTATGCCTAGAAGTCATGGATGATGCAATCATAACGAAGCTTACATCATTCTGTTGAACAAATTGCCCTATATCAGCTCTAGAAATCATACAGTGTAATGCTCTCTTATTTGTCAGTGTTTGATTTTGCAAAGGGACACATTTCTGTTTAGCCAAAGTGAGCAGAGATGCCTTGTACTTGTGTGAACAGTGCAGATAACTTCTGCTATGTTTGTGGTGAAGTGACTTTTGCATCACAAAAGCGCAGTATAATCACTATGGTTAAGAAAGCCTTTCACCTTTATTTTGGCTGCAAAATTGGAGATCAGGACAAGAGGTGGGCCCCACACATATTCTGCAACACTTGTGCAACAAATCTTCGCCAGTGGTTGAACAGGAAAAAGAAATCCATGCCTTTTGCAGTGCCAATGATTTGGAGAGAGCCAACAGATCATACCAACAATTGTTACTTCTGCATGGTGCCTCCAGTTGGGAAAGGTGTGTCAAAGAAGAAAAAGTGGACAGTGCATTATCCAAACATTCCATCAGCTATACGCCCAGTACCCCACGGAGAAGGACTGCCGGGTCCTGATGCACCAGAATCATTCTCACTTGAGTCAGATGAGGAAGAGGAAGAGGATGAAACTTCTGGTTCTGAACCATCAATGTCACAGGACCCACATTTTCTCCCATCCTCCTCCTCTGAACCACACCTCATAACACAAGGTGAGCTGAATGACCTTGTCAGGGATTTGGAACTACCCAAGAGTAAGGCAGAGCTGTTGGGCTCCAGACTACAGCAGTGGAATCTCCTGGCAGGTGGTGTTAGGGTTTCCATGTTCCATGACCGTCAAAAGGATCTTGTCCCATTCTTCTTCATGGAAGGTGATCTTGTAGCCTGCAACAACATCGATGGTGTGATGGCAGCCCTCAACATCATTCATGATCCAGATGAGTGGAGACTGTTCGTGGGTAAGAACCTCACTTCTTCAGATGCAAGTAATGGAAATTTCCAGAGGCAGGTATAAATCGGTATAGAGATAACGAGGTTAGTTCAATCAGGGAAGGTGAGGTGCTCTGCTAGCAGTTGAGGTATGAACACCAAGGGAGGAGAAACTGCTTCTGTAGTTGGATAGCCATTCACAGTCTTTGTTTAATCCTGATCTGATGGTGTTAAATTTGCAAATTTGCATCTGCTCCAACCCCTCAGACAGAAACCAACACCTACAAGATCTTCACCAAGCATTCTCAAAACTACGATACCCACACAAGGAAATAAAGAAACAAATCAACAGAGCCAGACGTGTACCCAGAAACCTCCTGCTACAAGACAGGCCCAAAAAAGAAACCAACAGAACTCCACTGGCCATCACCTACAGTCCTCAGCTTAAACCTCTCCAACGCATCATTAGTGATCTACAACCCATCCTGGACAATGATCCCTCACTTTCACAGACCTTGGGAGGCAGGCCAGTCCTCGCCCACAGACAACCCGCCAACCTTAAGCATATTCTCACCAGCAACCACACACTGCACCATAACAACTCTAACTCAGGAACCAACCCAGGCAACAAACCTCGATGCCAACTCTGCCCACATATCTACACCAGCAACACCATCACAGGACCTAACCAGATCAGCTACAACATCACCGGCTCATTCACCTGCATGTCCACCAATGTTATATATGCCATCATGTGCCAGCAATGCCCCTCTGCTATGTACATTGGCCAAATTGGAAAGTCACTACGCAAGAGGATAAATGGACACAAGTCAGATATCAGGAATAGCAATATACAAAAACCTGTAGGAGAATACTTCAACCTCCCTGGCCACACAATAGCAGATGTAAAGGTAGCCATCTTACAGCAAAAAAAATTCAAGACCAGACTCCAAAGAGAAACTGCTGAGTTCCAGTTCATTTGCAAATCTGACACCATCAGATCAGGATTAAACAAAGACTGTGAATGGCTATCCAACTACAGAAGCAGTTTCTCCTCCCTTGGTGTTCACACCTCAACTGCTAGCAGAGCACCTCACCCTCCCTGATTGAACTAACCTCATTATCTCCATACTGATTTATACCTGCCTCTGGAAATTTCCATTACTTGCATCTGAAGAAGTGAGGTTCTTACCCACGAAAGCTCATGCTCCCAATACTTCTGTTAATTTTGTTTGTGTTATTGTTATTGTTGTCATTTTTGCTTTTGGTAGTTTTCAGGGAAGAGTGGCAAATAGTTGCCACAGCAACAGATTGATTTCTATAAATACATTTTTACTTTGATCGGATGTTCAGTTTGACAGTAACGTTCTTCTCTTTGATTGTGTGACATTACAAAGCCACAGCTAATTGCAAAACTTATGATGATTCTCTTCTGCTGTCCTGAAGGGTAATATAAAAACTTGGACAACTGTAGAATTTGTCTATGTATATAGAAAGAGTTCTTTTGGACCACTGGAGAAAATTACATTTTCAAACTAAAATTATTAATTTTTAAAATCATTTGTAGGTGTTAGATTTTTAAAGTAACTCTGTGTGAACCAGGATAAACTGTATTTGTTCTTCTGTTCTGTTCTTCTTTCCCCCTTCAACCAACATTTCTCAAAGGATACCCAAGAACTAAAATATTATATTAGCATTCAGAGTTTTCTTTTCAACCAAAGAGAGTAGAATTCCTTTTTTTGTTTGTTTTTTTTGTTTTGGGGGGGAGAGGGGGCAATTAGATAACACCTACATGCAATAGACCAGTGATCAGCAACCTTTGGCCCACGGTTTGTTTACCGTTTGTTTACATGCCGTGTCCGTAGGTTCAGCCGATCGTGGCTCCCACTGGCTGTGGTTCGCTGCTCCAGGCCAATGGGGGCTGTGGGAAGCAGCGGCCAGCACATCCTTCGGCCTGTGCCACTTCCTGCAGCCCCCGTTGGCCTGGGACAGCGAACTGCGGCCAGTGGGAGCCACGATCAGCTGAACCTGCGGACGCGGCAGGTAAACAAACCAGCCCGGCCCGCCAGGGTGCCTACCCTGGCGGGCCACGTGCCAAGGGTTGCCGATCCCTGCAACAGACTGTGATAATCACAATTTTTCAGTCTATGCATTCAGGCAGCAACTGTTGAAGAATATCGGGCCAGATACTCAGCAGATGTAAGCTAGCATATCTCCACCAATATATGGCAAATGAGGTTTTTAGATTCCTAGAGACCACTGTACAATAAATTGGTTGGAATTGGTTATATTACACATGATTTATTGGGTTTTCAGGCTGGATTACATCTCCAAATATGCAACATAGTTGGGAACTCCCATAATGCATCACCTTCCCTTTACAAGAGGTGAGACCATGATGTAGTTTGACCAGGGAGCCCACTGTGTAGAAGAGAATGGAAGTATGAATTATTTAAATTGCAGATATCATGAGGCACTGTGGCAACATTTCTGAGTCAAAATATTTCATTTTTTGCCCAGAATATTTTGTTTTTCAAATTTTTGCCAAAAAATCAAAATATTCCATGAAAATTTTAAATTATTATTTTTAATTTTCATCAAATTATTCCATGGGGAGGAAAAACCCTATTTTTTATGAGCGCTTGTTGCATCCCTATTAAATTCTACTAATTTCAAATGGGGGGCTTCCAGAAGCAATGTGAGTCTTCTGGCAAGGATTGGGCAGGATCTGTGAAGCTTGCACAAGGAAGTGGGGGCCAAGCCAATGGATTCACTAATCACTGCTCCTGCAGAACATCAAGGGGTTCTGTAGCATCAGTTATGCTTTACAAGCAGTAGAACGTCTGTCTTGCTGCTGTGTAGTCAGAGGTGGGAGCATTCCTCTGTTCCAGGCCCAGAGGAAGCTTCTGCATCAAGCCAGATTACCGAGGCTAAGGTTAAGGGGCAGTGGAAGGTTTTGGACTTTAGTGTGTAGTGTTTGTTGAAGATAATATTAAAACAAAAATAATCATTTCTTCATTTCAGGCAGCTATGAAACAGAACACACATCTGACTATAGATAGAAGTTATAATCTTTTTATTCATTACTGATCTGTAACTATCCTCACAACCTGAAATGGAATGCACTGTTCTAAACAAAATATGTATCTCTTGGAAACACCTGCCTTACATTTTCTTCACTTTTGTTTTGTTGTTCATGTATTATTCAAAGAGTCTAAAAGGGTCAACTCTGTAATAGTGTTTACAACATTGCCAGTTTAAGCCAAGTGATGATTTATATTACTCTGGACTCCAATGTATCACCGTTTTCCATTTGTGACAGTCCTAATGCAAGCTGCATCCGTATCAGCCCCAGAACTATACCCAGAGATTCCAGCAATAATCCAATGTGAATATGGTATCGCACACAGCCATGGTGAATTTAGTAAAATTCATGGGTTTAGTGACTGCTCTGTGATTCTTTGGTTAAAAAATTCCCTGACAAATGAGGGGACACCAATCAGCTGCTGCAGCACTTTCTGCACCGGCACCACAACCGTAACCCAAACTTGGGTGCAGAGGAGAGGTGGGACAGAGGGAGCGCATGGGAGTGGACAGTAAGATCACGTCATGAAGCAGCAGCTCCTGTGGGGCCAGGCCCAGCTCCCCAGTCTGGGCTTTGCAACCTGGCATGCTAGGTCACAGCAACACTCAGGTTTGGTCTTCCCCCTGTCATGACGGAGGGGCAGTTGGGCCAAATCTGAGAGGCACTGTGACCCCATATGCCTGATCACACAACATCTGGAGTGGGGATCTGGACCCAGCCCCTTGGGGTAGGAGCTGCCACTGCAGGATGAGTCACAGACACACATAAAAATATAGACAATTGGGAAAATCATACTGTCCCTGAGTTTTTTCCCACCATGGCAAACCTGAAGCAGTAGTGATTATTAAAATATTTCCCCAATAACATAACACTGTGTAGTCTTAAATTTGTATAAATCTATTTGCATGAGGGTAACCCATGATCACTGTGTATTTTATATATATATATATATATATGTGTGTTACTCAGTGTCCACAGAGGACTGAGGATTCATGGAGTGGGTTTGTTATAGCTTTACGCTGCAGAAATTCTCTTTTTGATCAAGCTCTGGATGTCTGCTGTTCAATCCTTGTTGTCACAGTAATAGTATGTGGCTCTATCAAATTTGAACAGAATTCAAATCCATATTGTTCTCGATTTGCTAGATTTTTCATGTGCTTTTCACATTGACACTTAAAGAATTCCTCAAGCAATATATTTTCCAATGAAGTGTATACTGCCAGTTTTGATCATTCCAGTTCATTAGCTGCTGTCTAGAAACAAAAAGAACAAAGGAGAAAGACAGCCTACCAATATATGGTTGTTGGAGGCTTGACAATGCACAATTAGCAATCCTTATTGAAAATGTTTAAGTATCATTAGTGAAGAAGAATGGGAAACTGTTTAATGGTCATTCTTCTCTGGTCTTTAGGGGGATTGATTGTGCATGAGACAGTCTAAAGCTACAATACCTAGCAATTTAGGGCATAAGATAGTTAAAAGTAAATAGTGCCTAGCAACATGTTTTATTTTACATGTTTCTGAATCTTTTAT
Organism: Chrysemys picta bellii; assembly: GCF_011386835.1. NCBI lineage: Eukaryota > Metazoa > Chordata > Testudines > Emydidae > Chrysemys > Chrysemys picta. The sequence goes on from NC_088796.1 coordinate 62,595,056, forward strand.
ACAATACATATGTACATTTTCACTTATACAATCAGATCTATTCGTAAAAAGCTTGTGTTTTCTTAGCTCTCTGCAAGGAAGGGAGGCTAAACATACAAACACTTTCTTGTAATTATAATTAATCTTTGGATGTATGTTTCCCCATACACATTCACTTTTATTTTATTGGCAAATGTTCCTGTTCTTACTTAATATTAATACATTTTGGATGATTGAATAGTATTATGATTTTTCAAATGATGTGTATCGGGGATGTCCTACAATGGCATATGGCAGTGCATCTGTAAGGGTTTGTTTGATTCTTGTTATAATGTCAGGATTTTTTTAAATTCATATTTAAATCCTAATAGTGCAACTGACATCTTGCAGATGGACTGCTTCACTTGTGAAGAGCCCAGTTAAGTCAACAGTGTTTGGTGCAGGCAGAGCAGGCCATCTGCATGCTATGGAGTGAAGAATCAGGGTCTTAATTTTCTCAAGATGTTGACATGGAAAGTTGTTCATCTATTTCTGTAAAAAATGTATTGCTCTATGGAAGCAAGTTATCCAGAGGTGGTACTTCCCCCTCAGCTAGCAAATTGACAAGAGCAAGAATTTGGAATGTGATGCTGTAGCTGGTCACATGCACTCACATCATCTCCTGGCAAAACTACTTAAGATGAAGAAGCCCCATAGCAATCATCACTTAGCTCCTTCCATCCTTAGGCCCTGCTGAGAAATTGTTAGATTTTATCTGAAGGGTCTGTGTAAACCAGGGTCTGAATAAGCTCTCCCTTGCCATCTACTGTTGAGCTGAGGGAAAAGATTTTAGGAGCAGACCATATTTGCATAAACACACCTACTTTGCCTGGTAATCAACAGACAGACCTGCTTTTCCAAAGTGATCCATTTTGCCTGGTTTGGGTTAAAATTCACTTTAGTCTTGAACTAGGGTGTCCAGACAGCAAATGTGAAAAATCGGGACAGGGGGTGGGGGGTAATAGGAGTCTATATAAGAAAAAGACCCAAAAATCGGGACTGTCTCTATAAAATTGGGACATCTGGTCACCCTAGTCTTGAACTCAGGGGTAACAAAATGTTATTTTCCTTATTGTATGATGAAAGGGCAGTAGAACTTCACTTAACGTGCCCTAATGGAAGAGGTCATCCTAAATCTACTTGGTAGTGATGCCAAATCCAAGTGAAAGTCAGAGGAGGTGGGGACAGGTGTTTTTACACGCATGCATGTATTTTGTTTAAAGAGTTCTAGATACTGTTTGACCTTCCCCCTCCAGTGTTTAAAGACAGAGCTGATCTGAAGACAAAGACTGAACTGAGCATCTTTGTTTCTGATCAGTGGTCACTAGAGCTGAAATCACTGATGAACAGGTCTATGGAGCTGAACCTTAAACCTGGTGTGAAGACAGTGATCCAGTGAAAGACAATGCAGAGGGTGCAGCAGCAGTAAGGTTCCCGACTGAAATCATTAAAAACTGGGCTAAATGGTGTGACCTCAGAACACAGCATCATAACTAGAAGCAAAGGTGGCACCAAGCAGCAGCAGGGACAATCAGGGAACATCATCAAAAGCATTAGTGAGAAGCAAGTGGCAACAGCAAAAGTGGCATAGAGAGTGGTAAGCTGCACCAGAGAGAACAGTAGCAGTAGTGACCAGCAGCAGAAGCATTGCTCAATTTCCCCCCACGCCTGCCACACACATCCTTAAGAGTGGGAGGGGAACCCACGTGAAAGCATCTCTGGACTTCACTGACTTTGGACAACCAACTGTGAGTGGGGCAGCAGGGGGAAAGGGGAGTGGTGTATTAAAGGGACTTTTGTTCATGGGACTGTCATATTGCAGGATGGGAAACTGAGGCAAAGGACACTGCCCAAGATACTGTGGGGCAGAGGTTTACTTATGGTTTGCATACTTCTGAATCATTGTGGTCTTGTTTTCCTAAATTAATGCTGACTTCTCTCTCCATTTCAATGAAAGTTTTCTTTTGTTACACACAGACTCAGGGTGTGTGAGTGGGAAAGTATTTACCTTTTAAATGCACCCGGGGTAGCATTTAGTTTTCCCAGATTTCTGGGTGAGGAGCTCAAGTCGGTTCTGTTTTGTAATGTTGAGAGGAACCCCTAGATATTGAACCTGGCTCTTAGTGCTGCTGGCACCACCTGGCAGATGGACTTCATGAGACAAATGAGGCAGAACAAGTTCTGATATATTTTGTAAGAATATAAAGACAAGTCATTTCTCATTTGTAATATTTTCTGTTGCCCTATCTTATTTAAAGTAAAAACAATGTGTATTTAAAGCATGAAAGGGTAATGTGGAGTAATGTGGAGGTAATTAATAATAATAATTAATTATTATTATTATTTTATTATAGGTAATTACCAAGCTCACTTATTGGACATTAGGGAAAGAAGACAGGGAACATTTGTTCACAGGGTACAGGGGAGGCTGAGTAGTCCAGCAGCCAGGGCACTAGATTAGGATTAAGGATGCCAATGTTCTGTTCCTGTCTCTGCCATTGACTAGTTGTGTGAGTACCTCCTCTCTGACCCATTTTTGGTCTTGTCTAGTTAAATTGTAAGAGTTTCAGGGTAGGCTCCATTTCTTACTATGCATCTATATGCCTAGCACACCAGTGCCCAGTTTTAGCTGGGGCCCCTAGGTGATACTGTAACACAAATAGTATTTTAGGCATTCACATACCCATTAATTCTCCAAGTATGATCAGCAGTTGACAGTTTTCCCTTCCCTTGATCCAGGAAGCCACGTATCATTTCTACTGGCAAAGTCAGAACTCAGCCTAGGTATGAGACTGCCAAAATGCGAGACAGCTTTGTGAGATTCAAGAAGGTGACGATCTAATTTTAAGGGGTATATGTACTTACTATTTGTTTGTAACAAGCTTGCTTTAACAGAACTGCAGCTTTCACTACCGCCACCACACCAAATAAACAAACAAATCAATAAATCAATCATATTTTTATTCATGTGTGGCTTGGGGCAATATTTCTCTAAAAATAAGGTGTGTGTGTGTGTGTGTGTGTGTGTGTAAATAAAAAAAAAGACTATAGCGGGTTCTTTATTCTACATTGTATTTTACCTGCCTTGATATATAATATGTATATATGGTGATCTCAAACTGATTTGAACTCTTAGTTCTAAAGAGCCTGATCCAAAGAACGTTGAAGTCAATGAGAATCTTTCTCTTGACTTTAATGGAGTTTGGATCAGACCCAGAATGAATATATATTTTCATTTTCTGTCCCAAATACTGACAACTGTTGCATCTTTTTTGGCATGTCTCAAAAACTCTTCCTCTGTGAATTAGATCTATTAAGAAACCTACATAAAGAAGATATTTAGTATTTTTTAACATAGACAGAAACATGGCTATATATGCTAATAAAATCAAAATAAATTATGTATTCAGTGATGGATAATTTCAAGAGCTTTGGAGGTTTAGCTTGGGTAAGCACTCAAACATTTGGACTGCCAAATATAATCCAAATTGTCCAAATCTGCACAAATTGGGTTTGAAACCTCATGCTAGCATGCATGAAATTTCTACTGCTTCCCATTTCACACTGGACAAGAACTACTGTAAGAACAATCTGTCTTGTGGTATTTAGTCATTGCCACTGCTGGATGTGTCTGAAATGAGGAAACACAAAGTGAGGACTAATGGAAAAGTAGGCAGGTGGATAATCAGCACCTAGCATAATAGTAAAGATGTAGGGCAGAACCTCAGCTGATGTAAATCAATGTAGCTCCATTTAAGTCAATGGAGTTATGCTGATTAACAACAGCTGAGGAGCTGGCCTGCAAGGTTACAGTTGCCTCTAAAGGGTCTGAGTAGCTTCATAGCACTTTTGTTGGATTATTGAGGGAAAGGGGCAAAAGCAAAGTCTTTGCCTAACCCTAGCTTCAGAATACAAATATAAATATTTTAATTTTGTGAACAAATGCCCTGCTTGACTGTGCTTTACTTCCAAATTGTCTGAGTCACCACTTAGCAGCTGACCATAAGTGCATTGATGAGGAAAGAAAGTATCAAGTGGTCTCATGCATAGCAGGTAGATCTAATTCAGGGATCAGCAACCTTTGGCACGTGGCCCGCCAGGGTAAGCACCCTGGTGGGCTAGGCCAGTTTGTTTACCTGCCATGTCCGCAGGTTCAGCTGATTGCCGCTCCAGGCCAGTGGGGGCTGCGGGAAGTGGCGCGGGCCGAGGGTTGTACTGGCCACCACTTCCCACAGCCTCCATTGGCCTGGAGCAGTGAACTGCAGCCAGTGGGAGCCGCGATCAGCCGAACCTGCGGACACGGCAGGTAAACAAACCGGCCCGGTCCGCCAGGGTAAACAACCTGTCGGGCCGCGGGCCAAAAGTTGCTGGTCCCTGCTTGAAGCATGGGTGCTATGCCTGCTAGTAGGATCTGCATTATTTGCTGAGCCTGTTCCCTGAGCATGAATAGAAATACAGCAACAGCAGAAGGTAGGAATGCTTTCATGGTACAATCAGGAATGCTTTCATGGTACAATCATAGTTTCAGTCACTTTTTAATTTCTGTGCTGTGTGAAATCTGTATGCTCTAAGTATGGGCACACAATAATGCTTCTCTTGCAGTAAATGGCATGAATGACTGTCTTAGGTAGCATTTCCACAGTCCCAGATGAATATTGCCAGTGGCAGGGCTTTACCTAAATGACTAATGAGAGACAGCTGCCTTTGGACATGATGAACAGTTGATGGGCTAGCAGCAGCCATACAAAAGGTTTTTATTTTATTGTGTCATGTATTTAATTGGACTTTCTTTCCCACGCCCCAAAACAAAACACGTAAGCCACCCCTATTTCCTGTAAGATAAGTTTTGCCTAATTCACACCTTTCCCTTCCCACAACACAATACAGAGTGCACAGAACACATCTCTCAGCAGTAGCGGGCTGTGATTTGTAACTGGCAGTTTCGTAATTAAGATCATATTCTAGCTGATGCTCCTTTTTTGGCTGAATTGTACATATTTAAATTTGTGAATGTATTTATCTGAACAAATGATACAGTATTTGTCTTTCCTATATTTTTAGCACATTTACCAATACAGCATTAGTGGTATTTTAACTAATGACTATGAGGAATTGTTCTAACTGATGTTGATTAAACTTTTACCAGTTGTTTTATCACATTGAAAATTACCTTCCTGGGTTTTTGCCAAATACCTGCACAATTTGTATCTGATTATTTCCTGCTAGCAAGGGAGCCAATATGGAACAAAGTAACCACATTAACTTGATCAATGTGTCACAAGGGAACAACTGAACTTTGCAGGAACCCCAAAGCAGCTCCCAAATGATAAGAAAGATGCATAATTTTTAACTCAATTCATTGTGTGATAGTTGTAGTTTAATAAAAGAGAAATTCATTACTGTTGTTTGGATTACACACAGATGTTCTTGCTAATTATACCTTTATAAGTCATTCTGTTTGAAGGAGACAATCAGTCGGTCCCTGCTATGTGTACAGAACACTTTTGTTTTGCCAAGGGCAAACAATACAGAACTTTAAAAAAAATCAATTATAAAATAATATATCAAGGTTCTGGATGGCCCAGGGGAGATCACTGGTTCAATTCTTTGCCAGTCCATATCAATAGAGACATTTTAAACAATTTGATGCCTAATCAGGGGCCTAACCATGTAAGGGGGTCATGACCACACTGCACTCCCTTAAATGAGAAGAAGGTTTCAGCTAGATGGGAGGGAGGTCATGGTATGGAAAACATTGAGAACCACTGGTGTAAGTGAAATGAGCTGGTCATTTCATTCTAGTTCCTTTTTAGATAGGTGTCCATATCTTAGAACAAGCATCAGTGTCTACAGAAAAGGTACATCCCCATGCTGGAAATCAGAAAGTGATAAACTATTAAGGCAGTGGTTCCCAAACTTGTTCCACCGCTTGTTCAGGGAAAACCCCTGGTGGGCCGGGCCGCTTTGTTTACCTGCCACATCTGCAGGTTCGGCTGATCGCTGCTCCCAGTGGCCGTGGTTCGCTGCTCCAGGCCAATGTGTGGGCTGAGGGACATACTGGCCGCCGCTTCCAGCAGCTCCCATAGGCCTGGAGTGGCGAACCGCGGCCACTGGGAGCCGCGATTGGCCGAACTTGCTGACACGGCAGGTAAACAAACCGTCCTGGTCTGCCAGGGGTTTTCCCTGCACAAGCGGCGGAACACGTTTGGGAACCACTGTATTAAGGAGTACTAAACATATTGTGACCCAAACTCTGTAACATCCCTGCAAGAGTCACTGAATTTAGTATGCTGTCAAAGATGAATCAAGAATAAAGCTCTGGGTTTTACTTAGTCCAGATGTAAAACTTAGCTATGATTGCATGAGCTTTGGGTTGCAAAACCAATGAAACATCAAAATCCTGAAGTCTCAGCAGATTGCAAGGATGCAGCTTATGAGCTCAAAAGCACTACGGGGCAAGTCTACTAAGCACAAAGTGCGAAGAGAGCTCTGACAAATAGTCCGTTCATTACTTCCCTCATCACCCCATCATTGTCTTTGACTATGGAGGAGGTAAACTATTCCCTCTCTCTCCAAAAAGTCAGGAAAGACACAGAACCTGAGGGCATCTTTCCAGAATTTCTTTAACATCTCAGAGGCAAAGGAGGGAACTGTCTGGTAGCTCTGACTAGATGCTGTTCTCTAATATCCATTCCCAAGGATTTGGTGCAAGGCTGTGGTAATAGCCATTGCCAAGCCCGGGAAGCCAACCAGTAATCCTTCATCATATTGGCCCATATCACTCCTCTGCACATTGTACAAACTCGTGGAGAGACTGTTACTGGCAAGGATTATGCTATTGTAGAAGCAATGTTATTGAATGAACAAGTGGGTTTTCAACTCAGCAGCAACAGCAGCTGTATCAACCAAGTATTAGATTTAATACTACACATTGAGGCAAGATGCCACCAAAAACTCAAGACTGGGGCAGCTTTCTCTGGCCTGGTCTACACTACGACTTTAATTCGGATTTATCAGCTTTAATTCGAATTAACCCTGTAACCGTCCACACAACGACGCTATTTAATTCGATGTAAAGGGCCCTTTAAATCGATTTCTGTACTCCACCCCAACGAGCGGAGTAGTGCCAAAATCGATTTTAGCAATTCGAATTAGGGTTAGTGTGGCCGCAATTCAATGGTATTGGCCTCCGGGAGCTATCCCACAGTGCATCATTGTGACCGCTCTGGACAGCAATCTGAACTCGGATGCACTGGCCAGGTAGACAGGAAAAGCCCCGCGAACATTTGAACTTCATTTCCTGTTTGCCCAGCGTGGAGAGCACAGGTGACCACAGATACCTCATCAGCACAGGTAACCATGCAGGCTGATAATCGAAAAAGAGCACCAGCATGGACCGTGAGGGAGGTACTGGATCTGATCGCTGTATGGGGAGAGGATTCAGTGCTTGCAGAACTTCGTTCTAAAAGACGAAATGCAAAAACTTTTGAAAAAATCTCCAAGGGCATGATGGAGAGAGGCCACAATAGGGACTCTGAGCAGTGCCGCGTGAAAGTCAAGGAGCTCAGACAAGCCTATCAGAAAACAAAGGAGGCAAACGGTCGCTCCGGGTCAGAGCCGCGGACATGCCGCTACTACGCCGAGCTGCATGCAATTCTAGGGGGGGCTGCCACCACTACCCCACCTTTGTTCGTGGATTCTGGGTCGGGGATAGTCTCGACGCCTGAGGATTCTGCCGATGGGGTAGAGGAGGAGGAGGAGGAGGAGGAGGAGGATGAGCTTGCAGAGAGCACACAGCACTCCCTTCTCCCCAACAGCCAGGATCTTTTTATCACCCCGACTGAAGTACCCTCCCAAACCTCCCAAGCCAGTACCCAAGACTCTGACCCCATGGAAGGGACCTCAGGTGAGTTTACCTTTTAAAATATAAAACTTGTTTTAAAAGCAAACGGTTTTTAATGATTACTTAAAACTTGTTTTAAAAGCAAACGGTTTTTAATTATTACTTTGCCTGACTTTGCATTCGCGGTCAGTTCAGCTACTGGAAAAGTCTGTAGCTACTGGAAAAGTCTGTTAACGTGTCTGGGGATGGAGCGGAAATCCTCCAGGGACATCTCAATGAAGCTCTCCTGGAGGTACTCCGAAAGCCTTGCCAGAAGGTTTCTGGGCAGTGCATCTTTATTCCCTCCTCCATGGTAGGACACTTGACCACGCCATGCTTGCAGCAAGTAATCTGGTATCATTGCCTGACAAAGCCTGGCAGCGTATGGTCCCGGTGTTTGCTGGCATTCAAGCAACATCCGTTCTTTATCTTGTTGTGTAATCCTCAGGAGAGTGATATCACTCCTGGTAACCTGGATGAAATACGGGAACTTAATTAAGGGGACAGAGGTGGCCGTTCCTACTGGGCTGTTTGCCTGTGGCGGAAAATAAATCCTTCCCTGCAGTTAGCCAAGCGCAGATGGGAAATTGGCCCTGAGTTTTTCGCGTTTGGCTAGCAGGGATCTTCCCTGTTACCAGCCACGCGGTGGGGGGAGGGTACCGTGATCATCCCAGAGAATTCATGGCGAGGGGGGGGGGGGGGGCGGGCGGCGGCGGGGGGGGGGGTAGTTTGGTGCCTGCAGGGATCTTCCCTGATACCAGCCACGCGGTGGGGGGGAGGGGTACAGCGATCATCCCAGAGAATTCATGGCGAGAGGGGGGGGGGTCGGCGGCGGGGGGGGGGGGGGTTAGTTTGGTGCCTGCAGGGATCTTCCCTGATACCAGCCACGTGGTGGGGGGGAGGGGTACAGCGATCATCCCAGAGAATTCATGGCGAGAGGGGGGGGGGGTTAGTTTGTTTTCTGGTGCTGCTGAATGTTAACAGAAAAACCGCAGCACTCTACTTGCCTGAAGGGGCCCAGACAAGCCCCACCACACTGCCCCCCCCCAACTGGCTGAGATTAGCCAGGCTTCTGCAGCACTATACAAGCTATGCTTGGTATGTGGGAAAGGAGGGCGCAGAAGCTTACCATGGCCGCATGCAAGCCGAATTCTGTTGCCCAGACCTGTGATCTCTAGCAGCAAAGCCACAGGCACTCAGCATTAAGAGGCAAAATGCGACCTTGCACAGAAATCACATGTGCTATGTAATGTGAACAGTGTTGGTCACCGTGAAAGAGTATAAGCATTGTTCTGCAAAATGTAGCTTTTAAAACAATTCTCTCTTTTTTCCCCTCCCTACAGCAGCTGCAAATTCCTCAAGCCTCCCTCCTCCATCCCGAAGGTTATCACAGATAAGGCGTCGTAAGAAGAAGACGCGAGACGAGATGTTTTCGGAAATTATGCAATCCAGCAGGAGTGACAGAGCTCATCTGAATGAGTGGAAGGAAACAGTTTCAAAGTATAGGAAAGAAATCAGTGAACGTGAGGACAGGAGGGACCAACGTGAGGAGAGGAGAGACGATCGAGATGAGAGATGGCAGCAGGAAGACCAGAGGATGAAGAATGCAATGCTGGGGCTGCTCCGGCGTCTGGTGGAGGTTCAGGAACGGCTGCTGGAAAACAGACTGCCGCTTCAGCCCCTGTTCCACCCTCCCCCCTCCCCATGTTCCGTATCCTCCTCACCCAGACGTGTAAGAACGCGGGGGGGGAGGCTCCGTACACCTTCCCATTCCACCCCAGTAGACAGCCCAAGCAAAAGGCTGTCATTTTTTTAACCTTTTCTTTGTGGCTTTTTCCTTCCCAGCAATCCTCCTCCCAAATACCACCCGGGTTCCCTCCCTCTTTTTCTAATCTATTAATAAAGAATAAATGATTTTTAAATGATAGTGACTTTATTTGGTTTGAAAGAAAGCTGGGGGAAGGGGCAGGGTGAGTTCCTTACAGAAAATCAGTCAATAAAGGGGGCGGGTTTTCATGAAGGAGAAACAAACAGATATTTCACACCGTAGCCTGGCCAGTCATGAAACTGGTTTTTAAAGCTTCTCTGATGCACACCGCTTCCTGGTGTGCTCTTCTAATCGCCCTGGTGTCTGGCTGCGCGTAATCAGCAGCCAGGCGATTTGCCTCAGCCTCCCACCCCGCCATAAAGGTCTCCCCCTTACTTTCACAGAGATTGTGGAGCACACAGCAAGCAGAAATAACAATGGGGAGATTTCTTTGGCTGAGGTCAGAGCGAGTCAATAATGATCTCCAGCGGCCTTTTAAACGGCCAAATGCACATTCTACCACCATTCTGCACTTGCTTAGCCTGTAGTTAAACAGCTCCTGACTCCTGTCCAGGCTGCCTGTGTATGGCTTCATGAGCAATGGCATTAAGGGGTAGGCTGGGTCCCCAAGAATAACTATGGGCATTTCAACATCCCCAACGGTTATTTTCTGGTCCAGAAAGTAAGTCCCTTGCTGCAGCCCTTTAAACAGAGTAGTGTTCCTGAAGACGCGAGCGTCATGAACCCTTCCCGTCCAGCCCGCGTTGATGTTGGTGAAACGTCCCTAGTGATCCACAAGTGCTTGCAGCACCATTGAAAAGTACCCCTTGCGGTTTATGTACTCGGTGGCTTGGTGCTCCGGTGCCAAGATAGGGATATGGGTTCCGTCTATTGCCCCACCACAGTTAGGGAATCCCATTGCAGCAAAACCATCCACTATAGCCTGCACATTTCCCAGAGTCACTAACTTTCGTAGCAGCACCTGAGTGATTGCTTTGGCTACTTGCATCACAGCAGCCCCCACAGTAGATTTGCCCACTCCAAATTGATTCCCAACTGACCGGTAGCTGTCTGGCGTTGCAAGCTTCCACAGGGCTATCGCCACGCGCTTCTCAACTGTGAGGGCTGCTCTCATCTTGGTATTCTGGCGTTTCAGGGCAGGGGACAGCAAGTCACAAAGTTCCATGAAAGTGCCCTTACGCATGCGAAAGTTCCGCAGCCACTGGGAATCGTCCCAGACCTGCAACACTATGAGGTCCCACCAGTCTGTGCTTGTTTCCCTTGCCCAGAATCGGCGTTCCATGGATAGAATCTGCCCCATTAACAACATGATCTCCAAAGCACCGGGGCCTGTGGTTTCACTGAATTCTGTGTCCGTGTCCGTGTCCATGTCCTCATCATGCTTGTCGCTGCGCTGCCGCCGCCGCTGCCTCCTCTCCTCGTTTTTCTGGTCCTGGCTGAGCATAAACTCCACGAGAACGCGCGAGGTGTTTACAATATTCATGAGTGCTGTCTTGACCTCAGCGGGCTCCATGCTTGCCGTGGTATGGAGTCTGCAGTGTTCACCCACCCAGGAAAAAAGGCGTGAAAATGGTTGTCTGCCGTCCGTTGCTTTCATGCAGGGAGGGAGGGAGGGAGGAAGTGAGGCTGTACCCAGAACCACCTGCGACGATGTTTTTTGTCCCATCAGGCACTGGGATCTTAACCCACAATCCCAATGGGCGCGGGAGACTGCGGGAACTATGGGATTGTGACGGGTTGGATCACAGAAACCCCCTTGGGAGCTGCCACCCGATGTGCAAAGACTACCCCTGCTTCTGTTTTCCCTGCCAGCTCAGGACTCCAGCACCCTGTCTTGCTGAGCCAGACACTCCTGTTTGGCTCCACACACAGATCCAGGGTCTGAATCTCCTGTCCCAAAGCTGCAAGTTTACCTGAAAACAGCTCGCAGTAGTGTGCTTGTCTTTAGCACTCAGATGCCCAACTCCCAATGGGGTCTAAACCCAGATAAATCCATTTTACCCTGCATAAAGTTTATGCAGGGCAAACTCATAAATTGTTCGCCCTCTATAACACTGATAGAGAGATATGCACAGTTGTTTGCTCCCCCAGGTATTAATACATACTCTGAGTGAAATACTAAATAGAAAGTGATTTTATTAAATACAGACAGTAGGATTTAAGTGGTTCAAAGTAGTAACAGACAGAACAAAGTAAGTCACCAAGCAAAATAAAATAAAATGCGCAGATCTATGCCTAATCAAACTGAATACAGATAATTTCCTCACCAGTTCCAGAGTGCTCCCTTTTACAGGCTAATCTCCTTTTAGCCTGGGTCCAGCTATCACTCACACCCCCTGCAGTTACTGTCCTTTGTTTCAGCCTCCTTCAAGTATCCTGGGGGGGGGTGGAGAGGCTCCTTCTTTAGCCAGCTGAAGACAAAATGGAGGGGTCTCCCACAGGTTTAAGTAGACTCTCTCTTGTGGGTGGAGACCTCCCTCCTATGCAAAGCCCAGCTCCAAGATGGAGTTTTGGAGTCACCTGGGCAAGTCACATGCCCCTGCATGACTCAGTCTTTGCATTGTCCACATGGCATCTTGCATGTCTCCAGGAAGACTTCTCATGTGGATTGGAGCATTCCAAGATGCATTGTTCCCTAAGTGTCTCCTGATCAGGTACTTAACCTGGCAAATTCCTTCCTAAAGAAGCTGACCAAATGCCTCACAAAGCTTACTTAGAAATCAGGCAAGCATACAGCCCATATTCTTAAGCTCGAGTAGAAAATGATATATACGTACAAATAGGATGAATAGATATAGTAGATCACAACCCTTACGGAGATATGTTACATGGCACAGGCAGCACAAAACATATTCCAGTTATGTCATACATACATTTATAAGCACCCCCTCCCCATAAAGTCTTATGGGGTACACTGTCACAGGGATAGCTATGGAATTGCTACCCACAGTGCAACGGTGCAGAAATCGACGCTAGCCCCGGTACTTGGACGCACACCACCGAATTAATGTGCTAGTGTGGCCGCACTCATTTCGACTTTATACAACCTGTTTCTCAAATCCGAATTATCTAAATTCGGATTAATCCCGTAGTGTAGACATACCCTCTGACTTATCTGCCACCTATGATACCATATGGAGGAATGGACTTCTCCTGAAAGATAACAAACTTATCCCATGCAATGCAGCAGTGGAATTCTTTCAAGACATTCTGACAATCGTGGGTTTTTCATTTTCCTTGGTGATCAAGTGAGCAGGCCACACGCTCCCAGCAATGGTCTACCACAGGGCTCAGTCGTAGCACCAATCTTCTTTTGTATTTATACCACCAACCTTCCCCAAACATCATCATGGATATTTGTCTATGCTGATGACATTGCTCTGACTACACAGGCATGGAATTAACCTCTCTTAGAACAAACCCTAACCAGGGACCTTTAAACCACAGAAGAATATTTCTTATATTGGTAGCTAAAACCAAACCCCACCAAGACTGTTGTGTTAGTACTCTACTAAATCATTCTTTCCTTCCACAGGCAACAGTCACACAGCAGCTTTTGTAAGGACTGAAGTAGTTACCATGTAATAGATAAAAAGTAAAGTGAGGTACTGTTTTGATCCCTTTGATAAATGGGTATGCATGTTGTGTAACGAACTAGTCACTGTGTATGGGTACCACTTCCCATTAGCAGCAAATAAAAACTGCTTAGCTTCATTTCATAAATCCTGTACTGCTACTAACTAGTGGAGATTCCTCTTTACTTCAAATGATAGAGAGCTGTAGTTTTAAAGCAGGACAATCTGGGATCTATTGCTTCTGTAGCCATCAAGTTCCAAGTGGACCTATTATGCCTCATTGTATAAACTATAGGTTCCTAAGTTGCCACAGAATTGATACAATGGTTTTAAATTAAATTCACTTTCTGTGTTTTTGAGGCAACCGGTTTGAAGGGTCTGCTTTATGAGCCATATAAACACACATCCTTCCAAAAAGGGTGGGTATAAATTTAGAAGCCATCTTTTAAAAGTTTTCCCTAACATTATAACAGCAGAACAAGATATGCATGTTACACTGATCCACCTACCCTTCAAGAGTCAAGTAATGGACTGTTCCATTGCCCAGCTCATTGTCAGTGGAACTTTGGATCAAGAATAAGCAGTCAGACTTGATCTCTGCCTACAGCTCAGAGTCTAGGCCTTTCTGGAGGTGCCTGGGCCCTTCTGAACTGCTTCAGTGCATCTGTATTTACAATATTAACACAGATTCTCTAGTTTAGTGTTCCCAGTAGAAACTATTCATATTTGATTTCTGCTAAATTGCAAATGTGACTAGAATACTGATAATCACCTGGATATTTACCTGAAGTAAAACAATTCTCACTGTTTCCCAAAATCAATGATTTATAGTCTTATTATCAGTATAATACTTTTCTTTTACAAGGCAATATTTTAATTCTGGCAGATTCTATATGAACCAATTCCCAGATTATAATGAATGCAGTCAAATCACTTGTATTTACAGCACAAATTAAAAACCTTTATTTTTCCTATAAGAACTACTTGAAATTTCTTTCACACTCAATTGAATGAACAATTGAGCAATTTCCTTTGGTAATAGGCTTAATTAATCAAAGAAAGTATGTCTGCCAATGTGTCAACCTGAATAGGTTTCCGAGAGTTTAGTCTATTCTGTAGGGAGTATTTGAGACTAATACAATTTGCTTTGGTTTTCATCAGTGTGGTTCAAAATATGAAGAATGTTTCATAGAATCAGGCTATTTAAAGCATCTTCTTTTTCAGGTTACCACATTTGTTTTTAATCATAAGTGGAAGGAAATTGCATATTTCATTCAGGGCAAAGTTCTTTCCAAGAAAAGTCTGCATCCTGTGCTGCCTAGCAGTGAAAAGAATGCAGCTTAAATATTTGTTGATGAAAGAGAGTCACCTTGCATAAAGGTTAAGCTAACCTCATTTGCATCCCCCATCTCTTCTTGAAATCATTTTAGTTCTATATATTTTAATGTATGCTTAGGCACTTGGATTGTGGTAATTGCTGCAGTATGTCCATGTGTGATGACCTGGGAAATATCTGTATTGTTTTTTATTAATATGGCCTAGGTCTTTGTGTGTTTGGTTATGACAGTTTACTTCGAATGGAGTCAGATCAAATGAAGTTGTTAAAGTAGGAAAGGTAAAATAATGACTCAGATAAGAGCTCCTTGAGGAAACAATGGCTGGGCAATCAATGGGAAGAAATTACCTGTCTAATTCGGTCCTGGCTAGAACTGTTTACTCTTCCCAAGGCGAAGGGATCAAAGGGTATTTAAAGCTTCAGAGACCCTGGAAAAGGGAGGGAGTTTGGGTGAGCTAGAAGGGGCTGCTCAATTTGTGTCAGTGAAAAGCTGACAGGCTCACAAATGCACACATTGGAAGGGAGGGAAGGGAGAAAGTTCATCAGGAGCAGTCTGTTTCTCCCTGCCAAAGATGCTGCTTCTGTGTCATTGCAAATTTATATTGTGACAGGCTCCCAGAGGAAACCCTTACATGTGCCAAAACTGAGTTGGGGATGTGTCATTAACACAGCTGGGAATCAGGGGGCTGCAGCCCAGAAATCCAGTCTGAGAGTGGTTGTACCACGCGGTTCCACTCCAAGTGAGATGCAGAAAGGTAAGGCTGTCAGGTAAGGGGTACACTTGAGAGGTTTTGTAGTGGTCCCTCCCTTTGGGGTCTGGAGGGAGGCCACTCATCCTTAGTACAGCTGCTACCAATAGTCTGTGCTCTGACCCCTGGGCCGGGCAGAGCAATCAAATGTGGTCTGTGTCTCTCAGCCTCCTGGGTGGAGCAGTAATCACAATTTGTGGTCTGGCCCTTTGGTGGGCAGACCAATCAAAGCAGTCTATAGCCCACTGGGGCAGACAGCAGTTGGACAGTCTGTGGGCTCGGGCATGGCAGAGCAACAGTCTTTGGCCCTTAGCCTCCTGGAAGTTTTGTATTTTATTAGGAAAATTTTGCAAATCTTTTCTTTGGACCATACTGTGATTTTCTTACTTATGAGATTCCGGCAGGGTTTGTCAGTAGCACAGTATAATAATTGAGTTATATTTTACTCACTTTTTTCTAAATATTAAAATTAATTTGTAAACAATGGAATGTATATACTTTCCACCAAGAATTATACATTTAAATAGATACATAAAATTCTATTTAATTATGTATATGTTCTCGTGTGTTGAAATAATATGGAGACTATTTTCAAAAATTTAGGAACCCAACTGTGTATGCAAAATATGAGCACAACTTCATGCTTAAATTGTATATACAATCACACTAGCTGTACACACATGTCAGATATCTTCAAATACAAATGACCAACTGGACACACAGCTGGCAGTTTGGATGTACAAATATTCAACTGGTCAGTAGAAGCACAGGAACTGTGTACAAATTAAGCAAAATGTGCATATGTGTACATACAACTGCACCTGGTGTTTGTGAAATTAGGCCTTTCACATTTAAGTATTCCTGTATTCAGTCACCCACCCCAACTCCCCCCAAAATGAAGAAGCAACATACTTAACTCACATTTGTTATTGTGGTGGGGCGATTGCCCACACTCAGAGAGGGTAGGCTGCAGCAGGTCTAGGCGCCTGCGCAGCCGCCCAACCAATCAGGAGAGGGCTTACTGGGAGCCAATCAGAGTGCAGATTGGAGCCAGCCAATCAGAGCCCGGCGTAGCCATATAAAAGGCTGCCCAGAGCAGGAGCAGTCAGTCTGTCCCAGGCCTTCAGAGGGGAAGGTCTGTCTCCAGAGCTGGGAGGCCAGCACCACGGACAGCGCAGTGCAGGCCAGCCTGAGCGAGTGGGAGAAGGCCCTACTCCATAGCCTGCTAGGCGGCAGGCCTGGGAGGAGGAGGCCTAGCGTAGCGAAGGGCTGTTGGGGAAGCGGTCCAGAGGGATAGTCAGAGGAGGAAGGAGAAGGAAGACAGTGAGACTGTCACACGAGGGCCTCTGGACCGGGACTCAGAGTAGTGGGTGGGCCTGAGTCCCCCCCCCCCCCTTTTCCCCCTTTGTTTGCTGTGCCACGCACAGCCACAGGCCGCAGGGAGCGGCCGGTCAGAACCACACCAAATCCTAGACCGTGAGGATTGGACTTGAAGGTGTGGGGCTGTTGTTTACCCCCCACCCCCGGAAGGGGGTGTGATTGGACAAAGGGACACTGTCGGAGGGCAGTGCTCCGGAAGAGGACGCCGACGTCGGGAGCAACGCAAGTCCGTGCACCCCACAGAGGCGAGACGACAGGCGGAACGCCACCCAAAGAGGACGCTCTACTGGCGCAACCCTAATTCCCCGAAGCGGCCAGGAGGAGGCGCCACAGCGGTGAGCTACCGACGCTGTCACACGTGGTGGAGAATGCGGGCATAGCGGTCCGCCCCTGATACGAGGGGCCAGCGCCAAGACTGCGGACTATTGCCAGAGCAGTGTCTTGCGCAGACAGACGGTCGACCCAGATTGTGGGTACAGACCCGGACCCACCAAAGGGGTCCAGAGTGAGGGGATTGAACCGGGAGTAACCCGCTGAACCCCAACATGGAGGCTGAGAAGTTATTAAAATGGCTGCTAGAGAAGCAGCAAGAGCAGTCGGCCCAGCAGCACCAGCAGCAGATGCAAATGCTGCAGCAGATGACCACTCAACAGCAGCTGCTGATGACTCAGCACCAAGAGAATCAGCAGCAGCTCCTCTGAGAGTTGGCCACCCAGCAGCGGGTGCAGCAGGAACATTTGGTGCAACAGATGGCCGCACTGTTACGGCCGGCAGGAGGCACCCCTGCCGCCCCCATGGGAACCGGACTGGGGGATACCCCAGGGGCCCTACCGATACGCCTCACCAAGATGGGGCCCGAGGATGACCCAGAGGCCTATCTGGTCACATTTGAGCGGGTGGCGACTGCTGCCCGGTGGCCCTCAGAACATTGGTCCACGTTACTAGCCCCTTATTTGACGGGGCAGGCTCAGGCCGCATATCGGAGCCTCGACCCCCGGGAAGCGCTCGAGTACGCCCGAGTCAAGGCGGCCATCCTAGACCATACCGGCATTAGCCCAGAGACCTACCGACAGCGTCTCCGCAAGGAACAATATCCTCCGGGGGCCCGACCCCGCGCTGTGGCCCAACGCATCCGAGACCACTGCTGGAGATGGTTGAACCCAGAGGGCCTGACGGGACCCCAGGTCGCGGAGATGGTAGCCTTAGAGCAGTTCACCCAGATCCTACCCCCGGGAGGGAGGGCCTGGGTACGACGGCATCGCCCGGCCACCCTCTCCGCAGCAGTGGCCTTAACGGAGGATTACTTGTCGGCAGAGGGGGCGGAGCCACCACCCCGAGCGACTGGAAGACTTGGTCGCAAGGGCGGCGCAGAGAAGGTAAATTCTCGTGGGGCGGGAACCTCCGAACCACTGGCAGGCCACAGCCATGGGCGTCTGAGGCCCCCCAACCCTGAACCCCGACCCAAGTTACTACCAGGGACGACTTGGAGGGAGCGACAGTCCCCAGAGCGAACAGGCCCCCCCGGAGGAGGCACAAGCCCAGCCGAGTCCCGAGAGAGGTGCTGGGACTGCGGTCAAGAAGGACATTTCCGGCGAGATTGCCCTTTTATGGACTGCAGCTACGGGCAGGCCTGGACGGCCGGACAACGGGCCCGGAAGAGAGGGGCAGGAAAGTTGATAGTCCCGGTCTGGGTTGAAGGGAACCCCACCAATGCCCTCGTAGATTCGGGGTGTAATCAGACCCTCATACGAGAGGGGCTCGTCCCAAATCTCAATCTTTCGGGGCCCCCGATCTACCTACAGTGTGTGCATGGGGACATCTGCCAGTATCCCACAGCCTGGGTCAAGATGGGAGTAGGCTGCCGAGAAGAGGGTCTCCGGGTAGGAGTGGCCCCTAGGCTGGCCTACCCAGTGGTGTTGGGACGAGATTGGCCCGGCTTCAGAGAGATCCTCCTGAGATACCAGCCGCCCAAGCCCCGACCAGCCAAGACCATAACACCGGGGACGGGGCTGCTTGGGAGCAGGCTAAGGGATGACCCCGGCGAGGGGACCTCCTCGACGGCGGAGACCCCTGCGAATTGTCACTTAGGCCAAGAAGTGACCTACCTGGGATACACGGTAGGAGGGGGGAAACTAACACCCCTGATTAGCAAGGTACAAGCCCTCAGAGATGTACCCACCCCCACGACGAAGAAACAAGTGCGTCAGTTCTTGGGATTAGCTGGGTACTATCGTCGTTTCATACCAGACTTTGCATCTATAGCCGCCCCCCTGTCAGACCTAACTAAGAACTCCCGACCTCGACAGGTACGGTGGACTACGCAATGCGAGCGAGCCTTTAACACACTCAAGGAACGGCTCACTCAAGAACCAGTACTACGACACCCCGACTTCGCAAAAGAGTTTATACTCCAAACAGACGCTTCGGAAGTCGGCCTAGGCGCAGTACTCTCCCAGGAAGTAGACGGGGAGGAACACCCGGTACTGTATTTAAGTCGGAAGCTGTTCCCCCGAGAAAGACACTTCTCAACAATAGAGAAAGAGGCCCTGGCAGTACGGTGGGCTATCGACGCCCTCCGTTACTATCTGCTAGGGAATAGTTTTAAATTAATCACAGATCACGCCCCTTTGCGATGGATCCACAGCATGAAAGACACGAATGCTAGAATTATGCGGTGGTACCTCGCCCTTCAGCCTTACGACTTCCAGGTGCTCCACCGACCGGGTAAGGCCCATACTAATGCCGATTTCTTCTCCAGGCTAGGGGAGGAGGGCGAAGAATCGGATCAGGGAGGGGGATCTGTAGCGAAGGGGGTGGTCTGCGAGGGGGCAGCCAAGCCCCCATCCAACTGCCGAGGTCCTAGACAGTCAGCCCTGACGGCAGAGGATCCGTCACGGTCGCACGGGGTGTGTCCCAAATGCACGGAGAGCGTGAAAAGAGGGAGCATACCCCAGCCTAGGCAGACGGTCGTGGGAGAAGAACCCTTGCGGGAAGCCCCGGTGGAGGACCAGCACACACTCCTGGAACCGCCGGGGACTGTGACTTCTCCAGATCGAGAGGGAGCCTCGCTGTGGGGAGGACCAGCCGAGGCGGTGGACCACGAGACCCGTGGAGAATCAGGGGACCCGTGGGACACTCCGGCAGCTGAACGGATAGGAGGCAGCTTCAGGGAATCGACAGGCTGGTACGTCAGACCTGGTAAGCCTCAGCGTGTTTCGGTGGGATCCCCCCGCTGAGGCGGCGGATAAGCCGGGTTGCCTGGTAGCAAAGACTAATTTCCGTGACTTTGGGGGCCAGTAGGCCATGGGGTCCCGCGACAAGGGCTATGTTTCTGGACTGTGAGCCGGTAAGCCGAGCCACTGTGGGATAAAGGCTAAGTTCCGAGCTCCTGAACATTAGGCCGATTAGGATATCCCCCCCCCCCGGGAAGGTTCTTAAGGGGGAGGGTGTGTGGTGGGGCGATTGCCCACACTCAGAGAGGGTAGGCTGCAGCAGGTCTAGGCGCCTGCGCAGCCGCCCAACCAATCAGGAGAGGGCTTACTGGGAGCCAATCAGAGTGCAGATTGGAGCCAGCCAATCAGAGCCCGGCGTAGCCATATAAAAGGCTGCCCAGAGCAGGAGCAGTCAGTCTGTCCCAGGCCTTCAGAGGGGAAGGTCTGTCTCCAGAGCTGGGAGGCCAGCACCACGGACAGCGCAGTGCAGGCCAGCCTGAGCGAGTGGGAGAAGGCCCTACTCCATAGCCTGCTAGGCGGCAGGCCTGGGAGGAGGAGGCCTAGCGTAGCGAAGGGCTGTTGGGGAAGCGGTCCAGAGGGATAGTCAGAGGAGGAAGGAGAAGGAAGACAGTGAGACTGTCACACGAGGGCCTCTGGACCGGGACTCAGAGTAGTGGGTGGGCCTGAGTCCCCCCCCCCCCCTTTTCCCCCTTTGTTTGCTGTGCCACGCACAGCCACAGGCCGCAGGGAGCGGCCGGTCAGAACCACACCAAATCCTAGACCGTGAGGATTGGACTTGAAGGTGTGGGGCTGTTGTTTACCCCCACCCCCGGAAGGGGGTGTGATTGGACAAAGGGACACTGTCGGAGGGCAGTGCTCCGGAAGAGGACGCCGACGTCGGGAGCAACGCAAGTCCGTGCACCCCACAGAGGCGAGACGACAGGCGGAACGCCACCCAAAGAGGACGCTCTACTGGCGCAACCCTAATTCCCCGAAGCAGCCAGGAGGAGGCGCCACAGCGGTGAGCTACCGACGCTGTCACAGTTATCTATAAAAGAAAGATGTAATTGAATGTGCTAGTAATAAAATCTGAATACAAATGTATAGCTAGTTGTATTATTCAATTAAAAGTATAACTTATAACTTCTCCTTGAGGCACAAGGAAAATGTTTCAAAATCTCTTAAATCTGAGTCTTTTTTAAAACTCAAAACATCTGCATATACCATGTTGTCATTATACTGACATGAAACGTTGTCGTCATATTGAAATAACTTTTTTGTTCAAAATTGTAGAAAGTGATTGTCAAGGCTGTATCCCCACTTTGAACTTTAGGGTACAAAATGTGGGGGCCTGCATGAAGACTTCTAAGCTTAACTACCAGCTTAGCTCTGGTCCGCTGCCACCATCTCAAGCTAATTCCCTTCCCTGGGAAGCCTTGAGAAACCTTCACCAATTCCCTCGTGAATACAGATCCAAACCCCTTGGATCTTAAAACAAGGAGAAATTAACCATCCCCCCTTCTTTCTCCCACCAACTCCTGGTGAATACAGATCCAACCCCCTTGGATCTAAAACAAGGAGAAATTAACCATTCCCCCTCCTTCCTTTCACCAACTCCTGGTGAATACAGATCCAACCCCCTTGGATCTAAAACAAGGAGAAATTAACCATTCCCCCTCCTTCCTTTCACCAACTCCTGGTGAATACAGATCCAACCCCCTTGGATCTAAAAACAAGGAAAAATCAATCAGGTTCTTAAAAAGAAGGCTTTTAATTAAAGAAAAAGGTAAAAATCATCTCTGTAAAATCAGTATGGAAAATAACTTTACAGGGTAATCAAACTTAAAGAGCTCAGAGGACTCCCCTCTAGTCTTAGGTTCAAAGTACAGCAAACAAAGATAAACACTCTAGTAAAAGGTACATTTACAAGTTGAGAAAAACAAAGTAAAACTAAGACGCCTTGCCTGGCTTTTTACTTACAAGTTTGAAATATGAGAGACTTGTTTAGAAAGATGGGGAGCACCTGGATTGATGTCTGGTCCCTCTCAGTCCCTAGAGCGAACAACTCCCAAACAAAGAGCACAAACAAAAGCCTCCCCCCTCCACCCCCCCAAGATTTGAAAGTATCTTGTCCCCTTATTGGTCCTTTGGGTCAGATGCCAGCCAGGTTACCTGAGCTTCTTAGGGAAGCTTTACAGGGAAAAGGATTTTGGAGTCTCTGGCCAGGAGGGATTTTATAGTACTGTACACAGGACAGCTGTTACCCTTTCCTTTACAGTTATGATAGTGATGCTCTAGAATAAAATTAGGAGGAACATACATATCCTTCTGTGTTCAGGTGGATAAAGCTAAAATCCTGTAGATTGTTGTTAAAATATATTTTATTGGAAGAAATGATTTCATTTTCTATCCTGAAAACTATTACATATTTTTGTTGGGTTAATAATTGAGTGGCATCACTTTTTTTTATTTTCAGTTTCCTCTTTTTGTTTGGTTCTGCCTTCCCCCATGCCCAAAGTGGGAACCATTACTTCAGGGGAAGGAAATACTGCTTTGAAAGCTAGTTCTACAGAACTTTTCCAGTGCTACTGTTGGGAACAGATTTAGTTTACTGCTCTTTATAATAATACCTTGTCTGACATGTCAAGATATGGACACTTATTGCTAATTAATGTGGCTGAGGACCACAATTCAATTGATGATGCCAGGAATTGAACTCCAGAGAAGTAGGAGTCATTGTGTCATTCTATGTTCTATAATCCCTGACTGATTACAAACCTTCTTATCCACATGTTGCTTTACCTGATAATAGCTAAATGCACTATGAGAGCTCTGTTTTATAATTGCAGTAATGATTATGAAGCTCTGCATTCCTGTAATAACAATATCTCTAAAGAAAGTTCAAAGTTTCATCTTCATTACTGAGAAAAGTGTTAGGTTTGATCCATTGAAATCATATGCCTGCATACAAAATAAGGTGGTCTTAATCTGTAAGGGATTTAGACACATTATTGTGGAACATTGCCTTTCTAACTGTATTAACTCTTTCCAGAGTTAACTAAATGATTTCAACATACCAAAGAACCAGCAGCAAACTGATTTTAGTAGCAGTGAACTTCAAAGCAGATAAGAGAGGATAAAAATAAATATTACTTGCACCCAACAACAATTAACCCTTTGACCCATTGTTAATGGAAGTACTAATGCAGGGCTAGATCATATCATAGAAAGAAAATATCTGAGCTGTTCTAGTGTTTACCTGTAATTTCCTAAAGTATTTTCTTACATTAGGGACTCAGTTCCATAAATAAGTTCCACTTGGGCAACATATTTGTTGTTCTCCAGGGAGATGGTCTGCATGGTTGCTTGTTATTTGTGTTGTGTTATTCTGGCCATGCTCCACTGAATTTAGAGTTGTAACAGGAACTTATATCTTAGTATATTAGGTAAGGCAGGTCAGATGGCCACAAAGGCAACGGCACTAATTCATCTCAGTGGCCCAATCTTGGCATGTTTGTACATTTTCTTGCATTGTGTTACTCGTTAGACATGGCACACAGATTGACCCTGGTCATAATGCTAGTTGGCAGAGTGGAAATAGGATGGTTTGGTTCATGACATGAAAGACGAATGTGATCAGTCCTACTGCTGCTTGTTTGGGAGTAGGTGAAATGCTGCTTTCAGGAATGTGTGTTGAACAGAATACTCTAAACGTTGCCAACAGTCAGTGACCACCCTTCAGTGACCATCTTTGTCTGGAGAATTCCATACTTCAGTTTGCAACATATACAGTTCAGCCAGGAAAATTTCTTTTTGTATTTTAAAACCGTAAAAGTGATCTACAGCAGAATCAGCGTTCATCTCATCACAGCTTGAAAATACCTCTGGACAACAGTAAAACCTTGGCAGAGTGCTGCTGACATCACTTACAGTCCCTGTGACACTAATCCAGCCTAGAGGTAAATTACATTATTAGTTTTGTTATTTTAATCTGCAGATTACTTTGGGTTTGGAGAGAATAGCATGTTGTTTCCTGGGAGCCTTTTTCAATACCTTTCATTACATAAGCACATCTACTGTTCAACACCTTTCACAACCTCTGGCTAGTTCTTCAAGCAGGAAGCCAGGAAATATAGAAGGGACAAAAGTTCATAAATCAGTGTAAATTACCTGATTTTTATTGAGATTATGGAAGAAGTTCTCTTAAATCTACATCACACAGTTTAAACCATGACAAGGTCTGGCCCACAAAAAGTCAGTGTGCTGACTGACAGTATAAATGGACCTGCTGGTGCTGAGAGGCCTTGAACAATGTTTGTGGTATCTTAATAAATACATTAGCTATGGGAATTGGAAAGAATAATGGTCTTTTGATGAAAGGTCTTGGTTCAATTCCCAGCCCTGCACAGACTTCCTATGTGAATTTGGGCAAGTCACTTACCCTCTGTGCCTCCATTCTCCCTCTGTAAAATTGGGATAATAACAATCCCCTATCTCACAAGAGTGTTGACATACATTACTTAATTTATTTTCACAGCTGCTCAGATATTACAGTACTGGGAATAATATATATAAGTGTATAACTTCCTTGGTGTTCATTACAGATTTTATCATATGGACTTACAGAAAAAATCACCTTCTAGTCAGAGATAGGCCTGAGCTGCAGAGATCAAATTTGAATCCAAAGTTTCGCTTCCTGGTTTTTGGGTTGCCTGTTCTCTGCTATTATACGCTGATAAAGTGACTAGAAAATAATTATGAAAACAGATATGGAACTATAACAGGGAGAGTTAACTATCACTACAGAAACTTAGTTCTGACATCATTACAGTAGTTTTTGGTTTTAATTAGCATTCCAGCAGATCCACTGGCATGTGTTTTTTATCTAATTACTTCTGCTATTTTATCTGTCATATCCTTACCTTTTAACAGGGTAAATGAAAATATGTATTGTTTCCTTGGCAGCAAAGAACAAAGCATCCTCTCCTAAGGAGACAATCTATTCTAATTTCATCTTCTCATATATATAAAAGCAGACACAAGGAAAACAATCTTCTGAAACTGTATTCAGTTTTATGAACAAAGCACCATTTTCTGCTGTAAAAGGAACAGGAGTAACCTAGACTCTAAGGTGCCACAAGTACTCCTGTTCTTTTTGCGGATACAGACTAACACGGCTGCTACTCTGAAACCTGCCATTTTCTACTGTGTTTGCTAGTGTTTGAAAAATGGAAACCTTTATATTCAGCGTAACCTAGAGACACACTAATGATCCACCCATCTCTGACCTGTTTCATTTATGCTCTGCTGATTGACTCATTTGCTTGTCCAACTTTAATGTTGCAGTAGTATTTCTATTTTTGTTGTTTAATCATTTTTGTTGCCTTTTGTGGAATTTGTAGCAGTAGGTTCTCAAATACAATACTTCTTAAAGGCTTGAAAACACAAAGTGTCCATAAGTCCCTTTTCTAGAACAGAATGTCTTATTATCCTTGTTCAAAAGATAAGGGGTAAGTTTCAGAGCACTGATGATGACACAACTCAAATAACATTCAGCTTCTGTATTTGGCAATTAGTCATTGATCAAATGGCAGCCTAAATGAGCAAAAAATGTGAACAGTTCCTATGGAAAGTCACAGGCTAAGCAACCAGATTAGTTTGTAAATTGATGCTTCAGAACAAGAAGAGAAGAAATGCTGTCTGATTTTCAAAGTAGGCCTCCTGTTTAGGTGCAGTTGTGCCCCTACAATCATGTCCTTCTGACTTATTCATGCTTTTTCATGATCATTCGTTGTGTGTGCCAGTACATGGGAATTCAAAATCACACTTACGAAACTGGAGGTCCAATTTGAAAGTCAGTCCCCCAAATACATCAATTCACATGTAAACAACCTGATATAAAACTAAAACATTGGGAAATGTTTCCCTCCATTATCTACAAATGATTGATCTCTTTATAGCTAGCACTAGATATATTTTTCCCCCCTAGAACTCAGTACTCTCATCCTCATCCTTGTTTCCTATCTAAATTGTCGATCACATTTCCTAGATTCTACTATAGTTCTTTGTATATAGACATTCCATGCTGACTCAAGTTTCAACTGACTGGAAATTATTGCATCTGTGATCCTAAGAGTGACAATGGGGCTAGATATGACCTAATATCTGCTTGGAATCATCTGGTAGATTCATGCTCTCTGTAAATCTAACAGTTATCTTTCCACTTCAGGTGAGGGGCAAAGAAAAAAATATTTTTTACTTGCATTTTAGTTGTGTGATCCCAATTGTGTCTGTTTGTGCTTAGTTCTGTACAATCATACAAGGAGGTATGGTCTTCAAATTTGGAAGGATGAAAATACCTCCATATTCACCTTCACATAGTACTTATAAACAGGAGTTGTAGCAGTCTGTTCATATGTCTTTGTGAATCTGGCCCATTATATTATCTGTTTGTGATAACAGTCAGAGACAGCCCTCATTCAGACCTCATTCCTAAAACACAGAGAGGAATTTGAATGAGGGTTCATGTTTGTCAAACTTTCTTTTTACATCCCACATGTGAACTTCAAAAGGTTCATTCTTCCTCCAGGAGTGCATAACTTTTTATGATTTTGATTTAAAAAAAGGGTCAGAAATGGGAAATATCACAGAAATCAGAACTAAGTGGACACTTATTCAGCACCTGATCTTACATAATCAGATAAATGTATGGCCAGACTGAATGAATCTAAAGCAGCTTGCAAATTATTTATTTTCCTTTAAAAAATCAAATAATGTCTAGCTCTGACATCTTTCAGGGCCTCGTAAATACAGATAATACAAATACAAGTTAGATAATTGTGCATGAATTCTTTTTGCTTTGCTGGGAAAGGTAAGTCAGTGCTTTGTTCTGATTTTTGAAATACAGAATACAGTTCCTCTCCAAAGTATTGTATACATCTGTCTCCTTTTATTTAGATGCGCGTGCACTCACACACACACAGACATACTTCCAAAAGCTTTATGTTTTAAGTAAAAGTTGTAAATGTTGATGTTCATCAGTATGTAACCAATGTAACGCTTGTCTTCCTTTATGTCCAATGCACTTGTTTCAGATGAACTATCTACAATGTAGGTATTCATAGATGAAGCGTGGCAGGAATATTGACAAGGCCATTATCTCAGTGGTGTAACAACTAAACTGTGATTTCAAAGGATTTCCTGGCAGGTAGATGCAGGTGCTTTGAAAGGCAAAAGCTGAAGTTTTAAATGCATTTCTGTCATCCAAGCATTACAGTTTACTTAGACTTTCCTCTGTTAATGTGAGGTAACCAACTAGCAGCCTCTCACTAATGAGTGTCATTCCTCAGAAACTTCCCATGGTCACAGTGGGACCAATTTCCTTCCCACCCTGTGGAATTATGCATGTAAATCCCACTAGAGACTAGACAAGGAAATATCTTCAGCAATATACCTAAAGCCACTAGGTAGGGGTGTGTGTGTGTGTGTGTGTGTGTGTGTGCGTGCTTGATTTTTGTTTTAAGATGCTGTTGGAATTCAAGGTCAGGCCTGATAAACAGAATCACTCATGACTAGCCAAGGAATATATTAGCACTTGGCTGCTCCTTTTGTTGGCTCTGCTTTGTCTTTACTCTCCTTTCCCTTAAACTCCTTCTTTGTAGCATTTTGATAGACTCTAACTCTTATTGTGTTTGGACTTGATCCTGCCATTCAAAAACTCCCAATTTGCTTAGTAAGCACTGGTCCTAAATAAGCATCTCCAAAATCAGACAAGGAAAGGTAAAAGGGGATGGGATCAAATCAGAGAGCAGTGGAGATTTGGGAAGAGAAGGTAAAGTGTGAGATGAATGAAAGAAAGTGATGAAATGAAAGAGAAGAGGAGGAGCAAGGGCATGAGAGAAGCATGGATAAATGGCAAAGAGAAACAGAACTCTAGTATGTGAGAGAAAAGCAGACCCTTTAAAATATGTTTTTAAAACTCATACCCCATCCCCCCCATAAAAAACCCATTTCCCATAGGCATTTTCAAGCTTTAAGGGGGATTTTGGGGTGTGTGTGGAGGGTTTTTTAAATATAAGAGTTTGAGGACTGGCCATCATGCCATGTGTTGTTGGCTCTGGCCTCTCCCTTCCTACAAGATTAGGGGGTTAGAAGCAGTATGCAGAAGCAGCATGCAGAAGGGCCTGGTTCATATTTACCCTGCAACTTATTTGTGCTGGTAACGCAGATGTATGGCTAGTTTTTGTGCACTTCCAGCCTCCAGTTTGGTTTCTGTCACTCAAAACAGTCTATCCAGATTAAAAGGTCATCTGCTGCTATTAGGAACATGCATAAGTAATAGAATCTGTTTCCATAGCAATGAAAACCTACCGTGTAAGCTCTCTGAAAAGTTCTTTTCCTGTTTTCTCTATATATTTAAGCTAAATGAAAGATAGGTCAGAAAGTTTATTATTTTTTAGAGCTACATTAAATTTAGTAGTAGAAAAGGGTATTTAAAAAAGAAACAAACCAAAAATCAGTCTGTTAAATCAATTAGAAAACCCTGTCAATTTACTTTTGTATTTTGGCTTATCTTTCCACCTTAGCCTATGGTAATCTGATGTCCTGATTTTATAGGGATAGTCCCCATATTCGGGGCTTTTTCTTACATAGGCGCCTCTTACCCCTCCACTCCATCCCCATTTTTCACACTTGCTATCTGGTTTACCTGAGCCCCAGATTAAATAAACAAACTATGATGAGCTTGTTTTATATGGTTTTTAACAGTACACATCACACATCAAATCCGCCAAATACAAAGCTTCTTAAATTAAAGTGATTTTTAAAATATGTTTGCAAGATAACTTCATAAAGGTACCTAGAAGAAGCCTGCTACACACTTTCTCTTCAGTTTCATAAGCTGTTGGTTGAGGCATGCATTTGAAGCATTTCATCCAATTTGTGTTTATTCTTTCCTGTTATAACAGATTGGATAACAGTCAGTGGTATTACATGCTGAGACAATTTTTTTTTATACCTGCAACTAAAATGATGGAAAATATCTGGAACATGGACTGTTGCCAATAAACACTGATGCTGAAAGGTAGGTTAATGAAGGAAACATGATACAATCCAAGAATAAGCCTGGTGTATTAACACCTCCTGTTTTAATGTTTCTTTTTTATTTTCATTATATTTCATTTTTTTTATTTTTGCTTAAGTATATTTTAGATAAGGAACTATCTTTGAACAGCAGTGAATGCAGTTTGGACTGACTCATTGCACTACTGAGTTTGAGTCACACATCAGTTTGCAAAGCATTTATGTTCTTGAACTTACAATAACAAGATGCACTAGAACCCACAAAGTAATTGTCTCATAAAATGGTTGAGCACAGACTTTCCAGTTCCTTCACAACTGTTTGCAGACCCAGAATTCCTGACTCCAGGACCAGATTAAGGCATAGGAAATATAGGCCATGCATAAGACCTTGGCTCCTGGAGTCATGTGATGACAGCAGAATTTCAGCATTAAAAACAAACAAAATAACCAAGTATAACTGCAGTGACACTTGCCTGAGTATGGACAAAGTCTGCAACTATAGTTCTCAGAGAGCCGAACTGCCTTATTCATCTCCGTTGAGAGTTACCACCAAGATCCAATGCTCTGGAGCTCTGCCAATAGCATGCCACTATAAGACTGTGGAAAAGACGAGTGCACTGGACCTGGCTCACCCAACCGTCCAAGCTTCTGGGGTAAATACAGTGATGGCACCCTTACTGTCAGCTTTTTTACTCCTGAGGAGACTGGAATTTACTGCGACTGCCATTCCAATTGGTAGAGTAGCTTAGTCTAGTGCATTCTTATTAAACTGGGTTGCAAACATATTTTTTAAAAACTGAAATATTTTCACCATTCTCTCTGCAGCTGGACATACAGGTCTTTGTGAGCTATACCGACTAAACATGCTACCTGTAAATTGATCATACATTTCTCTCTCCCCCTGCCCTTTCATAAAAGAATGTGCTCTGTATGCGAATCTTCCATCAGAAGCTTTTTGGGACATGGACTGTCTTTGCCTTCTATTTTTGTACAGCACTTAGCATGATAGGGGCCTGCTCCATGACTTGTGCTCCCAGGCACTACTGCAACCAAATAATACATAAATAGAGTGAGCCTGAACTTGGAATTTTTTTGGCTTTTGTCAGTTTGCATCTGATTTAGGGTTATACAAGTACAAAGATAGATCTGGTCTATGGCTTTGTGGGGAGTGAGGGTCAGAGGAAGAGAAGAGTAATAAAATGTAGGCTAAGAAAATGTATGTGACTGCCGCTCCCATTAGCGGCATTTTTTTTTAAATGTAGGGTCCGTTTCATTTTTTATATTAAGGCACCTAAGATGGTTTCTCCATGCATAGAAAAAAGAAATTAGATATTCCACTTTTTCTTTAATTAACTTGGTAGTTCATGCACAAAATAATATTCTAATGAATTCCACAATTAAACATTTTTTTCGTGCGGGAGGTGGTGGTGGTGGGATTGTGCTTTGCTTGTATTTTTGGAGTGCTTCAGTCTGTGTCTCCCCCTCTGCTCAAGTGTTTGATTCTTTTGGCTGGGCATCCATTGTTTTCAGCAACATACTGTATTAGTGGGTTGTTTTTTTTTACATTTTTGTCCCCTTCACACTTGCTAAACTGTTGTTTGAAACAGTTGTATTCTTGCAATTCATTTCATTTCAATATCAGATAATCAGAACGTAGACAAAAAGCTTTACAGCAAATTGTTAATATATTGTCCATTTACTTGTTCACTGTTATTCCTTACCCTTTGCTATTTATAGAGGAATTTGCTACTCATCTCTCTTTTTTTTTTTTTTTTTTTTTTTTTTTTTTTTCTTTTTTTCATTTATCACTGCATCTGCTGTTGTATTTTCCAATTTGGAGAGGGTACACAACTGCATTACCAGAAGAGCTCTGAGTCAGAGTGTGATGCTAATTGTCTAACGTACCTTAGAACATGCTTTGTTGCATTGTTGAAATATGTCAATAGCTGTTTTTTAATGGCAGTTAGATTATTTGAAATATGTCTCATGAAATGTAAAAGGAGATTTGTGTTTGGGAGACAAGCTGCTAACCATCTTATAATGATTGTTCTCCTGTTGAATTTTATGAGAAATTAAGTCACTGGAAATAAGAAATTCCTCAGAACAGGATAAGAAAATAACATGCTTGTTTTAAGCAGACATTTTGCCATGTCTCTTGACATTAGTATATGTAATTGTTAAAGTGTGTCATTTGAAAGTAACTAAATAATAGCTTTAAGGTATGGTAGGTATTTTTGTATGGATATGCATGGGTCTCTTTCTGCTCGGATTCTAAAACAGACTCTCTTCAGCATCTTCTAATTTAAATCATTCTCTGCCATGTTAGCATGAAGAGGTGCTTATACGTACTCTGAATCTGTCACTGACTCTATGAGACTCCATTGTACCTCAGTTTCCTAATTTGTCAGATAGGTATAGTACTTGCATGCCAATAAAACAGGTGTAATGTGATGTTGTCAGGGCCAGTGCTACCATTAAGGCAAATTAGGCAGTAGCCTTGGGCGCCAAGATTTGGGGGTGCCAAAAAGCAGTGCCCCCAATTTTTTTTTTTTACAGCGTTCCTGAGCTGGGCTGCCGGTGGCGCGCTGACATGTGCGGCTCAGACTCCCTCTGCGGCCGCTCCACTTCTCCCGCCTCCCAGGCTTGCGGCGCCAATCAGCTGTTTGGCGCCACAAGCCTGGGAGGGGAGGAGAATTAGAGCTGGGACGGTGTGCTCGGGGAGGAGGAGGAGCAGAGGTGAGCTGGGGTGGGGAGCTACCACACGGCTCCCTGGGCCGGGGGGGGTGGGGGAGCTGCCACGGCGGGAGGGGTGTCTCAGGGCGGGGGAGGGGGGAACTGCCACAGGGCTCCCCACCCCAGCTCACCTCTACTATGCCCCCTCCCCGAGCACGCAGTCGCAACTGCCAGTTTGTAAATAGTGCCCTCACACTGGGCTGGGTGGAGCAGGGCTGCCCCTGCCATTCCCCCTTGCCTCTGGTTGGCCTCTCGCTCTGGAGACTGAACTCCCTGCGTCATGCTCCATTGCCTCCATGGGGGCCCACAAATATGTTGGGCACCAGGCCCACAAAAGGTTAATCCGCCCTGGGAAGAGGGAAGAAAATATTGCTCTCTTCCTCCTTTATTCTTAACTCTTGCAGATGGGCCACATTTTTCCTTTTATGGTAAGACAATACTCCTGTGCTTGGGGAATAAACAAGATTACAAAGGTCATCTCTTGTGTTGTCCAAAGGTTTCCTAATTAAACCTGAAACCATGAGACATTAATCCAGTTTACGTTTCATTACAAACCTGAATCTCAGATCAGGTTCACTGAATTTTGTGAATTTTCTGCAAATCTGGGCCAACTTTTGATCAAAGCTGGACAGTGATTTTTTTCATGCCCAAAAACCAGATAATTCTTAGATCTTTTCCTCTGAGATTCACTTGAAATTATTGTGAGGGGGAGGAGAAGTAGATAAGAGTGGGGAGTAGTCAAAGTGTGCACAAACTCATATGAAGTGAAACTGGAAAAATGTTTGTATTGTGAGTATATCTTTATGACATAGTTCAGAGAATAAGAGCTGCTCCGTGAGTATTCTGGATAGAGGTGATGCATGAGGGGGCATGCGGGGTCACATGCCCCCTCTCCCCATTTTCTGCTTCACTTGTACTGAGCATGCTCACACAAACTGAGCATGCTCAATAACACTGCTGAAGCCAGTTGCCCTCCCTCTGCCCTCCTCCCACTATTGGCAGGCATGGGTCATCTCTGATCATGGACCCTGTGGAACTAAGAAATTCTTCTTGAGTTCATATGGTACAGGCATGAACTTTTAGAGCTGGCATATGTGAGTTTTATGATCCTTACATGCACTGTGAAGTTTTTAGTGACCATGTGTGATGTTCTGAAGGGATGGGACTAGAACATGTCAGGGGACTGGAGCATAAATGGTTGTGCCCAGTGGTTGGAGCCAGAGGCCAGAGCCAATGGTCAGAGTAAATGTCAGGAATTGGAGCCCAGGATCAGAACTGGAGTCAGAGGCCAGAAATAGGAACCAAGGGTCAGAACTGGGTTTCCTCAACTTGGGCCAGGGCAAGAGTTGGGCTGGAAAAAAGCAGGAACAAGACTGGGAACAAGTAGGTGCAGAACCTATTGCATCCAGGAGCGAATACTTTAAGCAGCCCATCTGCTGACTCTTCCAACCAAACGGAGGGAGTGATCCATCAGACAGTCTAGCTGATGCGGTCCCGCTATGCTGACTAGGCTGTCAGGAGACCTGAGGAGGCACAGCTGCAGGGCCTTATTCCTGACAGAACCTGAGTCTGCAGAGTGCAGGACTGCCAACACCTCCACGCCGTTACTCCATAGCCACAATAGGCCCGTAGACATTACCACACTGACTGTGTGGAGATGAACACCACAGGATGTACCATGTCAGAAGGCTGGACTAACAGCTTCCCTTGTTCAGATGCTCGTTTAAAGCTCAGCAGGAGTTCCAGGAAATGTATGTGCAACAAGGTGGATTCCCCTGCCAGCTATAGTGACAGACCTGTATATTGGCTCACTCTCTGACTCCGGCTTGGACCCTTAGCTTCTCCCCTTGAACTCCAGCACCATCCTGACACCTTGCTTCTGTACTTGGACTCTGACACTGACTTTGACCCCAGTTTTGATATTGAGATTCTGGCTTTTGACCTCTGGTTTTGGTACTTGGGCTCTGACTCTGGATATGACCCAGGCTTTGACCCCGGCTTTTGCTGGCTCTGTTTCTGCCCTTTGGCATTTATACTAGGACCCTGAACCCAGTCCCAAACTTAGGTTACCATTTTTAGACTCCAACCCAAGTTTTGACTCCTGATCTTGACACCTCAGTTCTGGCGCCTGACTGTCCAAGCTGCAGGTGACATAAGTGTAAAGTTTCTAGAGGTCCATGAAGCTATCACAGTGAGAACCCCTGATAAACTAGAACCATTGACTATAGTAGTACTGTGTTAATAATGAATTTTCAGTTCACTGGTAATGCCAAAAAATAGTGTTTTTAAACGGACCATGAAAATGGGCAGGATTTTTGGAAAATTGAAAAGTTGAAAAGAAAATTGTTTTGTGTTGAATGGAACATTTCATTAAAATCCAAAATTAAACATTTGATTTCAATTTTGGCCATCTTTATAGGGTTTTTGTGGGGGTGAGGGGCAATTTCAAACCAAAGTCATTTTGAACAACAAAAACAACAACAGCTATTTTCAAAATGAAATGTTGAAACAAAATATTGTTTGTTGGATGCAGACAATTCAGCAAAATAGACTATTTTGCCAAAGCTACATATTTTTTTTTCCAAAATAAATTTCTGACTGAAAAATTTTACCCAGCTCTAGATTGGGGTATATCTCTAGTGCAAAATAAACTGGGCTTTCTAAATGGTGGAGCTCAATCTCTTCTCTTCTCTTCTCTGAAAAGTAATGTTTGACTACCTTCTCCTTTTGCTGCTGCACTATTGAAAATCTTAAGAGTTACACCCCTCTCTCTTACTGTACCAAAGATCTGAAAAACATCAATCAATTTCTGCTTTCTTTGCCAATTGTCCTTGAGTGCAGACATCACAACTACTTCTTGATTGCTGTCTGGACTGCAGAGGAACCAATAAATACAATCCTATTACATTTTTGTGGACCAAAGTGCCAACATGTTGCCCCGATTTCTTCATTTAGTAGCTAATGAGGAACAGCAATGTCATGATCCTATTGGCTTCTTTAATTTTTTTAATCTATACTCTTATCAGACACAATTACAGGGGCAAAAATGTAACATTTACCCCCTGGCCTGAGGAAGGGATAATGCAGAACTGCTGTTCCCCATAGGGAGCTGAAGAAGGGACAGAATGCAGAGAAATTCTGAAGGATGATGCAGCTCATTCTCCCCAGAAAGCCTATTTGATCCATGAGGCTAAGGACCTGCCTTCTCCCTTCTCCCTGTTGGCTCATATGCAACCTGGGTGCAGAGAGAGGGGGCAGACAGTTTAATAATTATACTCTGGCCCAAATTAAATATTGGTACTTGTGATGAGCAAATATCAAAAGGATCAGTGATATCACTTTGGATAAGCATCAAAACCTCTCTGATCTGTATATTAGTCTGGAAATCTCATGAGATGAGATCTCCTATGAGACTTTCAGCACTTTCTGATTTCTGCTAAATATTGCAAGTATAGCCTCTCTTAATGCTTATTTAATATTTTAGCATTTTGGCTAAACACACACACACACACACACACACACACACACAGAGTCTTCTTGTTTAAAAACTTTTCTGAACCTCCAAAAGACTCTGGTGTATGTGTGTGTGTGAGCGGAGGTGGTAAGCTGTGTTTGTTTAGTGTTAAACGAATGTAGGATCAGGCCCTACATCAGGGACCAAATATCTAAGTGCATTTGAGAGAGACTTTTCTTGCCTTTAAATTGAAACTCCTTAAATATAGAAAAGAACAAAAGGGTTTTTGGTTGGTTTATTTTTTGTTTTGTTTTTACAGTTGCATTGAATTCAATTGTCTTTGAAAATATCTTTTTAAAGACTTTTTTTAAACAACAAAAAAGTTTCAGTTGGGGAAAAACAAATCTTTTCTTTTTTTTTTTGCATGGCTGCTTTGAACTTGATTGTGAGTAAGCTTTGATGCTCTGTTATAATCCTTTAAATGAAAATCAACACAATGGTAATCAGTGAAAAATGCACACACCATTTTAAGTATTGTTGCTTGTATGCCTGTTTCTTGTTGGGGTTTTTGAGGGATTTATTTTAAATTCTTTTACTTACATTTTTATTCTTATTCTAATTAATTTTGATAATGCCATCATCATGTCTAAAGATTTTGGCATTTTTCTTCTCCCATAATTCTTTCAGTCCTGCTAAAACATATAATTTTATCTTGTTCGCTGGAAACTGACTTTCTTGTGTTAATGAATACCCCATCAGCTACATGGAATTCAGCCACTTTTTCTTCTGGGTATCTGCAATTTGTCTGTCTGTCTCCCTCTTCCCCCAACCTGCAGATCTCACAGCTCTACTCCTTTTCTACTCTTAATCAAAGATACATCCTGTAAGTATTCTCAAAAATATGTCATACAGATTGATAGGGCTTTATTCTAGCTTTCAAATCGTATACAAAAGATCTGTCTGCTGCTGCTGTGACTTTTGATAACTTATTAGCATTGGAAGATTTTGAAAAGTGGTGTGATTTTTCTTCACTTACAAACTATTTTTCATTTAAGGAGAAGATTACAGCAGGCATTGTCTGTCACTTTTTCTCTTCAACTTTCCATTCCTTCTCTTAACTGATTGGATGAAATTCTACAGAGTTTCCATATATAGCCTACAGTTGCACAAAATATTGCCACCCTGTCCTGAAAGTATGTAATTTAAGTAAACTGCTCACTTTAGAGCATCTCTGAACATTAGAGGATTGCTGCATACCACTGGCACAAAGTATTATTTTTAGAGCTTCATTTTTCCGGTGATCACTAACTGCCCTTAAAAAACAATGGTTAGAAAACTAACTTGTTCTTCAATGTGTAGTTACGTGATTTAAAACAGAATAAGGGGGAGAACACCTGCTGAGGTAAACCTAGAAACACTGAGACATAGACACCATAATGTGATAGAATGTGGATGCCACAACTTTATTTAAAACTATTACAGAATAGGAGTAACCACCCAAAATAGCTGGCAGAATCGTTCCAGTGCAGTTCTAAGTGGGTTCCAATAGTGCAGTAGTTCTCAACCTATTTACCATTGTGGGCTGCATATGCGGCCCACGATGTGTTATCTGGGCCTCATCCAATACTACTTGTATGGCCCTGAAGATGTCACATGGGCAACAGTCCTGTGCTGATTGGGCTGCAAGTTGAGAATCACTGCAATAGTGTCTGAGAGTGGCTATGAAGTCCATGCCAATTCTAGGCCCTCAGGCCTGCCAAGAGACCCTGTCAGGCTCCTGACCTCTCCCTTCTCCCACAACAAAGATAGTTGAAATGAGACAGGATGGAGATGAGGGAAGCCACGAACTATGCCGGACACAGAGGCAGACAATGCTGTGTGAGTGCCCAGGGCAAATGCCCAAGCAGCTCATTGGGCTCTAGGGCCCTCAATCAGACACTTCTTAACCCACCAGCTGCACTATAATCTGCCAAAGTTGGGACATTTTACCTTTTGTGCCCTCTCCTCCCCCACCAACCAGACTCCCTGGATGCCAAGTGGAAGGAGAAATAACTCACCCAGCAGTCTCCTAATTTTACTATATGGGACTAAATCCCTTCCAGATCCCAAAAGGCAGTCGTCTGAATCTCCAGCATCACAGGAAATCCAGCAGACTAGCTTAAAGGTGCAGCTGAAACAGGCAGTCCTCATGCCCAGGAAGCTGCCTATACGCCTCCCTCACCAGACAGGAACCAATCATAGCGCCTTGCACCACCACCCAATGGCGGCAGCAGCAGTGGATGGGACAAGCCCTAGCACCTGGATGTTGCATGGATCCTTCTTTCTTCCACTTGCCCCCTCTCACCACACCACCACAAGGAAAGGAAAAGAAAAGAAAAGGAGGAGGAAATGAAGCATAGTATGGTGTGTATTTAAGAGGGTCATAGAGGATGCTGCTCCCAGCCCAGCAGATTCTCCAAGCAGGAGTGTCAGTGTTGCTTCCAGACCACCTCCCCTGCCCCAGCAAGCAAGATGATATATAATCATTTAAAATAAAACTTTTCAAGGTTTAAAATAATATAAAATATTTTTTAAAAAAACACTACCAATCTTCCTTCTTTTTAGGGGAAAATTAAGCACAGATTATAACTGTAGATAGGAAATTTCCTTTATTAATGAGAGCTGCCTACTTCAATTTCTGTGTACTACACTGATAGCTCTATTAGGATTGATTGAAATTTACGTCTGAATTTCATAGATGTTGAGAAGAATATATTGAATCATTATGAGCTAAATAGAGTATTGGGTACTAGAGGGAGGAGGGATAAGTGGAAGAGAGATGGAATGGAAGACAGATGGTGTTGCCTTCTCATTTTTTGGAAGTGACAAGTCCCAAAATGTATAAGGAAAAGTAGAATGATCATCCATCAGGATGACTGTGATGCTCAGTAAGCAATAATGATACAAGACCACACACATTTCCAATGTGTGTAGTGATAGTTTTCCACCATATACCTCTGTTACATTAATATACATTGTGTATTGACTAACATTAGGGCTTCTATTTTAAGCATTCAAAACTCAAGATGAAAAAGAGATTGTCTTTGCAGAAGTGTTGAAACCTATATGGGGGTGTAGGAGAGATAGTACCTCTGAAAGTCATATTTTTGAGAGATCCTCTTTTGGTGGTTCACATTTTGCATCTAGCTCTTCCTTTGTCTGGTGGGCTAAACCAGGTAGAGGGTAGTCAAGAGGGGAAATTCCTATCCCCAGCATAGTAAGGCAGCTTTAGTGGGCTGGATGAAGGAGACTTCTTGGTCCAACATCTGGAAAGTCAGTGCAACAACGTATTGTGGAATATCTAAGGCTTAGAGGAAAAATTTGATAGCATTACCAATAATATACTGTATTTGAAAAGTGCAATGTATTCAAACAGGCCATCCTTTAAGACTCAGAAGAAACTTTAGGCAAAAATCAAGGATGGCACCAGGACTGATTTGCTGAAAATAATGATGAAATCAAAAAGCTCCTCCAGGAAAAGAACAATGCATTTATGTCTTGGCAAAAAGGACAGTGAATCAGAGACAGATAGATAAATTCAGGTATCTGCAAGCCAAGATCAAACCTAGTTTCATGTTCTACAGGGTAACCGGTGGAAAAGTAAAGCAGAAGAAATACAGCATTATGCTGATACTAACAACATAAAAAATTGTTTTCTGACTCCCTGAAGACTATTTAGTGAGGGTGGTCCTAATTTTTATGGGCCATAGAGTTCAGATGATCTGCCTTAATTAAAGACAAAAGAGGTGTCTCTGAAAGATGGGTGCAGCACTCTACTAAGCTACTCAGCCATACCTCTACTGTCAACTGACAGGTACTAGAGGAACTAACCCCAGCACCTCATACATGACGAAATTGCTGAGTTACCTACCATCGAGAGAGTGCAAAAAGCTATCAAAAATGGTATCAAGTATAACACCAGGCAAAGACAACATATCAGATGAAATCTTTAAACTTGCAGTCCCCCAACCACTGAACTAGGTATACAAAATTATTAGGGATATCTGGGAAACTGAGAGAATTCCTCAGGATTTCAAAGATGCAATCATAGTTATATTATGCAACAAATCTGACTACCCAGTATCTCCTTGCTATCTGTAGATGAGCAAAATATAAGTGAGGATTTTACCAATCTGTTTGTCAAAACAGTGTCTGAAAAGCTTCTATCAGAGGCCCAGTATGGATTTAGATTGTCAGAATACCATAAACATAATTTTCATTGTGAGAAAGATTCAGGAAAAATGCACTAAACAAAATATGGAACTTTGAAGACAAAACCAAGGATAGAACTGAATGGAGAGCAACTATCAATAACAGTTGTAAACAATTTGAGAAAGACTGATGTGAAAAACCAATTGGGGGAAAAAAAGGGCCAAATGTCAAGCCAAGTCTTCAATGAGAACCTATGCATTCCTATGTGATATCTACTCATAACCTTGCTGCTCACAGATGCGACTATACTGACACAAAAGAACACATGAGATGCTGTGATGTCATCATTGGATACAACGGAGAGCCAGACTGCTATCTGTGGTCTGAGTGAAAACTATGTTGGTTATTCAGGTTGAGAATGGAGTCGTGTAGACTGGGAGTGATGGAAGGGAGATAGTTGGGATGCAGAATCACGTAGGAGTTCACTTCCCTCTTCTGTTTTTTGTTGCTCGGATATTCAATCTAGCAAAATGAGCTCAAAGTTAACAAAAAGTGATATTTGAGTATAAGGACATATTTGAAATGCAAAGACCACCACTGTCACCCAAACCCTGTAGTAACAGCTAGGAAATACTAGCCTCCTATAGCAGGCTGCAGCTGGAGATACTGTTCCTTAAGCCCCCAGGTTTATGAGCTCTCTAATAAAAAATAATTTACAAAAATCTGTCCAGAATGACAGTGGAAGACATTTTAAAAAACTTAAATGGTTTTGGGTATAAAATAAGGAAATCAAATGTTATGTACTATTTTACAGAAGTTCTGGTCAAGGGATGGACTTCATTATGCCAGGTGGTGTACAAACAGATGCTCTCTGTCTTCAGACACTTATTGTCTCATCACAATATAAGCTAATGGAGGCAGAGGAAAGGTGGGACTTTTCTCCCTGTCCACACAATTTGTGAAGGACTTTGTTTCATATTTTTCTTTGTTTTCTTCTGAAGCATCAGATTATTGACCATTGCAAGATTTCAAAGGCCAGTGGTGTGATCTTATGTTTTTCCATTCACATAGAGCAAAGCAAATATACTTTCAGCATAAATGACTATTTCAGGGTAAAAAACAAACAAACACCTAAACAAGAGCAACAAAAGTGGAGTCTTCATAAGAAAGAACAGCCTGTTGTCTTGGCCGCCAGTGGCATTGGCTCTGTCTCACAAAATTGCATGTGCTTTACAGCCAAGCAGATTCCTAGAAATTTGTATTTGCAGTACATAAAAACAAAATAATAAATTACAAGCTTTGTACACTCATAACTGGAATGAAATTCCATGTCTTTGTCCACAAACAGAACAATGGTCTCTTTCTTTAAATAAACTAAATTAAAAACTAGTATAATTCAAAGTCACAATCCATCTCTGATATTATTCTACTGATTTCAGTGCAATTATACCAGCATGAATTTGCCCTGAGATGTGTCTCCCTCCCAGATTCCCTCTCTTCCCCGATAAGTCGAATCACTGATGTTTTCATGAACAAAGCTGTCTGTTTCTGTCATTTAAAGAAGCTTATGGTAGCAAAGGCAAAATATCAAAAGGGAGAATTAAAAATGGTGGTGTGATTTACAAGAGAGCAACTATATTCATATTATTGTTCTTCCAAAATTAAGTCCCATTTCTATGCCTCTGGTCTCTAATTCTTCATTTTAATTTTTGAAAGTGATAGAACAGATGTTTTTGATTGTTGTTTTAATATGGTTTTGATATCTCTGGACAGTTTCCAACAGCCAATCAACATCAAAGTGAAATATTTTAATTGGACATAAATATTGCCTTGGTGCATTTCTTATAATTATCTTCAACATTAGAAGATTATTAATGTTTACCAGGTCCCAAAAGTCTCAGCTAGGTTCTTGGTTGTGACTGAAAACTGCACAGCACAGCTCAGGAGCAGTGTGTGCAAAGGTGGCATAGAACTCATCTTTGCACTTCTGTAATCCTTGGTTGACTGTTTGCAGGGCTGGTTCCCACAATAAATCAGAATAGCTAAAAGACTACTTTGTTATACCAGCTACCAAAATCCCCAAAAGGCTAAATGGGAATCAGCTGGGCACCAGGAATCTCTGGCCAGGCCCTCTTCATTCCAGATACAGCACTTGTGCCAGCAGCAGGAATGGAAAGGTTGTGTCAGACCTACCATAGGCACCTCTAAACCACTGGAAAATCCCTGCCTCTTGGGATGAATATCCTGTATCCTGTGGCTGCCTATGCAGTAAGTAAGGTTGTGTGGTGGTGGATTTACTAAATAGGGAATTACAACACTCATCAGCATCCCTCCCCACTGCATATCTCCTTACTCCTGGCCAGGTAAGGGAAAAGATCCTGAACCGACAAGTGGTCGGGCTCTGTCAGGAAGTGGCAGCTGCATGGCTATCTTTAGAGAAACTGGAGGCAGAAAAGATTCCCAAGGAACCATACACCGAGGTGCACGTGAAAAAGATTGTGATTGCAAGATCTTACAGCTGGTTGCAAGTCTGTGTGGGATTTAAGGGGGAGCAGCAATGGCTGGGCAGGGAGCCGGTGCAGAAGGGCACTACTGAGAGACACTGACTGAGCCTAACTAACATT
Source organism: Chrysemys picta bellii (assembly GCF_011386835.1). Classification (NCBI taxonomy): domain Eukaryota; kingdom Metazoa; phylum Chordata; order Testudines; family Emydidae; genus Chrysemys; species Chrysemys picta. The sequence goes on from NC_088796.1 coordinate 62,637,119, forward strand.
GAGTCAATTCAAAAAATTAAATAGTCTAATTCCAGCCAAACTGACATAAAATGAAATATTTCATTTTGATTTTTTCCAACAGAAAATTTCAGTTTTGTGACAAATTCCCAAACAGCTCTTCTGTATGTGCAGTTTTTCAGAATGTCCAGATCTGAGCTACAGGGTGTGAAGGCCAGGCAGCAATACATACATATTTCATAAGTGCATATACATCAGACTTGCCTTGTGTGCCGCTCCAGGCCTCATGCTTTCAGTTAAGTTAAAAACTAGGAAGTATAGACTTTGGACATCACAATATAAATGTAACCCCTTAAAGCTAATGGGTTTGACAGGAATCACTGGAGACATGATTGAAAGGTAGAGAGGTAGCATAGAATATGGCAGGCAGACTCTGTTACTTGGAGTGATGCATGAGATGGGAAGAAGCCAGCCTTGCCTCTTGAAGCCTAGTGTTTGTGCCCAGGACTGCCAGGAAAAAAGTGCTTTTTATTTAAAAATTCAGCAAATTTGATTTGGAAATCAGTGAGATGCAATGTGTATGGAAATCCCCAGTGCCATTCTATAAAGTCAATTTCTGGGGTACTACCATGCTTTAACTATGAATTTGCCTGTTTTTAAATATTTGAGGCTTGGTTTGTTTTAAGTAGAAACCCTTCTGTATTTGCCAACAGCCCAACAGGGTCACTGGATTATCAAGAATTGACTGATAGTTTTGTAAAGTGCTTTGTACCCTGTTTCTTTCTTTTTCTTTTTCAACTTTTCACTAAAAAGAATCACACAGCATTGCAGGCAAAAAAGCTGAGACAAACAGACTTGGAGCATATATAATCTGGAATCCAATTGTTGTATTTGTAACATAGTAAGCAGTTAAGTGATGGTATTTGCCATTTAGAAACAATTTCATTGCTCAATAAATCATGATAGTGGGTAGTGGGGATACTGTGTGACAGTCACTGAAGGCTTTGCTGATGTCAGCTTAGTATTCCAAGTCCACTACTTTTCTTTTTTACTGCTATTTGTATGAGCATATGAATTCACCTATATAATTTGCATCAGTGAAACACTAAATTTCAGGAAGAGAAAAATACAAGTGTAGGATTGTGCATAAACAAAGAACTAAGGAAAGAGATTGCTGAAGCTCTTAGTGGTCCTATCAGAATTCGCACCCTATAATGTGAGGTGATGTTCAAGCATACAGTAAAAGACAGTCATTTTGCTGAATTAGCTACCTTGTTATTAAGCTGTACCTTGAAATTTACATAAAGAAAAAAATTACATGGGAGGTACAAAAAACCCCAAGGAATGAGTCATGAAACAGTGCCATGGATTAATCTGTATTTTTCTTACTCTGGTACATCAAGGAAGATTTTTAGCCACCTACAATATGATTACTGTTCAAAAATGTATTTTTTTTTAAATATTTCCTTGGTCTATGGTAACTTTGGTGGGATGTCGAGGCCCTACACAGAGATCATGCTGCTGCAATAGGAAGAGGATGGATGCAGTTAATGCTACTTCAGCTCCCTGTTCACCATACGGAGGCTGCTCTTGCAGGTATCATTGAGGAAATCTTTCCATTGAAGTCAGTGATGTCAAGGACTGAATAATCAGGACAAATATGTAGGAATTTGGGGTGAAATCCTGGCCCTAGTGAAGTCAATGGGAGTTTGACTATTGACTTCAGTAGAGCCAGGATATCATTGTTGGTCTCCACTCAACAGTGTAACCTTTGTGTTTTGTTTCTTTTCTGTCTCTGCTATGCAGAATGTGTCTTAAAGTCTAACAGCTCAAAGAGTATCTTTCCTGGGTGTTTGTATAATACAAAATAAAATGAGCCTACTAACAGAGAAGACTCTGTGCACAGATCTCACCCCTCCCGTGTGTAAAAAGAGGTCAGCTACCTATGTGACACTAATCCCATTTACTAGGACCCACTGCATGGCTTTCTGTAGGTATATGCCATGGGGAGAGGTCAGAATGGGGACTGGGTGAGCTGGGGAAGGAGTGAGTGCACCAGGAGGCATGTCATCCTTCCCACTTATTCTAAGGGATTATAGTAAAAATACCTGGACACACACCTCACTATTGTTTTGGAAAGGAGGCTATTCAGAAGTTTTCAAATATTAAAGCAAGACCCACAGCAGCCCCCTAACTGCACAAATTACATTTACCATCAAATATATGGCTGATTCTATTTAAGATTTCTCAGTTACTTTCCCTGTTTGAGCAATTAACACTACTTTCTTACAGTGTGTGTACTGGATACATAGAACTTAAAATCAGAATGCATTACTGTCTTAAAATGTTCTCATAGACTTTAAGGTCAGAAAGGATGATCATGATTATCTAGTCTGACCTCCTGCACATCAGAGGCCATATCACCTCATTCCTGTACCAGACCCATAACCTCTGCCTGAGTTACTGAAGTCCTCAAACCTTAATTTAAGACTTCAAGTTCCGGAGAACCTACCATTTACTCTAGTTCAAACCAGCAAGTCACCCATCTCCCTTGCTGGAGAGGAAGGCCAAACAAAAAATACGGGGTCTCTGCCAGTCTGACCAGGGGGGAAATTTCTTTCCAACCACAAATATGGTGATTAGTTAGGCTCTGAGCATGTTGACAAGACCAACCAGTGGGACACCTGGGAAAGAATTATCTGTATTATCTTAGAGCCTGACCCATCTAGGTCCTTGTGCAGCTCTTGGAGATATTTGCTAATAGCAGTTGCAGATACGCCATATGCCATTATAGGCAACCTCATCATACCATCCTCTCCATAAACTTATCAAACTTAGTCTTGAAACTAGTTAGGTTTTTTGACCCCACTATTACCCTTGGAAGGCTGTTCTTGAGTTTCACTCCTCTGATGGTTAGAAACCTTTGCCTAATTTTACAGCCGAAACTTGTTGATGACCTTTTATATCCATTTGTTCTAGTGTGAACATTGGCCCTTAACTTAAAGAACTCCTCTCCCTCTTTAGTGTTTATCCCTCTGATGTATTTATAAAGAGCAATCATATTTCCCTTCAGCCTTCATTTTGTTAGGCTAAACAAGTCAAGCTCCGTAAGTCTCCTCTTCATAAGGTAGGTTTTCAATTCCTTGGATCACCCTAGTAGCCCTTCTCTGCAACTGTCCCAGATTCATCTTCCTTAAACATGGGAGACCAGAATTGCACACAGTATTTCTGTGAGGTCTCACAGTACCTTGTATAATTGTAATAATACTTCCCTACCTCTACTGGAAATTAATGCATTCGTTCCTGAACTGAAGACAGACTTATTCATAGGCTAAAGGCACTTAACATCCATGCACACATGCATGCACTGCTTCACATTATAGCTAGCTTTCACATCCTGCAGCTTGCCTAGTTAAGGCCTCCATCGAATTCCAACCTAACCTTGCATTGTCAGATTGCATGGCTTTCATGATTCTTCAGAGCATGTTTTACTTAATCAGGCAGTTGGAGATCCATTTTCAGAATAGTGCTTTGACTGTAAAAGCACAAATCCTGTTATTTATTCACAAAATCTGTTTGCTCTACTCCCATGCACTGCTTTGAATGTTCCCCTCAATCTTCCAGCTGGCAAAAGCAAAGTTGGAGCAGTGTTTTAATCCAGCAAAGTGAAAGCAAATTAGATACATCCATGAAACAACCTTGCAAGGGAAGGTGGATAAGTAGAAAACATAGCAAAGCCACTATTCAGTCAGGCAGAACAGAAACAAAAGAGCACAGGTAATCAGAGAGAGTCCCACTGAGATAGTTACCATTCTAGGCAAAACCCAGAGTATAGCAGCCTTTGCATATGTCCTTTAATTCACTTTCCTTAAAATTCAACATAACCAGAATGAAGCAGATTTAAAATCCATCTGTAAATTAGTCAAATCTGAGCAGAATAGATTTTTACACACTAAAAATATGACAAAGTACAGATGCAGGATTCTTATGGAGGTGGTGTCAGAAGGTTTAAATACAGTCAAGCACTCTCTAAATAGAACTTATTTAAAATGTCACACCAATTAGCAGAAGTTTAAAAACCTCAGAGAGAAACACACTCTGAGATCTCTTCTAAACTTGGCAAAACACACCAAGGCACATGCCCAACCTAGAAAACTAGCCAGGGCTATAAGCCAAAGCTCTAACAGTTGAAGTCAGACTGCTATTATGTTGGAAATGTTTCCAACATCTCACCGATCACAATGAATGTAAAGAGAGACAGCTGGACTCAAAACAAATACAGAAGCTGCATTTGTTGTTTATTAAGGGCCAGATGCTCCTCTCTCCTTCAGAGCACAGTTGTGAGACTGCACAGAAAGAAACGGTGGCATGCTGTATGTTCTTTCATTCTATTGAGCCAATGACAGCCCCTACTAGAAACTGGGTGATGGAAAGCCTGGTCAGCTGAAATGGTCAATTGGGGAGCAAGTGTTACAACTTGGCACAGTTCATACTATCACTGATTGGTGGTAAGACCAATCAGTTGGTCTCCTGTGCTTCCAAGACAACTGAGTCTTGGATCTGGGGCCCTAAGGCATAATCATGAGCTCAGACCTCTTATCTGACACTTTTGTGTGGGTGGGATGGGGACATTGCTGCCCTGCTGCCCTAAACCCCCAAATCAGTGTTTGAGACAGAGTCCCCCAGTTGCTTACACCTGATCCTTCATCTAGGCTGTGGGCACTCTGGACTTTTAGTTTAATCCCTTTGATGACGTGGTAGGAAAGCAAGGAACATAGGCATAGCCAACACATTTCTTAACTATATAAACTGTACTCTTAAAAGCATTCATGGGTTACAAATCTTTGAAAACAACAAAAGTCCTGAGTTCCACTCTCCCCTAGTCTGATACCATCCCTTTTGTGAGTCCAGGGTTTCTCTGTATTTCAGGCTGGGGAGAGTCCCTCTTGTCCTTTCTCTGCTGCAGGTCCTCCTTATGTGTGGCAATGGTCAGAACTCTGCTCTTAAAAAGGGTCTCTCTTCTGTGCCAAGTGCTTAACTCAGCCCTGGTCTACACTACAGAATTACTTTGGTATAACTATGTCACTCAGAGGTGTGAATAATCCACACAAGTGACATAGTTATACCGACCTAAGCATTGCTGTAGACAGTGCTATGTTGGCAGAAGAGCTTCTCCTGCCTCTTGTGGAGGTGGAGTTATTAAGGCAATGGGAGAGCTCTCTCCCATCATTTTAGGGCATTTTCACCAGAAGTGCCAGAATTTGTAGTTTGGACTTGTACTGAGAAGCTCCAGCCCTTCTCCCCTTCACCCACTGCCTTTGTTGTGCCTGGCCTACCTGTGGGCCCTCATTTAGGAAAACCATTGTTTTGGGTGGGCCATCATTTGAGAGACAATCAAAGCTGATGGCCCCAGATTACAATCTTGATGGCTGTTCAGTGATGGTCCTTCAAAGAGAAGCCAAGCACTTTTCCTGAACAGGGAAACTGTATATAATGGAGTACAATCGGTTGTCTTTGGGCATGTCCAGTCTTGTGTTCAACATCTAGTACAAAATGGAGTTCCTAATCTGATACAGATTTATCCCACTGTCACGTCAGCCATTCAAATCAGCATGTAACCTTACAAAAGAGAGCTAAAGTGTTCAGTAAGGATGATGGAGTGGATAATGCTCCTTGGAGCAGCATTAATATCCTGACTGTGGCATTAACCCCCTCACAGAGGGAGTTAATAATACACACTTGTAGTGAGGCTAGTCCATCTTCTGTATTTCTAGAACTTCATGTATTACAAATGCTGAATTCCACCCCCACCCCTGGCTTTTTATGGCATCTTTACAACCCTACCTGTCACCAGAGCAGTATACAGGGCCAGGGGCCAGAATAGGACCTTGAGACTCTGAACTGGAAACAAATATTGAGTCAATGTAGGGGGTAGAGCACCAGTGTGATGGGTTTTCAACAGTCTGTCTTGCTTAATAGGTTGGCAGATATATGTTCGCAATGACTATGCAGTGTTGGGGACTGAGCCTTTAAGGGCTGAGCTTCCCAGGCAGAGTCTGGGTGGGTTTCTGTGAAACTCTTGTTGTTTAGCATAGCCAGTTGGAACTGGACATGGAATAAACAGAGTTTTTGCAAGCTCCTTAAGTACTAGGGTGGGATCTACAGATTTAGGCACTTATGTCCCGGTTTTGTCTTGACTGTGACCCACAAAACTCCTGCCCAACCCTATAGGAGCCAAGTGATTTCAGGCATTTAATTTTTAAGGGTAAAAGTTCCATAAGTGCCAGTATTCCTTCTGCCTCTAAGCTGCCTCACTCTAGGCATGGATGCCTATCACCCACCTAAGCCCCAGAGCAATTCACAAACCAAGGAGGAAGATAGACAAATGTCTAGGTCACATACGGGGCCCGATCCAGTAGGTGTGCTCAGAGGCTGCCTATCAGATTGGGGTCCATTCAAAATTGAGGAGGAGAAGATGGAAATGGTGGTGATGCCAACTTTATAACCAGGCCTGGCACAATTCAATTTTTATTTTTGATAATTTCAGTGAATAATATATTTATTTTTAAGCATTTTTTTCTATGTTTATCCATTTAAAGTTGCAGGAAATTATGGGGGGGATAAGAAATAGAGGGCTCAGACAATTATTTAATGACAGTAGATTTTGAGACTCAAAATTTTAAAGCATTACAAACATTAAAATTTAAATTGTCAACATCCTATATCAAAATATACCAAGTAAATATCCTTTAATCAAATCAAAGTTTTCAAGCAGCATTTTCTTTGCCTATGTGTAAATTTCAATTATTATTGATGGAAAAAATGTTTGGTTGGTTTGTGTGTACATTGAGAAATTGATGTTTATTGATATTTGCCAATAGCAATCTAGTCCTTCCTAGCCTACTTGTGACTTTCATTCCAATGGTTAGAATGCTTGCCTGGGATGTGGGAGAACTCCTTCAGTCCCCACTCTCTTCCACAGGGAGAGAGGATTCTCCAACCTCTCAGGAGAGTGCACTAACTACTGAGTTGTGGGACAGTCTGATGTGGGGCTCCCACAATCTCTCCTGTTGAAGCTGTTTCATGTAGATAAATGAAAGAGTGATTGGAGCAGGGGGACTGGATGTGGGGGCCCTAGCCCCTGGACTAGAGTCATTCACTGTATCTCTCTCTGACCTTAAAGTCTATGATTCTATGAAAAAAGAAGAACAGGAGGACTTGTGGCACCTTAGAGACTAACAAATTTATTAGAGCATAAGCTTTCGTGGACTACAGCCCACTTCTGTGGCTGTAGTCCACGAAAGCTTATGCTCTAATAAATTTGTTAGTCTCTAAGGTGCCACAAGTCCTCCTGTTCTTCTTTTTGCGGATACAGACTAACACGGCTGCTACTCTGAAACC